>NC_133000.1:1234285-1542857 GCF_048564905.1 Vicugna pacos
TAACAAAGTAGCAGTGAAGAAAATAGAGAATACTTTAGTCTAACAGAAGATAGAAAAGAAGAAGGAAAAAGGAACAAAATAGTACTGGAAACAGATGAACAGATATGAGATGAGAAAGTTAAAACCATCTTGAGCAGTAATCACAATACATTTAAACAGAATATTTACCGTATTATGTAAAACTACATTTTATTTTTTTAACAAAAAGTGTATGTGGGAAAACTGGAAGCAAAATATTAGCAGCTTTGGTTATTTCTCACAGTTCTACAAAAACATGTCATACTTTTAGGACCATTTTTGAGACGAGGATGATGCCTGCTGCCCAGTGATAGGTGGTAATTATTGTCATCATTAAAAATGCAAGACATCACTGATATGTGGAATCTAAAACAGAGACAAATGAGCTTATTTACAAAACAGAAAAAGACTCACAGACATAGAAAACAAACTTACGGTCACCAAAGGGGAAAGTGGGGTGGGAAGGGATAAATTGGGAGTTTGAGATTTGCAGATACTAACTACTATATACAAAATAGATAAACAACAACGTCCTACTGTAGAGCACAGGGAACTATACTCAATATCTTGTCGTAACTATAATGAAAAGAATATGAAAAGGAAGATACGCATGTTTATGTGTGACTGAAATACTATGCTGTACACCAGAAATTAACACAACATTGTAAACTAACTATATACTTCAATGAAAAAAAATGCAAGACATGCCTTCCTCTTGGCTTTCTCAGCAGTGGCAATGAATCTGACCACTGGCTTTTAAACTTGTGGGGGGTAGGCTGAAACACACACACACACACACACACACACACACACAAACATAAAATTGTGTTTCCCTATTTCTATGAACAAGAAAAAATATCGTCTGAGAACTTCAGAAGGGCCGCATCTTGCTTTAGGATCAAGAGAGTGGGGGAAAGTGGCAGCCTTTGACCTTCAGTGCTGAATCAGAAGAGAGAAGGAGTGGGTTGGAGGCCCCCCATCCCTGCGTCCGCTGCCTTCTCACTGTCTCCGGTGAGTCCTGGGCCTGCGGTGCCCCGCCAGCCACCGGCCTGCTCTGCCCCACAGACACCCCGCCTGCAGTCCTCCCGCGTCTTCATCCTCCTTCACTCACTCCCAGCACACCCTGCCCTCAGCCAGCCTCTGCTCTAAGTTCGAGGACTGGAGGCTCCTTCAGCGCCACGAGCAGCTCGGTTGCTCTGTCTCATCTTCAGTTCTCCTCTGTGAATTAAATTCTACCTCCGGGAGGGAGGAATGTCAAGGAATTTGTGGACATCTGTTCCCAGCATCACAGTACTGGGTGAGTATTTGGAGGAGGTACTCTGAGGCTATGCGGAGAGCCTGCTTCTCTGTAAAGTTTCTCCCACTAATTTGAACATCCATCAGTGGACTGGGCTGAGCCGGCCTTTCTTTTTCTTTGCTGTGTAGTTGACTGATGATCTGTTTGTTGACTAATAAAATGCAGCCAAAAAGGGAGTCCGGAGATGCAGCTGTCACAGTGGGATCACAGATAGAGCCCTGACCCTGACGACTGCGAGTTTCTGGTTGGGTGGGATCTGTGTGTGCACATCTGGGATCTGTCCCCAGAAAGCTTCCTGACCACTAGTTCACTCATCAGCCCAGGTGAGTGTTACTGACGGCACTTAGGCTGCAGGGAAGTCTGGGCTTGGCTGCTGCCCCTGGAAACACTGACCGGCTCCCCGCCAGAAAAGAGCGGGTACACAGCGCTGCCGTCTCCACTGCTGTGATCTCTCTGTGATCGCTTTGCATTGCGAACCGACTTTTCCGGCGGAGGCGGCGGAGTGGACGTGCCGTTCCAGACGGGAGAGGCGCACGTGCCGAGCTCTTGCGTGTGCGCGTGTTTGGGTGTGTGTTTATCTGTGTGCGTATGTGCGTGAGGGCTCAGCGTTTGGAACTGTCTCGTAGTCGGCCTGTCCACGTGAAGTCCCTGTCTCATACGCTCAGGTACCTCTCCTACGTACGATCTTTAAATCAAAGATCGTTTCCCTAGACTGTGAACTTTTAAAGGAAAGATTAGGTCTGTTTTGCTTCCACTGTGAGCCCAGCGGGCGGTGGTACCAAGTGCTGCCAGGGTGCAGGCTGTGGCTGTTGGGACGTTGGCAGGACAGCAGCGGAGGGCACGCCCGTCCCAGCGTCACCAAGCAGAGCGTGAGGGAGGGACGGGCTGGCGCAGGGAGACAATGGCTCACAACCGGCGGGGTCATGAGACTTAATGTGAGCATCCTCGTGTTAACTGCCGCCTGGAGCCCCTTGTACAACCTCTGGCACCATTTCTTTATCCACTTTCATTGTGCTCGGCACTCAAGTCACTTCAGAATTTTTATTTGAAATGATGCTGCAATGAAAATTCCTTTAATTCTCTCTGGGTCGTAAAATTCTATCACTAGGGAGAGCATGTCTGACGTTCTGCAAAATAAAGGAGTTATTAATTAATACCATTGTCTCCCAGAATTGAATGTCTAAGTCTTACGTAAATCCAGGTAATATAAATGTTATAAGCAAAATGTTTTCTCCCGTTCCATCTTCTTGGAGGGAAAGCTCTCACGCACAGAAGACCACACCAGCAGTGCTGGGCGGAGCCGGTGAGCACAGGGATCTGACGGTGCTTGTGCTGAAGGAGGAGCCCACCCCGTTACAGCCCCCCCGTTACAGCCCCCCACCCCGTTACAGCCCCCCAACCCCGTTACAGCTCCCCCATTACAGCCTCCCCACCCCGTTACAGCCCGTCACCGGCGTCCAGAGTTCTCGCAGAACGTAGCCAAGCGCAAACCGCACCTGATGGGAGCTGTGGTAGCACCGTGCTCGCCCCTCTAAGAGCTGGCGGGACGCAGCTCAGGCGTGTCAGTCCACCGTCTCTCCCGTGCCCGTCAGTCGGGAAGTCACTTTGGAAATCTTCCGTACTTTGCTGGGCGTTCGCGCGGCCTCCGCTAAGGATCAGGAGTGGGGGCCCCAGGAGAGAACCGTTTGGAAAGGCAGGAGCGCCATCTAGCGGACCGTCTGCGTTGCCTTCTTGCGCCGTCAAGGAGCCGCGGCGCTGCGGCAGGTGACAGGCAAGTCTCCTTATTTTCCTCAGCGCGGTTTTCTCCCTGCGTCTCATCTTCCGGTCGCAGCTGTCCCGCGGCACTGGGGGGACACTGGTGTCAGTCTGCCCCCAGCTCTTGAGGACGTGCCGTTTCCGCTAAGCACACCTTGACTCCTCGTTCGCCCCGAGCTGCCTCGTCTGCTTCTGTGTGTCCTTATTGGCATCAAACTGATTCTGCTGTTTGCCTGGTACTTCCCAGGGAAGATCAGGGAAATTTCCTTAAAATGCACGTACCCGTTACAGGGTAGCGGCACACACCTGCCACGGTGGCGGACAGAGGACACAGCTCTCCGAGGCCCGGAGCCCTGCTTTGGGGTGGAAACCCTGTCGCAGATTGACGCGAGCTCGGCTCCGCGGATCCCCCTGTGCGCGTGCCTGTCCGGGTCCTGCTTTTCTTTGGTACCAAGCCGGCAGAAACGCCAGCTGGAGAAACGCCGCCCGCGTCGCTAAGACGAGGGTTCCGGGCGCTCGTCGTCCCCAGCTCACCTGGCGGAGGAGAGGGACGGCGGGCTGTGGGACGCCTGCGGGCCGAGAGAGGCCCGCCCCGGACTAGAGAGAGGGCCTGGCTGGCTCCTCTCTGCTTCCCACGCCCCCCTGCTGGCTCCCCTCCGCCCCCGATGGAAGGCTAAGCTGCTCTCGTAACAGGAGGAGAAAATAAAGCGTGCAGATCAAAGTGCAGTCTTTCGCAGAGCTGCTAGTTCACTGCTCACCGTCAAAGCTGTTGCTGACAAAGCGTTAAGGACATAGTCCCTGGAGCATCCTCTTCCCCCGGCGGCCAGCTTCTTGAAAGTTCCCCTGAAACCTACCTGTCGCTGTGACCCCGGTCCTCTGGCGATGAGGCAGTCCGCCCTGCTGGCCCCGGAGACCCCGGGCTGGCCTGAGCCGCCAGCCTCTCCCTGTGGGGAGGAAGCTTCTACCCTTTAAACTCTTCTGGGAGTAGCAGCCTCCCCCCCCGGAACCCCCCCGTAAACGGCCTCGCCGGCCGCCCTCCAGCCTGCGGGGGCCTGGACCCCGCACCCTCCACCCCACCCGGGGGGTCAGGGGGGCTGGAGCGCGGTGAGCACGTCCGCAGGCGAGTCAGGCTTCCCGGGGGCGGCGCGGGCCTCCTCGGGCGCTCGCGCCTTGGAGGACGGACTCGCTACGCAGAAGCAGAGACGGCAGTGGGGAGAGCGCTGGTGGTTCCTCCTCGGTCCCAGCTGCCCGCTGACCGTCTCCCCCCTGTCTGACCTCCTGCAGAGCGGTCTCAGGGCGGCTGCGTGGGGGGGGGGGGCACGTCAGGGTCGCCGCGTGGCCGGGAGTCTGGCCTGACCAGAGCCCCTCTCCTGTGAGCAGACGGTGTGGACCCAGATCGTCTGAAGGCTGCTCGGTGAACAGAAAACCAAAGCAAGGGGCCGATCGCAGCCGGCTCCGGTGCCCTGCAGCAGGGGTGCGTCTGTCTCGAAAGGAGGACGCTTCCTGGGCGGGCCGCGCTGTCTGGGAAGTCCTTCCTATGCGCTCACGACTGGCCCATAGCTCCTTCTTACCTCTTCATGATTCAAAAATATTTACTGAGCAGCCACCACGTGTCACGTGTTGTATCAGGTACCAAAACACAGCGGTGAATAGAGAAATTCTCTGTTCTTGCAGGACTGAAATTCTAGGAGGATGGAGACAATAGCCAAATTAAAAATACATACACACGCACTCCGGGAGAGCAGGTCCCGTGGAGAGAAACAAAACAGAGCAAGGATGGAGGCTGGTCCCCGACGCTCGCTCGGACAGCGTAACCGAGCAGAGAGCGGAGCCGCCGGGAGGAGCGAGGCCAGGGAGGACCCGGGTCGCAACAGCACAGCGCGCACGCAGCAGGCGCCAGCGTCCTGAGGCCGGAGTGAGCTCTTGGGGGCTGCGGGAAGAACGGGATGGCTGGGACGGCCAAGCACGGAGGGGGACAGACGGTGAGGCTGCGGAGTCAGCGGCGGGGCAGTCGGCGCCTCGGGACCCTGCCGCGGGAAGCCTTGGAAGCAGCCTCGCCGGCCACGTATTTCTTTGGTGGGCGCCCTGGAGTTTGCAGTGCACGTTTACAGCCAACTCTCGTCCTTCCCAGCGACACGGGGGATGCACCTGCGGAGCAGCGCAGGCCCGTTAAAGCAGGGCATTCCGCACCCCTCCCTCCTCTCCTCACAGCGCGGCCGCCCTTCGCCTCACTTGCCCACAAGCTATGATGCCCAATACGTTGTTGCTATGCTTATTCTGAACACACTGTTATCTGTTAGATCAGTTAAGAAAAGGAAAAACGGGGGGAGGGTGTAGCCCAGCGGTAGAGCACATGCTTAACATGCACAGGGTCCTGGGTTCAATCCCCATCACCGCCTCTAAAAATAAATAAGCAAGCCTAATTACCTGCCCCCCAACAGGAAAAACAAAATACTTTATCTTTTACCTTCATTTATTCCTTCTCTGAAGCCCCCCTTTTGTTCGTGTAGAGCCAAGTTTCTGAGCTTATAATTTTCCTTCTTCCTGAAGAATGTAACATTTTTTTTTGTGCAACAGGTATCCTAGTGACAAATTGCCTCAATTTTTATTCCTCTGAGAAAGTCCTGAGTTTTTGTTTGCTTTGCTTTTGAGTTGGAATATTGACAGATACAGAGTTCTAGGTTGGTGGGCTTTTTTCTCTCAACTCCTTTAACTATTTCACTCCATGCTCTTCTTGCTGGCATGGTTTCTAAGGGAAGTGCAGGGTCAGCTCTTGAGACAAACCTCTCCGGCCGCACTAGTGCCCTTCCTCTTGGTTACGTGGAGCCCCTTTGTTAAGTGGCGTTCTCACCTTAGGACCTGGGCATTGGGAAGGGCAGTGCTCCCGAGTCGGTGTTCCCGCCTCCCGAGAAGACACACCGTCCAGTCCAGATTGCTTATTTCATACAAAGGTGATCCAGATTCTTTTCAAATGGGACCAGGTTGTTTTGCAGCCATTACATGATAATGACAAAAAAATGAATGATTCATTTTCAGACTTTTTTTGCGGTAGGACATCTCTTGACTCTGAAGAACTGAAAGCTGCTCCCTCACCCTCCTGAACACTCTGGCTTAAGAAAGGCTACTCTTTCGTTCCCCAGCAGTGCTCCATTTTTTCGTCTCAATTTGCATTGAATATTTAAAATGTCATCTTCACTTTAGACTCTAGGTCCTGTGACAGCAGGACCCTTTGCTTTTCGTCACCTGCAACCTGGCAGGTCTCACAAACCATCTGACCTCCTTCTCCTCCTCCTTTTATTCAACAAGCATCTGCAGGATGTGGGATTGACCCTGCCAGGCTGGGATGTAGACATGACTGAGGCATGGCTCCAGCTCTGATGTAAGTTTGGCAGAGACAAACCCGGTCTGTGGACAGGGATCTGACACCCAGAATTTCACCAGGACAAGAAAGGAAAAAGCACCATGGTCAGGAGGGGCGGCGAGTGCACGGGCTGGGGGAGTGGCGCACAGGGGAAGCAGCCCCACAGAGGTGGGGTACAGGGCTCGGCGGGCAGCAAGAGCCGTGCCAGGCGAGGGACTGGAACGGTTACGGTGAGACTGAAGACACCAGAAAACCCCCTAACTTCTTGCTTTTTATATCCTGATCTTCACCCACAACATCAGCCAGGCAGACAGGCAAAGAGAGTCAGATGGCATTTCTGTGGCTAACAGAGAAAGGGTGCGGGCGGCAGGCCTGTACTTTTACTTTTTTAGCATTGTCTATTTTTTCTCTTGGTTTGGTTTTTATAATAAGATAAATAAAAATTATTTATAAAATAATGAGTTAGAACAATTTTTTATCTAATTGGCGATTTTTAAAAAATAACTGGACAAAAGCTTTTACCACCACTTGTCAATCTCAACCATTAAATTACAAGAGAGCCTTCCAAGTTAGCATATTCACATTCACATGTTACAAGGCCTTATCCCTTCACAATGGTAAGGAGAGGTTCCTCTTACTCCATCCATCCATCAATCAGTCAGTCAGATAGTCAGTCAATCAATCAATTTGCGGAGGAAGCTCATGAACTCTCTCACTTCATTCAGCAGGCTGCGATCCCTCCCTGCACTGTCACTGTGATGCTCGAGCTGTCCCAGACCTGGCCAGGACGCCCCGCCCACCCCACTCCTGGCTGGCCCTCATCTTCCAAGATCGCCGTCCCCTCACCTCTGATGTTCCAGGCTCATCTTGAACCTCCCCTGCCCCACCTTGGAATCAGCTCTTTATCCCGAGTGGACCATGGTTTAAATATCTGCAGTAGTCTTATTTGAGAAGCATATTAAAAAATAATTTTTCTTTGCCATGTTTAAAATATGCCATTTTACAATTAATGCCAATTAATTTCTAGTACCATTTTAAACATTTACCCATAGCCCATCTATCTCAAGAGACCCTTATCTTGTGATCAAGGTTCTCCTAATTACACTAGATTTTAAGAATACAAACTAGTGAGGTTGTCAATGAATGAGAGAATTTCGTTAAAAATAGTTTTGAAACAGCACATGTAAAAATGCAAAACGTACCTCTGTAATTTTTTATCTTTATAGTTGGTTCTGTCTCTAGATAGAATCCTGAAATTTACATATTATTTTTTAAGACAACTAACGCACAGCTCCCTGAAATACAACACACGAGAATTCATGAAATGTAAGGTGCAGATGAGAAAACCTGAAGTGTTTGAAGCAAACGGGTCCTTACAGGACCTCCAGGGCGTGCAGGCTGGGTCCTGGCCTCGTGTGTCAGGGACGTTTCTGGTGGATACTTGTGGACTCTCCCAGAAAACACTCGGTGCTGAGAAATCAGTGAGTACTAGGTGTTCCATCTTATCAAAGTCAAAGTGTTATTTCAACCCCACGCTTCTGACAGAATCCAATTATTTGTCTTCGTAAAAGAACACTTCTTTTTACTAAGCTCTTTAATGAACTCTAAGAAACTACTGAATCAGAAGCAAGGACAAGGCATATTTATATCACAAAGGAAAAGAGTGAGGACTTTAGACCATAAACATCCAGGACTTGGAAAAAATCCCCAATTCTGACTCTCGGAGCAAAGCAATTCCCACGTTATCTTGTCTATAAAGGGCCTCTGCCAGCTTGTTTCCAGACTTCTTTTACTCCTTTGATGCTTTCTTTTTTCACACACTTCCAGTATTCTTGAACACTTAGTTGCTGTGGTACCTGTGAACCAAAAGTAAGAATTAAAAGGTCACTGTCTGCAAAGTTAAGCACGGTTCACATGCACTTTGCTGCTGTGTGTTCCCCCCGTGACTCTGAAGGTACCTGAGGTGGATTACGGGGTAAAGCTGATCACAACACAAGCTGTAAAGTAAGCGTGAAAGGTAAGAAGAGAACGTGAGGTAAGAACACCCTCCGGCTAACTATGGAACGGAGAGTCCTCCCTAAGGAGACGGCAGAGACCCTGGGGGGTCTCTTTCATACATTAGTTTAAAAATGTGATTATTTTATACTGTTTTCCTTTTATAATGTTTTATAACATTTCTGGTGTTTGTGAACTTAGCTATGTGGAGTGAAAACTGCAAGCCTTAAACCCTGATTTCACCTTGGCTAAAATTCAAAAGACACTGTAGGTAACCACACACTTGATGAGAAGTCTGAAGCTGCAGCACTACAACTCAGACAAGTGGGCGCGGCCACGGCCCCGCCGGTTAAGCGGCAAGCACGGGCCAGGCAGCACGTGGCCCCTGCGCTGCGGGCCCGCCGGGCGGGGGCGCAGGCCTACTGCAGGGGCACTCGTGACCCTCTCCTGCCACCGGCGGGCAGCTCTCCTGTTTAACACATTTTTTGAGAAATGGCAAAGAGGCTGCTGAGGACACTAAGTTGTTATCTGGGAAGGTTGGCTGAATTTCCAGAAATGTGATGCCTAACGATGAATAACCGCAAGGCTGTAAAACGCGTTTGCTAGTGGAAAGTGTATTTGTTCATTTTTCGTAAGTGGTGTTTGCTGCAGGAAGATGAACCTGCTCCTCTAGGTTGTAATAAACAACTCTGTTTCATGACCCCTCCACCTTCTTTCTCTGGTTCTCCTTTCCGCCGTCCCGGCTGATCACCTACTTACGCGGCAGATAGTCCTCCTGGACCACCGTCTTCAACCTGCACTCTGCGTCCCTGTGTGTTTCTAGCAGATTCTAATCTAAACAAAATTCTGAGTTTGACTTGTCCCATAGTCACAGACCACCATGCGAGTCTGAGTGAATGATGACACCAGCCAACATTTACTCACATGTGTCAGCCACCAAGTATTATTTCACACTTAATTCTCATAATAACTCTCTGGCAGGTTCCACCACTGTCCTCATTATGCAGACGAGGAATCCGAGGCTCAGAAGAATCAAGCGGCTCTGCCAGACCTGGCAGTTAGTGAGTGACACAGCTGGGGCCCGGACCTAGGTGTCCACGTACGGAGCCCAGAGAAAAATTCTAGGCTATGATTTCTCAACAGTAGTTTCTGGTTAGATTCATACGTTTGAAAAAAAAAGCAAAGAATGGTGGACCCATCTGTGGGAGATATTTCAGTGTTGTAATTAGAGCTTGTAATCTCCTTAGAAAATGATGAGAACCCCACTGAGGACTATACATTTCCTCAAACTCTGTTCACTTAATGACATAAAAGCATGTAATTATTCAAAGTCTGTTACCCATAAGCCTCGATGCATCCTGTTTTTTAACACCCCAAGAAACTCTTCGTGACTGAGACATTCATCACCATCCAAATCGAAGATCTTGAAGACGGTGTCCAAAATATTGTTTGAGAGCTCCTGGCCCGTGGCTACCTTCACAGCTCTCTTAAACTCCGCTACAGAGAGAAAATGCAAAAGCTCATCAATCAAGTAAAATAGTCTAAGTCTAAATTCTCATTATTTGAGAAGCAAAAACATCTATATATTTATTATTTGGGAAGTAAAACCAAAACAAAAATACTCATCAAGAACATGTTCAAATAATAAATTTGGCTGAGAAATGTCATGGAAGTAAACGCAAGATAAGCAGGTTATTCTAATCTCATCGATGTTTTGAACGCAGATATTTAAATATTTCCTTCTGCTTCTCAGCAGAAAAATTAGAAAGTAAAAGCAGGTAAGGTGACTGTTGAAACGTGAGTGCTGCTGCCGAACACGGAGAATCAGCACACTGAACTGACTGACTGGCCGATCACTCGTCTTGCTCGTAAGTGGTCCCTGACTGGTGTAACTACTTAAAGAAGAGAGCGACACTGCCTACAGATGACGACACCGAATGACTCGCACGACTTACTCAGCCGGACAGGGCGATGAGCTAAGCTGAACATCTGCATGGCGATGGCGAAGTCCTCCAGGTGGGTCGCAAAGTGACAGAAGGACTTGAACTCATCCAAGCTAATGCTCTAATGAAATATCAAAGTGACTTTTTATTACAATTTTGTAAATATGATAATCTTAAAGATATAATGTGAGTCCTCTTTTCTATCAAGTCTACGAACTTGTATCTTTCTAAGCATGCCTGTCAGAAATTCTGAGATGCAGAGTAAGAACAGAACTACAGATTTCAGAGCAGAGGAGGGGCCCCAGGGGGGCACCCAGCGGGGCCGCTGAGTCTGGCTGCACGCTGTGCCAGCGGGGCCGCCCGGAGCCAGGAGTGCAGGGTGCCAGGAGGTGGGCCTGTGCTGTGGACTCACCTCCGTCTCCTCAGAGGCCCCATGCTGAAGCCTTGACCACCCCATTCCCCACCCTTCCCCCACCGGCCGTGTGGCTGTATTTGGAGGCGGGGCCTGTGCAGAGGTAGTTGTGGCTAGAAGACGCCCTGGGGTGGGCCCCGAT
The DNA here is from genome assembly GCF_048564905.1 of Vicugna pacos. NCBI lineage: Eukaryota > Metazoa > Chordata > Mammalia > Artiodactyla > Camelidae > Vicugna > Vicugna pacos. The sequence goes on from NC_133000.1 coordinate 1,245,209, forward strand.
CTGACAGGACAGGTCCTGGTGACAGGAGGAGGAGCCACTGGAGCGCTGTCACCTGCGTGTGCACAGAGAGAAATGGCCGTGTGGGGAGCCAGCTGCTGGCCAGCCGGGCAGACCTCACTGGAAACTAAGCACGCTGGTACCTGGACCTTGGCCTCCAGGCTCCAGAACTGAGAACACACACTTGCTGTTTAAGCCTGGAGCAGCCTGAGGCAGCTACCACGTCCTGCTGGGGGCCGGCTCCTCCTTTCTGCTCAGTTTCACCCAGGGACACAGCCCCGAGTCAGGGTGCCGGGTCCAGGGCTGGCCGGGCCTGCTGGGCTGCAGCGCGGCCTTGCCCTCTGCGTGGGCGGCAGCCCTCCCAGTATCAAGCGTGTTGCCTACGGTCTGCTGAATGGGACGATCAGGACTTAAACCTTGGTCCATCTGATTTGTTTTAAACTGAAGTATATTTAAAACCTATGCACTTAAAAACAAAACAAACAAAATGTTTTTTTAAAAATTTTTTGAAAATCTTTTAGCTAGTTTTCCATTAAAAAAGTAACAGTATAAAAATTCTTATTCTGAAAGTAAATTCTTCCTGGCCTGAAAAAAAGTTTCTCCTTGCAGAGACCTTCAGGACCACGCCCTCTGCACATGTGGTGTCTTATTTAAGTTTCAGTGTTTGTGAGTTTATCAAATTTTATTTTTTACAACTTAACTTTTTGAAGAGTATGTACACATGGTAAATAAAAACCCCAACAACACAACGAATGAAAAATGAGAAGAGCTCTTCCCTCTTTGAGCCCCGCGTCCTTCCGGATCCTTCCAGAAACGTTCTATGCCTATGAAACGCACACCCCCGACCCGCACAGCGGGAGCGTCCTCGCCACACACTTCTACACCCGGCTTCATGCTCACCACACAAACAAGAGTGGCTGTTTCTCAGCATCATGACCTCAAAGCAGCCACTAGGTGGAAAGTTGCTGATTTTTTTGCTTTACTGTTGGTGAGAAGTGGTACGTCGTCAGTGTTGGCCTCCGTATGGTTTTACCCGTAACACAGTTAACCACTTCTCACTTGCATGTTTATCGGTCATTTGTGGACTCCCCTGTGTCCTCCGCCCAGACGTCTGATGGGCGCCAGGGCCCTGCAGCTGGGAGACAGCGCACCACGTGTTCTGCACGTCTTCCAGACCAGGGCTGCCTCCTCTCTGCTCCGGACGGTCCCTCCCAGGACGTCGGCACAGTCAGCAGCCTGGAACGAGACGTGGCTCCCTCAGGGCAGAGGACAGCTTCGCCCGCTGCCGGTCATGGAAGACCCAGGCTCCCTGGCTGTAGCGCAGACCCACCGCGTGGGCCTCGGCGGACGGGGACAAACCTGAGGCCTGTGCTGCCACTGACCCAGGAATGACAGGCTTCTCTGGCTCTGACCCAGCCGATGCCCGTGAGGAGGTGCAGTGGTACACACATCTTGCAAGTACATGAAGTCCAGACGCTGGGTAATTAGCACATTGATTTTTAAGACCCCATTATACATTAAATAGGGTAGAAAGACCCTTCAACTCCTGATTTTTTAATATCTCACTATAAATGAAAGAAATTGGCTTATTAAACGTGAGGCCAGTATTTCCCCTCATTTTGTTAATTTTTCCTTTTTTCTTTGACTTTGAGTAGTTTGTGGGGGATGAGGGAGGCAACAGACTTTTAAATTTTAGGTAGTAATTTAACCACTTCACTGGAGTCTCTGGGTTTTGCTTAGCACGCATGCTAGGACACCGCTCCAGTGTTTGTACGTCCTCAGTGTCGTTCTCCTCCTAACTTTGACCCGCGCAGAATGCACCTGAGGCCTGAGAGGGACAGAGGTCCACGTCCACGTCCCCCTCCGATGGCCAGTGAGCTGTCCCAGTGCCATTTCCTCCTGGTTCTTCTCTCACCCAGCTCATCGCAATCTGAGTTTATACACAGCAAGTTTCCCAGTGTAACTGTATCTCTTTCCGACTTGATAGTCTGTTCAACTGATTTGTTGGTCAGATTCACTGTTGGTAACACTTTGGTTCCAATATTTGGTGACACATCTTACTATCTCAGCATTTTCTTTTTTTAAAGACTTAATTTTTTTAGAGCAGTTTAGGTTCACAGCAAAAGTATGGGGACGGGGCAGGAATTTCCAGGCACCCCTGCCCCTCCGAAGTTTCACAGACTCCAGTGGCTTGTCTGGCCCGCTCCTGAGAACCCCAGAGCACTTGCAGTGAAGCTCTGGTTCCCTCCTGACTCCCGCACGTCCCCTCCTCCACGTAGTCAGGTGTGTCATGCTGTCTGTCTGGCCAGCAGCCACGTGACACGTCCGGGTTCAAACGCTCACTGCTGGACGGTGACATAGTCCTTGCTTTCCTGCGCAGCCTTGGAGGGTGGCGTTTCTTCCAGACGGTGGGGCTCTGAGGGGCAGAGCCTCAGAGTCCGGTCCCCCACGGGCCACAAGGGAAACAGCGTGACTGAGAAGGCGACCTCCCCTCTGTCAGCCACAGGGTTTCAGACCTGATGTGTGAGGGCAGAGAACCTGTGCTGTTCAGACTCATTTAACACTACATTTGCAGACTAACTTAGGGGACAACTGCTGTGTTTGTAATGCTAAGACTTTCCACTCAGTAACGGGAAGTCTCTGTAATTAGGTAAGTTTTCTTTTACATCCATCAAGGCTTTAAAGAGTTTTCTATGTATTTCTTGTTAAATTTATTTCTAATTGTTATATATCTCTACTGAAATGACATTTTTCTTATATTTTATTATCTTTTTTTTCCACTACAGAGATAGCTTTAAAAATTATATAAAAACATACGCCCATTTCAAAAAAAATTTTGGAACAATAAAGTAAAAATCACTTGAAATCTTAGCACTGTACACTAACTGTTATTACAGCTTAGCAGTCATCACTTCCGCAGTACCTGTGTACACACACACGCACACACCTGCACACACATGTGCTGTTACACTTTCTGGCCTGTCGTCTGCACAGCTGCTCCCAAGAGAGCAGCACTGTGACACGCACTGTGCTGAACGCAACTTCTGATGGCTTTTCAGTTTGATTCTCCTGGGTTCTCCTGTAATCACATCACATGCAAAGACAACGGCCGCCGCTCACACTTCTAACTCTTCTATCCTGTGGATCTGCACCGGCCAGGTAAGCTTCCCAGACATGAGAAGGTGGTGGGCGATGGTGCACCCCCCCTGCACTGGGTGCACGGCTGCGGCCACTACACGGGGTCTGTCCTAGGCAGCACTTCCTTCGTAAGAAAACAGTACGTGAAGAACATTCCTCAATTCAATCTTACACTCAAATAACAGAGAGCAGCTTAGTTTTGATTAATCTTAGTTTTGATTAATAATAAAGTTATTTAATTTTATAAATACATTAGCGTTATTTTATCTGCATCATGAGCATAATAAAAAGGGATACCAACCTCTCCTGCTGACAACTTCTCTCGCACATTTTTCCAATAAACGTCTTTATTTTCAGTGTTAGTGAAGAAAAGGAGCCACTCTGCAAAGTCTTCTTTTCTCATGAAACTCAAACCTTTAGAAAATTGCAGGAACTCCATTTCTTGGACCTCGGTTTGTAAGTTTTCCATAAATCTAGACATTAAAATATGAGATGGATGTAAGCAGCTCATGGCTTCATGTGCTGGACCTAGGCTGTGGCCCTGGGGGTGAGTGCTCTGACCCGGCGGCCCGCACCCAACCTGGCTGTGCAAGTTACGCTTGGCAACTTGCACCCTGATAAACTTCAAGACTTAGAAACCTGTAAGATGCTGCTCTGGTACATCCAGAGAAAACAAGACTATACAGAAAATAAATTTTTTTCAAATACAGAAAAAACATCACTAGTCGAGAAACTCAAATTTCAGTTAGAATACTGCTTTTAGAACATTAATGATAACTAATGGCTCCTAACAGTTTCCAGATACCAAAGTTGATCAGTGTAACCAATGGCCTTACATCAAAAGCTTAGATTTACCTAAAAATGCTTATAATCTTTTGGACCGTAACGTATGTCTGTATGACTCAATATTATTTTTTTAAACAAAAACAACATGGTGCTTTGATCAAACTGTCATCTACAGCTTCCTGGGAAAGGTGCAAGTTGAAGGGATATCAGATTAAAATATGCTTCCTTTGAATGAGAACCCAGAAATGCCGTACTTCACTTATTTATAACCTAAATCATGTGAGAAGAATCATTATCTGCATGAGTTTCACTCTGTGGCAGATCCTCCGCTCACTTTCCCACATGTCCAGGGGGCCGCACCACCGGTCATGCCACAACTTAACAGAAACGCACACGGGGGACCAACAGGAGTGTTCTCGTTCAGCTGGAGAAACACTGCTGCTGTTAAAAATTGACTTGCTTTAGATTCTGATCACCGCACAGAAGCTAAAAGCAAGAAGAGGGAGTTTGACTTTAGGCGTCTATCTATGTGGGAGGTAAGAGTCTGTTACCCGCAGCCTTTTCTGAATGTACTGGATACACAGATTTATTTATCAGTGTTGTGTATCTTTCTGGGTCAGAGCAGGATTTCATTTAAAATTTGAAGCATTTCAAGTTTGGACTGATCCACAACAGCTCTGACTGACATGCTTTGTCCTTTGTTTCGCTGTTCCGTGTGCTGCGCTGGCAGTCAGTGCCGCCTTGCAAGGACGTTAAAGGGGGGCTTTGCTTGCAGATGAGGGCACAGTGACTAGAGGAGCAGAAAATACAGAGTAAAGGCATTACTAACTTGTTCCTTTCCTTCTTCTTTGCGCTCCATCTGAGGTTGAAATATTACCAACTTACTTGCTGTTAAACTATACAGCTACTCTCAACTAATTAGACTACTTTTGAGAAATACTACATATGCTTAATGATAATAACCTTGCCTAAGCCTAAAACTACATCTCGTTATGATGTCAGAGTCTGGAACATGCTACTGGACATAAACACTGAACTGAAGAACTTATAGTAGAGCCACCCTCTGGCCCGCCCTGACCCCCTCGGGGACAGAGCAGGGGCACCTGTCACCGGTTCTCGCTCCTTCCTACTGCAGCACGAGTCCCAGCAAAGCCTCCCTGAACTCCTTGTCTGGCCTCATGTCAGTTCCTGCTGACCAAGGAGTCCGAGGACCCAGGTGGGAACGTTTGTCTCCTTCAGTGCCTTTCCTAGAGACTTACAAGCTGTAGCTTATAAAACAATGTCCTTTATCAGAGAAGCTGTAAGAAGGAGGCTGAGACAAAGGATGGAAGAGAAAAGGCAAACAACTCTTTATGAGGAAGGGTTACCATCACACTCCCATAAAAACAAATTAAAAGCTGCAAATAGCATACTGAATGCTTATTGTGGAATTTCGATGATTAATTTGGCCAGTATGATGGTGAAAAAAATTATACAGGGAAACTATTTTTGTTACTTTATGACGTATGCACAATTTTAAAGATATACTATGATCATCACAGTCTAACCCAGTATACCTGTAATTTTAACTTCAGGGGCACTCTGCTCTATTCAAGAGACAAGCTCCTGAAAAACTGCATTTAAAGCAGTCTCTATTAACTGGATCTTTTTTTTTTAGTTGCATGATGGCATGACAGATTTCGCAGGGCCTATTATTTACAGAAAGTCCTATTAAAAAAATTTTAAGTAAGAATTCTAGATGAAACTATTCTGTTTAAGGAAAATTAAAGTTAGAAGCAACTTTAAACAGTCACTAAAGCCCTACGATCTTATCTCCTATGTCTTGGAAACTCTCCCACTTGGAAATCCTTTTTGCCACAACGCTAGCCCATCTCTTGCCTGCAATCCCAGTGGTCCCCTCCCTCACAAAGTCCTCCCTTTACCGCTACCCATCATCCGGAGAGAGTGATGGGCACGTCTGAGCAGGTACCCTCCACGGGTCTCCGTTCAGGGCCTCCCCTCGCAGGGTTAACTGAAGCTGGATCTTCCGGTGAGCGAACCCTCCCCTAGGTGGGCACACCCTTCCCTGGCCCCTCTCCCCCCTCCATGCTTATTTACAGCTCTGGAGGCCCGAGGTCCTTTGCCAGCCACAGGTCCTCACACCTGTGTCTCTTCTCAAGCTGCTCTCTTTCCTCAGGTGGCCTCGCTGCTGCTCATCCGCCTGAGGAGGCAGGAGGGCACCGCATCTCACACCCTGCAAGTGCCAGGCCCATTTCACAGGTAAAGCAGTCAGCTCAGGGTGGGTGAACACGCTGTTGGTGTAACGCTGACAGCCACCCGCGATACATACTAACACATCCACACACACCCTTCCCAGGCTGTGAAGGCACCGCTGAGTAGTCCCAGAGAAACGCCGTGGACCCCTGTGCCGGAGGCCCGGAGGCCCGGAGACCGCACGGCCGAGCGGAGCTGCCCGGCTGAGCCCCCGGGGCCGGGGCCGGGGCAGGGGCAGCCAACCAGCGGCAGCGGCCACCGCGTGCGCCTGCGCAGACCGGAAGGGCGACCCTGCCCCCATCGGGGAACCACCCAGGTGACCCAAAGACTCATGGCAATAGGAAACGGTCACTGTTTGACGTTAAGTTGGGCAGGTTTGCTTTAAATTAAGAACCAACTGTTATAGTACGTTACTAAATATAATTATTATAGTCTATACATGAATATTATTTTTCGTAATAAGTTAATTTTGTTTAGCATAGTAACTTTAATTTACATTTCGCAGGTTTTTCTCTCAGACGAATTCCGTATAATATGTGGCTTTACGCTCTGCAGTTCTGGGGCACGAATGTATTCAGTTGTTTCTTCACCTCTTACCTATAAAATTTCCCTAAATGAATATAAATATTTGCACTTACTTACGAAATTCTTTATAATGCAGTTTTTTTTCCCCTTTTTTCCCAAAGAAACGTAGCTGAAGGGTTGTGTTAATCTCAGGTTCTTTCACTGTTGGTTCCTACAAAAAAAGGGTATAATAATTTTAGGTAATCATAACCAAGGACAAAAATGGACACGGCAGCCTAGAACTCCTAGGACAATACCCACAAAAGATTCTTGTAACAGCAGCAGCAAACAACATTCTATTACTCTGCACAGCACCGTTCTCTACGGACTTCGCTCGAGCAGGAGAAAAACACCGAGGGCTAACACACCGGAATCGCTCCGGGGGGACTTCAGCTATGGGCACAACTGGAGTGGGCCAGAGAGAGAGCTCAGAATAGTGAAACTAGTTATCTCAAAATGTGACCTCCTAGCATTTTCTAATGAAGCAGGACGGAGAGAATCAAAGCAGGAAAGTCTTGGACCTTCTGCTGAATGTTGGAAATTTGAAAAATGCTAGCTTTTCCTAATGATAAAGTTAACAGGTGAGGATTCTATTCAAGGTAATGAGTGATGCAGATCCACAGACCCTTCCTCCTTCCAGTCTCCCAGAAAATAAACAAAAATAGTAACACAGAACCACTAAAAAGATTATCAGCAGCAACTAAACAACAAAAGGGTTTAAACCATATAGTTTGAGGGAGAAACGCTGGATTCAGGTGCTGGTCCAGCCTGCCTCCCAGACACAGCGGCAGGCAGTGTGCCTGTCACCTGACAGAACCCAAGAAAACCTTGAATCTAAGGCAGCTGGGACAAGCCGTGGGGAAAAGCAGGCTACTTGGCAGCGTGTGGAGCTCAGGCAGAGGGGGGCCCCTAGAATCTTCTGGGCACTGTTCAGTGGAGGATAAGCAGGAACCCAGAGGTGGGGTGCACCACGGAGGGCGGGGAGGGCAAGGTCAGGCCCATCAGCGGGGGCGCAGGAAGAGGGGCAGAGTTTGCACATGAAGTCTGTCTGGAGAAACACATGGGAGTTGGTGACGGGAGGAAAATTCTGCCTACATACATCCTTCTGGGAGCCTCTTGAGGTCGGATCACGTGAATGTAGCAATTCTACTCAAATATTTAGAAAAGTCAAGTTACTGATGATTTTCTGGACTATCTGGGAATACTTATTTGAACAAACAGAATAGAGAAGCTACTGTAAATAGCATCTGTTTGGAAACGTTCGGCTTATTGCACATACCTGGCATTCTGTTTCACTAGTTACTGCTGTCTTCAGGTCATCCTGTTTACTTATGATCTTCTGCAGCTAAAAAGAGTGCAAACATGAATTCAGCTGTGTGTCTACCGGAATTCTCAAAACAACCTAAAAAACAGATGCTAAGTTTTTATTACAAAATATATACCAGTAATTTGTTAAATATTAAATTAAATATTAAATTTTTTATTATAACTCCTGATACCAGTTTTTTTCTTAGATCATATAAGAATTAAAGGAGAATGATATACAAGTATTAACATTGTTATTACTATGATTTGGATCACTTTTTCTCCTAAGAAAGCTGGCTTACTTAATGTATATATATACTAAAGGCATCACTATGTAAAAACTTCATGATTATCCTCATTTTTCAAGAGGATTTTTATTCATAATTAATTTTTCTGATTGTTTATGGCCATACGGCAAGTGTATAGCTCTTAAAAAGCTATTCATATCATATAAACAGCCTTCCCTTTTCTCTTTATGCATTTATAAAGCTTCGAGATAATTTATAGGCCTACGTTTCTGCCAGTTAAAAAACTGTCAACGGTACCTCAGGACTGAGCACGCTGAAAACCCACCTACCGTTCAGTGTCATCTGTGCCAGTCCTCACATGGAAAGCAAATTAAAAAAAGGTTTAAAAAAAATTAAATGTAGACAAAATCTCCACCCGTTTTTTTCTAGATGACTTCTTTGTTAATAGTTTGAGAAGGGCTGCCTCAAATGTTGCTGCTTCTGCTACATTTGTTGTAGGCTTAAGGCTCGTCTCTAGCTCTCTAAAGCCCTCAGACTTTTCAACACTCGACCCTCCCCCCCAATTTTAGGGAATAAAGTTAAAAAGCTTTTATTTGTTTTATCCTTTATCTAAGTTGACAATCAGTATACTGCCATGTTCAACACCCAAACATTTCTTACTTTGCTTAAAACTGCTCCTCTTAAAATTTTTATTAGGGATAATTTCAAACACAGCAGAGAGAACCCTGTAATAAACTACCCCCAGCACATGACTCGGGTGCAGCCTTACCCATGTTCCACCACTCGTGGTCCCTAGTCACCCACCCCCGCTCCCGACTCGTCATTAATATTCACAGCTCTTTCGGGAAGACTCGCGTGCATTGCAATACACAAATCTGGGCCGTTCAGTTTTCATTAGTTTAGAGATTCAAATAAATGGCACTAAGTAGTCTGTGTCTGCCATCATCTCCTGTAACTCGGCACAGTGGCTCTGTGATTTATCTGTGTTGTCTGCTATCAGGACACGTTCCCATTTATTGCTGAGCTGGACCCGTTTGAATAAATACACAGCTGTTTATCCATTCATCTGTTGACAGATGTTCGCGTTACTGCCTCCAGTTTTCGCCTACTGTGACTTAAGCTGCCATAAACATTTTCTTTTTCCCCCAGCTTTACTGAGGTATACTTAACACACAAACTTGCACACAGTAATGTACACATCTCGGTGAGTCTGAACCTCTGCACACCCCCTAACACACCACCACCATCAAGGCAGCAGACACAGCTCTCACCTCTGCTGTGGTTTTGGTGACTCAGCATGAGATTCTGCCTCTTGATGCACATTCACGTGCATGACACCGTGTTGCTAAGCGTGTGCACTGTTTGTGCAGCGCAGCTCCCACAAACTTCCCTGTGCAGCCTCTGTTGTCTTTGACATGCTTTAACATTTCTCTTGGGTAAATTCCCAGGAGGGAACAGTTAGGTCTGTTTGACTTTGTAAGAAACTGCCAAACCTTTTTCCAAAGTGAATTCTGGTTCCTTCACAGCCTCACCATGTGGTCTTATCAGTCTTTTAATTTCAGCCATTCTGTTGGAAGAACAGTACTTCTCTGTGGTTTTAACGTGCATTTCCCTGATAACTCACTTTTTCAAGTGCTGTCTCCTATTCACACATTTTCTCTTCTGATGTGTCTGTTGTACTCTTCTATCTAGATTTTAATTTTTTTTAACTACTAAGTTGTATGGATCTACTATATATTCTGGACACAAGTCCTTTGTCAATTACCTGCTTGGAAAATATTTTCTCTTATCCTACAGTTTGCCTATTCATTTTCTTAATATACAGAAGCCATTAATTTTGATTATCATTGTTTTTCCCTTAATGGTCACTGCTTTCAGTGCCCTAAGTAACTGACTTACTGATCCTGAAGATACTCTCTTATATTTTTTCCCAGAAGCTTCATGGTTTTAGTTTTTATGTTTAGACATAAGATACATCTCAAATACACTTCTGTATGTGGTCTGAGGCAAGGGTTATGGCTAGCTTTTTCATGTACATAATATCCTGTCCTTTGTTCTAGTGTTATTTGTTGAAAAGACTTTCCTTTCCTCATTAACTGATTTGGAGGCTTTACTGAGAATTGTGACCACATATGTGTGGACTCTGCTCCCCTCCACTGATCTACCTGTCCATCCTTAGGGCAACGTCACAGTGTCACCATTACTGCAGGTCTGCAGAATCTTAAAGTTAGGTAGTGTCAGAGTATCCAGATTTATTCCTGCTTTTCAGGATTGATCTGGGTGGTTCAGATCCTTTGCTTTTAAATATACTTTTTAAAATCAGCTCATTAATTTCTATTAAAAAAAAAGCCGGCTGGGTATCTGCTTGGGGAAATTGAATCTTTAGACCAATTTGGGAAGCAGTGACATCTTAACACTACCAAATCTTCAATCCATTAACATGGTGTATTTCTCCATTTATTGAGGTTTCCTTGAATTTCTACCAGCAATGTCTGGAGTTTCTGGTGTATGTTTTTTGTTAAATTTATTTCTACTTCTTTTATATCATTTGGCACCGTCTAAAAAGAACTGATTGTAACTTCATTTTCCAAATATCTGCTACCATTATATGGAAACACAATGGATTTTTCTATACTGACCTCCCACCCGGAGACCTTGCTAAACTCACTTACACATCTTTGATTTGGCTGATCTGGTTGTCAGTTCCTTAGTCCTGTTGTCTGTGGTAAAGTCAGATTTACTTCTTCCTTTCTCATCTTTCCCCCCTTTCCCCCCTTGTATTGCTTTTATCTCTAGAATCTCCAGCAAAATGTCAAACAGAAGGGGTAAGAAGACGTCCTTTGCCTGGTTCCTGACCTCAAGGGGAAAGCGGCCAGCACTTCATCTTGTGGCAGGATGTATCTTCAAATTTTCTGTGCGCACCTTTCACCAGACTGCAGTTCCCTCCTATTCCTACCTGCTAACTTTTGTCACAAAAGTGCTTATTTTGTTAAATGCTTTGTGTGCATGAACTGATATGATCGTGTTGGTTTCTCTTTTGTTCTGTTAACACGATGGACTGCACTGACTGAGTTTCAACTATTAAGCGAATTTTGTACTCTGTGGATAAATCTCACTTGGTTGTGATGCGTTATTTTATACAGCGCTTGACGAGCTTTGCTCCATCTGGTTAAGCACTTTCATATCTCTGTTCATGAGGAAAGGTGGTCTATAGTCCACTTTTCCTGTTAGGTCTTTGCCAAATTTTAGCCATCAGGGACGTGCTGGTCTCATCACATGAGGGAACTGTTCCCTTGTCCTGCGTTTTCTGAAAGAGTTTGTGCAAACTGGGCATTTCTGCATCCCTGTGTGCTTGACAGGTTTCACCAGTGAAACCATCTGAGCCTGTACATTTCTTTATGGGAAAGTTTTTGATAACAAATCCAATTCCTTTGATAAAGGGCCATTCAGATTTCTATCCCATCTCTTGTTAGCTTCGATAAGTTTTGTTTCTTAAGGCACCTGTCCGTTCATCTGACTTATCAAATCCCAGGCACACAGGAACCAGTCCCCACAGTGTTCCGCTTCTGTCCCTCCAATGCCTGTAGGATGTGTGGTGAGCGCTCCTCTTCATTGCTAATACTGGGCATTTGGATCTCTTTTGTTGTTGTTTGTTTTTCTTAGGTCAAGTACTAAAGATCAGTCAAATTTATCAAATAGATAACTTTAAACATAGGAACAGATGTTATTCATAAAATGATACACATTTTTATAGAAAATTCAAAAGTTATCTTTTATTATAAGACAATATGGTTATTGTCTATAGTTATAATCTTCACGTAGTCATTGCAAATAGTTACAAAACGAAACAAAACAAAAAAGCAAACAGAATTGGCTCACTGAAGCCAGAGCTCTTTCAGGAGGCTTATCCCAGTATCATGTGGAACCTAGAACAAGGGTCAGTCCTGAAGTCTGACCATGTGGGTTTAGTGCCAGATGGAGCTGTCCTGCCAGAGTCTTGGCTAAGGCGTTCTGGCCTGGACTCAGGGAGCGGTTACGGCAGGTTCGGCTGCACTGTGAAGATCGCAGTGCTGTGTATCTTGTTTTATAGTAACAGCTCCATTTGAAAGGCCATGAACACTTTGTGTCCGGGTATCCTCTCAGGCCAGAAGGCCTCTCTGGCCTACTACGGTGCTTTCTGAGACGGCTGCAAGTGACGCTGAGTCACCACGGCACTGCGCTAAGCGCCCCCCCAGGACCACGTGCGGTCTCCGTGCTGGGAGCACAGCAGTCGCGGGCAGAGGGCGGCACGGGGTGCTTTCGCTGAACTTACATTCCAGTGGGGTGTAGGCAACGCGCAAGTGGGCAAAGCAGTCAGGTAATTCCAGAATTTTCAGTCTTGTGCTACGACTGGAATGAAAAGGCAATGAAGTGGTAGCCGAGAGTCAGGCTTACTCTGGGGAGCTGTCTTTGAGGACGTGGCATTTGGGCTGAGAGCGGAATAATTAAAAGCTTCCAAGGGGGTGGGGAAAGGGCATTCTAGGCAGAGGTGGGAGCGAAGTGTCTGGCAGAAACGGCTGCTTTGCTAGAGAACCAAGGCCAGGTGAAGACAGAGGCAGCAGGAGGGCTCCCGACGTCTAACAGCCAAACTGAGCAGCTCCACACTGATCGGTATTTTGGTTTCAGGCTGAAAACGGAGACAAGTATTTGGGGCCGGTTTACCTCGTCTTTGCTTCCAGAATGGATCGTGATTAAGCTCTGGAATAAGAACGCTGTTCCAGAACCAAGAAGGATAAATTCTCCGGAAGGCCTTCACAGTTAACAGCAACTCTAGCAGGCACATTTAGTTTCCCTTTCCTTTTTTGCTGGGGGGAGGTGACTAGGTTTATTCACTTATTCTTAGAGGAGGCACCAGGGACGGAACCCAGGACCTCATGCGTGCTAAGCATGCACTCTGCCGCTGGAGCTGCAGCCCCCCTTAGCAGGTATACTTAGTATAGTAAGATTATCACACCGCTGCGTTCAGACACAGTCCTTCCCACCAGTATGAAAGACCTGTGAAATCAAGGGACCACCTAAGGAGAAATTTATACTAGTAAACAGACCTGTCATCAGTCTCTTGTTCGAAGAAATTACACTGAAACTCTGGCTCTTATCCCGAATAAGCAGATGTACCTTCTATCGCGGTAAAGACGAAACGGACTGACTGTCACTGGCTTTGACCGCTGCAGGCAGCCTGCGGCCTGCTGACAGAGGAGAGTTTACACGGAGCGCTGCCACTGTACTTGTTCTTGGGATGACGAAGTGAGCAATAAATACACTTACCACGCAGCGCGCAGACCTGATGTTAACAAAACCGGAATGCACCACACAGCACAAAAGAAACAAACTAAGGCAATTTATATTCTAGTACATTTTCCTAAGACTTCATATGAATAGATTTCTTCGTTACTTTTGCATTTGCTGTTCAAGTCACTCTGCTATACCTCTGTTTTGGGTATTAAAGTAATTCTCGTAATTTTCTAGCACTTACGACAGGAAGAGCAACAAATAAAATTTACTGGGGAAACAGTCAGATAAGCTGAAAAAACTCACAAATCCCTGCCCCTTAAACATGCTTCTCTGACCTGAAAAGGACTGTTTGGCTATTTCAGTAAAACTTCACATAGAAGAGGATACACACTTAGGTTTCCAAATATGACAACCATGGAAATGAAATAATTATTCAAGTAATTAATGTAAATGCTTTTTCTCCTCTAAGCTGTTATTTTTAATTGACATAGTGTATCATGCTCCACGGGTTATCAAGTTTAGTGTTTCATTTCTAAGATCAGCACAAAGAACCTTTTACAGGCTTAGGAGGTTGACCAGGAAAAACTGTGGTATTCAGAAAGCATTCTTCAAATTCAGCGTGTTGAATGATTACGCAGAAAAAGTATCTGAAACACTCCTGAAGCAGGTGTGTGCCACGTCCCGGGTGGAGGCTGCCCCGCAGGGAAGGAAACCCTGCAGGACGTGGCTCCCTGGGCCCCTGAGAGGAGACCTGGGGAAGAAGGGGGCTGACATTTGCTCACAATGACTTTCTAATGAAACACTTTTTTGGGGGTCCAAATCCATCTCTCTTCTATATAACATATTCTGAATACGTGGAACATTCCAAATGTTCTTTCAGCAGTTAAACGGTAGTCTTCTCTACAGCTTTTAGTACATTTAACTTCTCCCACTTTGAGAAAATGAATTTTATAAGATTATCACCTGTTTTCTGAATAGTACAGTGAAACCTCATGTACCTAGAGGCTGATTTCAGACAACTTCAATCCTCTGGAATCCTCCAGCCTTTTTACTTAAGCTGCAAACGCAGGAGTAAGAAAAATCTTTTCCAGCATCTGAGACAACTGTCATAAGGAGTATGCAACAAAGTACATCTAAAAATTCCTCAGTGTCTTTAGCCCTGTATACTCTAGAGCAGTGCTGACCAGCAGGAGTGTATCGGCCTGCGTGATTTAGAATGTTTTAGTAGGCACGTTAGAACCAGGAAAAAGGCAAGTATACAGCGCAGTGATCAGCACCTACTAACTACTTAGAAAAACCACTGATGGATTAATGAGCACACACACAGATGACTAATTTAGGACCGAAAAGAGCCTTTGAGACACGAAACAAATGGAACCCTCTCCCACTGCGGGTGGGAATGTAAAACGGTACCCAGAAAACAGAACCGGCAGCTTCTTAATTTATACTTAGCGTATGACCTGGCAACCCCACTCCTAAGTATTCAGTCAAAGAAAACACGCGTTCACCCGAAGACCTGTGTATGAATATTCACAGCAGCCCCAGCCTGGAAACAACCAGCATGCTCATCCACAAGGGACTGGGGAGATGAACGACGTCCACACAACAGAGCCCACCCCCCACCAAGCGGCGAGGACGGGCGGACCACTGACGCCGTGGCAGCGCGGACGGGCCCGAGTGAGGCAAGCAGAGTGCACACTTTCTGATTCCATTTACGTGAGACTCGAGGAAAGGAGCACGTCGATGCTCGAAAAAAGCAGAGGGCTGGTGGTTGCCTGGGGCCAGGAGGGGTGAGGAACGGACTTAAAGGCCCAAGAGGGCTTTCTGGAGCGCGGGAAATGTTTCAGATCTTGACTGGGAGGTATGGACATAGTGCATAAATTTGTCAAAACTCATCCCTCTGCACACTGTGGACAGGTGCAGTTTATTGTATATAACATAACCTCACAGTTAAACCCCTCTAGACCATGACTTCACAAATTTAAGTACTGAAATATTTGGTTTTATACATAAGAAACCACCTCAAATATTAAGAAAACATGATGTAGCAAAAAGAAGGCTGCAAAATAGAGAACACGTTTATGAACAGTGGGCTCCTACAAAAAGCAGGTTACAAACATTTAAGAAGTTCACACAGTATCTGGAGGAGGGTGCAGAGCCGCGAACCTCAGCGCAGGGCGAGCCGAGGTGAGGGAAGGGGCAGGTGTGTGGCTGCACAGTGGTGGGCGCAGCTCTCAGTGTCTCAGTCCGAAGGCAGCAGAAGCCACCCAGTGTGGCCAGTGCCGGAAGCTGTTCAGCTACTTAAAAAGTCTGTTAAACTGAGGAATCATTTTAAAGAAGAAAGACACCTGCACAACGAACATTTTAATTAACTTACATAAGTAACATCCGTTTCAGAACCAAGGCCTTTTCTTTGGAGTGAAGCCACTGATTGAAATTACTTGTTACTTTTCTTGACTAAGTATATAAAAGATAATTTATTATCTGCAGTTCTCAGTTTCATTTTCATTAAAGTGCAGCAAAAATGTAAAGAAACAGGCAAAATTATATCTCAAAATTATGACTTTATCACATCTTCAATACAAAAATCAATATATTTTATAATCCTTTCTTATTTCTTCAAAAGCCGGTGTGTATTTTACATTACAGATCATCATATGATGTATTCCATTAGAAATACAGGCATACCTCGTATTATTGTGCCTTGCAGATTTTGTGTTTTTTACAAATTGAAGGTTTGGGGCAACCCTGCATTGGTAGAGGATGGTTAGCATTTTTAGCAATGAAGTATTTTTAAATGAAGGCATGCATATTAGGACAGGACGCTATTGCACACTTAATGGACTACAGTACAGTGTAAACACAACAGGTGCTTAACAATGCACCAAAATTAACTAGAATCTACTTACCTTAAAAAATTCCTTTTTCTCAACCATCTCATCACCATCTGCATCCAGCATTTTAAATGCAACATGAAACCCAGTATGGGGTTCTGCAAGCAAGTGAAAAATGAATAATTATGGCAATGTTGGTGAAAGGCCATTTATTTGCAGATATACAGATCTTCAAACTTGAAATGAGCCACCAGAAACAACGTAAGTGCCTAAGACAGAGAAAAAGCTGTACCTGCTTAGGACACCAGCTTGCAGAGGCTGACCTGCCTCCATGGCGTGCTGCTCCCCCGCCGTGCTCTGCTCGTCAGAGCACACGTAGTTCAACCACTTACTTTATTTCTGTAGCTATACTCGGCGCTTTCCTGTATTCTTACAGTACCTTGGCTATTTTCATTTGATTATCCTTTATTTCCCTTTCTCAAGAGTAAGGCTTTAAAAAAATTACTCGGAAGTGATTCTGGACTTACAGGGACGCTGTGAGGTCAGCACAGCGTGCTCTCACCGGCCCCCCACCCAGCTGCCGCTACCGTCAACATCTTCTGGAACCTCGTGCCTTTATCAAAACTAGGAACTTAACACTACAGCATTTTACACTAAACTACGGCCTTTATTTGGGCTTCGTGTTTTTTCTACTCTAGGATCAGACACAAGAAAACATGCTGGATTTAGTTGTGATGTCTCCTCAGTCTCCTCCAAGCTGGGGAAGTTTCTTAATCTCTCCTTGGTATTCTTGGCTTTGACAGTCTGAAGAGGGCTGGTCAGGAATTTTGTAGGATGTCAGATGAGGCTTTTTAAAAAATTGTTTTTGGGGGGAGGGAGGTAATTAGGTTTTTAAAAAAATTTATTATTTTTTTAATGGAGGCACTGGGGATTAAACCCAGGACCATGTGCATGCTGAGCATGCCCTCTACCACTAAGCTCCCCCCTGCCCACCTCGGACGAGGCATTTAAAAAAAAATTATTTATTATTTTATTTTGGGGGAGAGGAAATTGGCCTTTTTATTAATTAATTTTTTAATGGAGGCATTGGGGACTGAACCCCGGACCTCGTGCATGCTAGGCGGGTACTCTCCCGCTGAGCTATACCCCCCAGATGAGGCATTTTTAATATCCCTAAGTGAAGGCTAGGTCTGATTCTTCTGCTCAAAGAGCCTTCAGTCAGGAGACAAAGTTACAGGAGCAGGGAGCAAAGGAGGCCGAGAGCCCAGGGATGATCCGATCCAAGCGTCATCTTGCAGGGACAGACGCCAAGGCGCCGGCAACACCCGCAGTGACAGAGACGCAAGTCCTGAACCTCCGCGCCCCGCCGGGTGGGAACAGTCAGGGTCACTGAGGGACTGAGGTACTCACTGGTGAGGACTGTAAGCAGGAACAGATACTCAGTGTACGAAACGAGCCCTGAAAGAGAGAGAGCACACACAGTGAAAACAAGTTTCAGGCGGTTTAGACGTGATCACACACATACACATACTGTATGGAACCTGCACCCAAGTAAAAACACATTTTACTTTAAATGACCTCTCTTTGGTACTACGGAGAACCGTCATAAGAGAGTCTAGTACGAATGCTTAAAAAAAAAAGACTGATCAGGTCACTGTCGCTAGCAGGAAGGGGAACGGACGTTGGCCAGCAAACAAAGGCGTCCACGAGGGGCTTCACTTGCACGGCATTCTGCGTTATCTCTACACAAAGTTCACTATTCGTAACATCTCAACTGAAGCAAACTTACAAATTCAGTAGAATGACAGAGATCTGGATATGCGAAAGGTCAAACTACATTATCAAAATGAAGTCATTCGATCTTCACAGCAGTGACCTGACTGGCCTTTGAGAAGCCATCCCTCCCCACTCCTGTCTGGGTGGGACGACTCGTCTTCACCTCTGGAGGGAGATGCTGACTGGCCAGGCGGCAGCTACGCTCCTGCAGGGCTGAGCCCTGCCCAGCCAGATGCGGGGACTGGGGGCACCGCTGCGAGAATGCTGGGCCACTCGCTCCACTCCCCCAAAGCTTTGATGATGCAAGAACGTCCCACTTAGGACAGCGAGGCCAGACGAGTGCCTGGACCTTCCAGAGGGCTGGTCTCCAACGGCAGGCCAGAAAGAGGCTGTTTGAACCTTGGATGAAGCTGGGCTGAAGCTGGATCTATGTCTGCCCACTAAATAAACTTCCTCTTCTGCTCCAGTAAGCAGTGTCAGGTTTCCCGTGCTTGCAATGCAAAGAATCACCATAAACATTTGAGAACTAGCCGTCTGAATGTCTTCTTTGCAGAAATGTCTACTCCAGTCCTTTGCTCATTTTTAACTGTTTTTTTTTTGGTTGTTATTGGATTGTAGCAGTTCTTTATATATTCTGGATATTAGCCCCCTACGTGGGGTTTGCAAATATTTTCTTCCATCCTGTGGGCTGCCTTTTCACTCTTGATAGTGTACTTTGAGTCGCAAAGCTTTAAAATTTTTCTGTTGCCCCCCGTGTCTTAAATCTCTTTTACTCTATAGGTTCTCCCTGGTCTTTTTCCCCCTCTCAATTTCAACTTAATTGTTAAAAGAAGCCTGGTCATTTGTCCTGTAAAGTTTCTGAGAGTCCAGGAGATTTTGCTAAGTGCATCCGTGGTGTCATTTCACTCATTCCTCTAACATCTACATTTTCTGCAAACTGGTACTTGGATCTAGAGCTGTGCTCAGATTCACGTTTGGTTTGTGGCAAGAATTCTTAACAGATGGCGCTGTATACTTTCACCAGGAAGCCCAAATGCAAATGCTTACAGGAAATGCTAAATACCACCGAGACATGCTGACAGGAAGATTTACAAGACTTAAAAAAACAGTGAAGTCATTTCCAGAGTTTAGGTGATCAGAGACGTCTCAGAAGAAATAATTCTAGAAATGGTCTTCGAATGATGGGAGAAAATTTTACTTAAGCAGGTGTAGTATTAGTGGGAAAACCACATATATAAGGTTGATAAAGCTGAATATGAACATTAAAAAGCAACTGTTCGTCTGGAATACTGTCCATGTGGAAGAATCAATGGGAAGGGAAGCCACTCCGGGGGTTCAGAGACAGGGAAGACAGGCTGCAGGCGGTGGCGGCAGGGGTCTGCCTCACCCTTCTGTGAAGGAGGACCACCCCTGCCGGCTCCCGGTCAACACGGCCGAGACTCAGAAAGCAGCGCAGAGCAAGGCAGGCAGGGCCGCCCTCGAGGTAATTCCATGTTTCAGCTACAGCGCCTTCATGTATATATTTTAAATGTTCCTAATGACTTACAGTTTTTGCATCATCAACTTTTCTGTTGTTTTTATTCTGGAGCAGGTGTACTTCCCTTTAATAAGAAAGTCTACAGTAAGTCTTCAGATATTTTTTCTTAAAAACATTCAGTGTTTATACGAAGGGAGAATAAATTAAATGTGTTCTGCCATACTTCAGAGCTGAGAGAAACGTTCTAATGTTAGCTGAAGGATCAAAGGATTTCATCCCTTGGTGGCCTCAAAAGAGTGAATAGATTTTTTTTCTAGTTTTCAAAGGAATACAGCAACGTGAAAAAACGGTCAATCTGCCAAGCTGAACTGGGCTTGGTGCCAAAAGGAGACCTCACTGTCCTCTTCTCGAGACATAGGTGCTTGTCCCGTGCATAGGGGAACTTTTTGAAAAAGAAAATCCCATAGTCTTTCTTTGAAATACTGACTTAAATAAAATGCTTGAATAAACACAGTTGAGACAGTATAAAAGCAGCACCTTACACTCTCAAGACAGATTACAGACAATACAGCTCTCCAACAGCATTCTGCCCATCTGCCTCTGAAATGCTTTTAAAGAAAACTGACACTTCAGAATATTTATAGGAGAGACAGTTTAATACATATTTGTTACACTGAATTGTAAAATGAATGCTGTGAAATGGCAATGTTTCAAAACTGCACTTCAAATGGGGAAGTAGTTCAAATAATTTGTATTTAAAAACTGAGTAAAGAATTCTTAAGGGCCACTAGAAGAGATGATCAAATTCTGTTAGTTACTATGCTTCCCTGAAATATTTTAAATTTGGAACCAATGAAAAATATGACTTGCTATGGAATGCAATTTTGAGAACTCTGTTTCCCAAACAGAAATGACTACAGCTATCATAGGAACATACTTATATCTTATGACATATCTTAATTTGTATTTGGTAAATCCTTGAGGACAGTATCACGTTGAAAATTCTGCTCAGTTTGTAAACAACACATAATAATCGTAACAGACAATTCACTTTTCTTTACAGCAATGCAAAGGGGCGAGCTGTCTTCTTATTTCAAGCGTCCGCCACCTTTGCTTGTTATGACAGAGTGTGCACTTGGGCAGCTCTTTCATGTGGCAGAGCAGAATAAGTTGCTCCAAGTATAGCTAAATGTTATTCTTTTCTTCAAGTGACTTTAATTATATCAACAAAGGAGTATATCTGAAAAAAAGTGTATCTGTTGAATCTTTCCTATAAAATATTCACAGTAGTGTTTTTTCTTTAAGTGGAATGTATAGTTCAACTCATGTATTTCAGAGAAAAACTAAAAAAATAACTGTTCAAGTCCTTTCTCGAGACTTTCTTGTTCTGTTTCTAAGTTCTCTAGAGGCAGGGAGAAAAGGGAATAAATTCAGTAAGTATTTAGGAGTCGAAATTAGATTTATGTCTGACTGCGTGTGAAGGATGGGAGGGGCAAAGAAAGAAAGGGTTCAAAGATGTTTCTGGGTTTCGACGAGCTGGGTGAAAAATCCTACTATGAAATAAGATCAAAAACCAACATTTGGGGGACGATGGTCTGGGATATGATGAATTCGAGATAACTGAGAACCACGTGCAGGTGCCTGGCAGCCACGTTGTACACAGGAGGCTCGGGAGAGTGGCCTGGGCAGCTAGGAGGGATCTGAGTCACCAGCACACACGGACGCTACAACCAAAGGGAGCGAGGAGAAGGCCAGTGCGTGAAGGAGGACCCCAGGGAGCCCAGCGCCTGCAGGGCAGGAGGAGGGAGCAGCACAAAGAAACCCGGGATAGCGTGGCTGCAGAGACCCCGAGAGAGTGTGCGGCACGTAAGTCTGCCCGTTGAGGTCCTGTGCTGACCTGTCTTCAGGCACTGAGCCAGAGACTCGCATACACGTCCTCCTCTAACTGGGGAAACAGATGGCCTCTATTTCACAGGTAACACAGGCTTCAGAGAATTCTGTTAGTTACTCCAGGAGACACAGGAACTGTGAAGCCTCCCCTACCTCAGGGACACTCTTCTCCCAGCGACAGTGCGGTCAAGCGGCCGTCCCAGTGGACAAGAGGCCCAGGGCCAGATCCTGGCTGGAGCAGAGTGACAGCAGGGACGGGACAGCCGGGGTGAGGGAGCTGGCGCCGCAGGAATGCGTGGAACCAGCCGTCCTCACCGCCTTGCCTCGCTACTTCTGATTCCGCACGGACACGCGGCTCCTGCCCGTCAGCGGCTTACTTTTCTCGTCCTGCTGCGCCACGTGGACGGCAGGAAGCCGGGTGTCCCTGTCCCCCCGCAGCTGCCAGCGCCCGCGTTCTGATCCTCCCCGACTCTGAAATGAGCGCTGTCATGTTACCTCGCCCTGCAGCCCCTCCCTCCTCCCTTCCAGTTCCGCGTAAAGCCCCCTAGTCTTCCTTTTTCCTCCTTCTCTGAATATCTTCACAGACTGCGCCTGAAGGAAAAAAACCCAAACTTTCTGCTCTGGACTTCCATATTCTGTTTATCTTTTGAATAGTCCATCACTAAGGGCCTTCTCCCTAATCATCTAGAAATACTGACTTTTTATTCTTTCAGAAGTCTTGGAAATGCAGGGGAGGATATAGCTCAAGTGGCAGAGCACATGCTTAGCATACATAAGGTCCTGGGTTCAATCTCCGGTGCCTCCTCTAAAAATAAATAAATAAGTAAACCTCCCTCCCTCCTCTCCCCCTCCCCTGTCGAAAAAAAAAATCCTGGAAATGAATGATGCCCCTGTTCACTCCGAGAACAGAGTCCTCTAGCTGCATAAAGGGCAGGGGACCGGCATTCCTCAGCAAGAGCAGTGTGTGGCTAGGCTGACAAGCTTATCTCCCTGATGTTAGAAAGGCAGGCGTACAGAGCCAGGGCCAGAGCCGCAGAGATACGTATGTGTACCTGGAATTTAACGGGGACAAGTAACAAAGAAGTTACTAATAATCTTTCCTAGAATCCTCTGAAAACAGTTCTCCGTTTTATCGCCCTTACGGTACAGAAGCGGCGGAGCTGGTAAAGATACACAGACGCACACCCCTTCTTCCAGAGACAGAACCGTGGCTTCCAGATGTGACCACGTGCAGCAGAACCTTTGAACTGGACACCACCAGCGACAACCCTCCCCACGCCTACCCTGCCAACACGGAAAACTGCTTCACAAGCTTCGTGGCCGCAAGTGGAGGCTGGATGATAGAACACCGGTCCCTGTGTCGAGAGAAGAAAGAAAATCTGGAGCTGTCCCCGCACCCCCTGCTCAAAGAGGCACAACTGTAATGGAGCAGTCTGGGAAACTGGAGTACCTTCTCGCCTGCCCTTTGAGTCGCCCTGCTTCTCTCAAGGCCCCTGCTCCCCGGGCTTGTGGGAGCTACCACCGCTGGCCGCCTTCGTCACACCAGGAAAACGGACGTCTGCTCCCTGCTTGCAGACACCTCCACTCTCACTGCACACCTCAGGCCTCGAGACACTGCCCTGCATTTGCCAGGTGGCCTCTCACTTTCTTCAAAATTTGTTAAGCCTTGCTTTAAACCTCATTCTCTCCTGTGAGGCACAGAATTTCTCATTGCTCTTTTAGGCCTGACTAGCCTGTTCCATCTTTCAAACTCATCCTATTAGAACTGACCTCACTGTTTGATTTCCCCAGTTTACATGATGCTGGCTGAATTTCATCAAAGGTGACAGAGAAGAAACAACTAGGATGGCAAGGAAAACACTGGGAGGAACTATGGGGTCACGGCTGCCACGAGAAACACCACTGGGGTCACACAGGCTGGACTGGGACCTAGACGGAGTAGTGTCCACAGAGGACGGGCCAGGCTGAAGCTGGCTGAAGAATGAGTGGAAGACCAAGAAGTGGACACGACACAAAACAAAGGGTTTGGCTGTGAAAAGGGGTCAGAAAAGTAGGAGCCGGCTGGCAGGAGATGTGGGGTCAGAGAAAGAATCTTTTTCCTTAAAAATGGGAGAACATTTACTGAGTTTACGTAAGACAGGGATGAGGCAGTGGAGAAAGACGGTGACGTGGGAGGGAGCAGCACGGCAGCAGGGGCCTGGAGAAGACGCTGCGGAGCTGGAGCAGGCGGGCTGGACGTGGGCGCCGCAGAGCCCTTTTTTCCTTTACGTAAAGAGAAAACTGCCTGAAAGTTTGTTAAATTCTTTGCTGCACAGGATATACTTCACTATAAATGTTACCAATTTTGATAATTATCTTCATGATTCTGAGCACAGACTACATGGTATTAAGATACAATCTTGTAATCAATAGTAGGGAAGTGCAGTTTGAAAAATTGTTTTCTGTTCAGTTCTGCCATGATTAGACTTATTTACTTCAATTAAGTGGCAGCATTTTATAGGTAATGTAGTTTGAAATAAGTGTACACCATATAACGTGGTATTACACTGAGTAACTTCAATTACATAATATCTAGTTCAGGAAAAGGAAGAGCATTCTATATAATTTCTATATAATAGTTGCAAATCATAAAGTATCAAGCTGATAACATTTTTGGTCACTAGGAGGCAGAAATTTCATTTTTACCTTAGAAATAGTTGACATCAAAAGAAAAATGTTTTAATGAAAAAGAAGTAACAATTACACGATAATCTCATGGTTTTATTTGGACAGTGGTAACGGTTGATACAGTCTTTCTAAAACTTACAAAAGCATCACCGCTAAGCGGATTTCACTGCTGAGAAAGTAACACCAACTAGTCCTAACTTGGAAGAGGATCAATAAAAATTACTTACAAGTTTTAATGGGAAAATATTTTTATTTGTTTTCTTTGGGGGGAGTAGGTAATTAGGTTTATTTACTTATTTATTTTTAATGGAGGCACTGGGGATTGAACCCAGGACCCTGTGCACGCTAGGCACGCGCTCTACCACTGAGCTATACCCTCCCCTTAACTGGAAAATATTTTGAAAAACGTGCAGTCTTCCTACTTTCAATAGAGAAAGGCTAACTAAAGTTACATAACAAAAATGATCAGGGGCTCAGAGAAACGGACGAGGATGACTGTCACTAGCGATACTAGTCAGTCACTTTTAGACAAGCGCCTGCTCTGTGCTGGAGAGCGTTTTAGGCAACACGCTACCGGCAGCTAGAGATACAGAAATGACCGCACACGTTCTTCCTCTCGGAGGATTTGTGGCTGAATTAGAAGATGCGAGAGACGGTGCAGTGTAGCAGAACTAAAAAGATGAGAAAGAACAAGGCCTGTGTCCCAGGGTCTCAGCTCGCTCTCCCGGGGTGGGGGAGCCGGGACAGGCAGTGGCGGAGGGTGTCCCAGAGGGCTGTGCAGGCGCAGGCAGCACTCAAGGCCCCGCTCCCAGCTCCCAGCTCCCAGCTCGGGGGAGGGTACTACCGGCCAGGAGGCTGCGGGAGGATGTCTTTGCAGAAGCGAGGCAAGTGTCTGAGGTCTTTGCAAATGGTCCCTCTTGTAAGTACCACAGATTAAGCTCTTCTCCCAGATACTGCCTCCTTAAAATGGTTTAAACTTTCTCTTTTCAGCATTCATTTTATGAATTTGCCTTTAAAGTAATATTTAAAAGACTTTCTAAATTATATTTATTTCATTACTATATTAATATATAAATATAACACATGTGAATATATTTATTAGTGGTGTAAATATTAATATATTTATTACATATACCCGTGTTAGTGCTTTACACCAACGCTGAATTAACCCACTGCTGCTTCTAATATTTTGCCATTAGGTCAGAATTATTATAGACTCTCCCTGCCTTCCTTACTTTAGGGGGAAAAATCAACGATGAAACAATGGAGTTATATCCACGGACACTACCCAAGTTTTCACAACTGTAAACAGAGTATCTTTCTTAAAACCCCAAAATGCTTTCAGAAAAGCATTTGTAAGGAAAGGACATCTCAAAGCCACGCTTCAATTTAAGTATCACCATTTGGGATTTAAATATTACACATAAAATCCACTTTTAAGTGCCGAGTTAATGACCATTTCCTAAAATCTTTAATTATGATTTAGAAGGTATTATTCATTTTAATTTAGAAGTTCCCTAATGAGAGGCCAAGGTCCAGTTAATATGAAACCCTATGAAAACACAGACCAATGATAATATTACCAATTATAAGCGTACAATGTGCCAGACACACAGTAACAAGCAAGCGGACTAGCTCGCCCGAGGTCACCAGCTACCTGCCAGAGCTGGGGAGCCAAACCAGGCTTAAAGCTATGCTCCTGACATGGTCTTTGGGGCTGGTACCAGATACCATGAATGTTAAAAACATCTTACTTATTAAGCCCTTGGCCATCGTCATGCAGGGATCACTAGCTTGTTTTAAAGGTGACGAAAGTGAGGAAGGCCAGTGCCTCCTCAGGTCATAAACCAGGAAAACTGTGAATGTATGTCTGTTGGCCCCAAACACACTCTCTTCTTCATACGCACAGACCACCTCCCTGTAATCCCCACTTGAACAGTTAAGAAGTTTTTTAACCTCTTAAAAGTAGACAGGTTTGGTGCTGACCAAGGAGGCCGGCGAGGGCGGGTGGGACGGTGTGAAGACAGGCAGCTCAGCACGAGGAACTAGCATCGCAGAACGGACTCGAGGGCTGCGAGTCCACCGGACTCCGACCCCTGGCGAGTGGGCAGGACTTGACGCTTCTCCCCCATAAGCAGCTGGTCAGTGCCAACTCCACGGAGCTCAGACGCCAAAGCTCTTTCACTGTCTTCCTCCTATTTTGCTTTCCTTTTCTATGGAGTGTTATGTGATATAAATATTCTCATTTTGAAGCTAATGTTCACATACAAAGGTTAAAAAAAAGTAATGTGATTTGAGAATGCTGTAAATCTCTCAAGGAGAAGTGTAACAACTCTTCTCTATTCAACAGCAGGGAGTGAGCTAGGAAACCGCCTCTGCTGTTAATCCTCCAGCTCCTCCCATAGCCAACAGGAAGCAACATTATCTGCCATTAGTTTATCACAACTGTGGGCGAATACTTTTCGATACTTGTCACAGACTGGTCCTTACATAAAAAGGACCCATGGAGGTCCTTCGCCTATTTGTATGAGCATTTTCAAACGACACCTCCTAAGTGACATTTGGCTCAAATAGGTATGAGAGTAAAGCTAAAAACACTTATGAATTGCATTCACCAACTGCATCTAGCCTCGGGCAGGCGACCTGACCTCCTGGTGCCTCGGGTAATTCGTCTATAAACAGGGTACGAGATAACGGCACCTCCCGCGTAGGACTCCTGCGAGCAGGAAAGGTGTCAGCGTGCGCACAGGGCCCCCAGGGCGAGGGCCTGAGTGCACAGCGGGCTCTGGAAGCGGCCTGGCGCAGCCCCCGCACCCACTGAGGGCTCTTCCTCGGCTCCGCCCTGCTCGCCGCCCTCCCTTAAAGTGAGGTGCTCCGTCCAGGGCCCCTGGTGTCCCCGCTCTACACAGGCTTCCCAAGCCGCTCAGGGAGGACAGCGTCATAAAATCCGAACCCGGCACGTCCTCCACCGGGCACGGCCCCTCCCGACCCCACAGGCACGGCCTCCTTCCCGCGCCCCGGAGCCTCCGTGACCCACACAGTCATCACTGAGCTGCTCAGGCCAGAGTGCTGGGCCTCATCCCGGACCCCTTTCCCCTCCCTCACACGCAGTCTAACCCAGCCCGTCCATTCTGTCACCAAGACGCCAGTCAAGTTCACACCCTGCTCTCTGTCCCACGACCCCTGCTCTGGCACATCCCCCGCTGGGGCTGCAAAACCTCCCACTGCCTCGGGTCAATCACCCCCTCAGCCACTCCCCGCCCTCCCCCAGAGGGGTCTTCTCATCGGATCTGCCACTTTCCTACAACTCTCTGACGGCAGCCTACTGCTCTCAGACGAGGTCAAGGTCCTGCAAAGTCACGCAGATTTAGGTTCTGCTCACCTCTCTGGCCCAAGTCCAAACACCCTTGGCAGCCCCTCCGCACATCTGTGTTCTCACACCTGCACGCTGGCCTCCGCACCATCTGTCCCGACCCTGCCGGCCTCCACGCCTCTGCCCCGACCCCACTCCTCCACTGCGCTCAGCCCAGCCCCCCCGGAGGGTGTGGCGCCCTCCGGCCCTCCGACGGGGGTGACCCCTGTCTCCCACTGCAGTGCTAACTCCAGACCTTCACTCTTCCAACCTCCGGACAAACCTGCTACTCTGAGGCGAATGCCACCGAGCCAGCCCGCCTCCTGCTTCCTCTGTGGTTGGTCCTCGACCACGCCGCCCGCGCTGTAGCTTTCAGTCCCAAAGACCGGCCCCTGCTTCACTGTCTTTCTCTCACCTCAACATCATCGTCCCAGGCGATCTCAGCACACAGGACGACACTGTCCCTTAGCCCTGTGGTCACACACATGACATCAGTGCTCCAGCCATCTAATCCACAGCCACACCCTGAACCGGAAAGCACCTGGAGCTGCTTCACCTGCGACCTCATCAGGGCAGATGTCCTGCTCTCAACCTCACAGGGTCTCCCGCTCACTCGTGGGTTCACAGCTCACCTGCTCCCAGCCCCCCTCTCCCTCCTTCCCGCTTTCTTCTTTCACCTCTCTTCCTATTTTACTTTCTTTTCTATGATCTTGCTTAGACACCAAGGCTCATTACTTAAAACTTCTTACACTTTAAAGTAGAAATGTTGCTCTCAACATTAACTCCCACAGCCGTTCTTCCACCCGTGTGTCCTGCAGAACCCTAACCCCATACAGCCGAACGGCATTCCTGTTCCCGCTAGAGGCCGTGGGGAACCACTGCACAGCTGCACCGACGGGCTGACGGCTCTTTCGTGACCTACACTGTCTTCTGGCCCCTCAAGGCTTCCCAGAAACCTTCCCGTGTTCCCCTGTCAGCTCTTGTTACTGACCACAGAAGCTGCCCCAGGCCTTCTCCTTCTCCACCCTCCTACTTTGTAAAGAAAATCAAAGTGACCCTCCGAACCCGCCTCAGCTTACCACTAACTCCGCCAGCATGGGCACTGGACACCCACATGCTCATCCTTCCCCACGGGTACCAGGCAAGTGCTCTCCACCTGAGGACGCGCCCTCCACCTGTGCTCCGGGGACAGCCCTCTCTCGCACGTTTCCCGGAACTCTGTCCTGCTCTCTGGTGTTTCCACCTCTCCCTCCCAGAGCGAGGGACAGCCCAAGCCCCTTCTCCACCATAAACCAATGTCCCCGGCCTTCTGCCCTGCCCCCGAGACTGCCCTCTAGGCCCTCGTGGTCCCCCTCCCCCGCCCCGCGGCATCTCCTGCTGTCCCCGCTCCCTCCCACGTTCTGCAGTTTGGCTTCAGAACCCGCCCCTCACTACGCCTGCCCTTGCCCACACGTCTAAAGCTCTGCTGCTCACCTAATGCGCGTGTCTCAGTTGGCTGACGCGACCCCTGGTTTCCTTGGCAGCTCCCTCCCTCCCCGGGGCCCCTTGGACGCTGGGGCCCGCTCCCCTCTCCTCTGCTGGGACTCTCAAGGGCACCCCTTCTGCCCTGCTCCCGCAGGTGCTGGTGCTCCTGTGCACTGTGTCTGAGGCTTTCTCGTCTTACCTTAGATGCCCCACCTTGCTCCTTGTCTTCAGGCTTTAATTAAAATCAGTGTTTAAATAATTTATCTGTAATTGTTCAAAGGGTTTGAGAAGGGTACTTGCAACGTAGTGAGCATTTTATTATGCTTTAAAACACCTCGTAAGCAACACAGCATCACAACATTCTCTGTGTAGACTCTCCAACACGCAGTTGCAAACCTCATAACCTAATTCCTTAATAGTAATATTTTGGTTAAAGAAAACACAAGCAGAAATTTAACATGAAATCAAAATTACCTTTATCGCCAAGGTCTCTGAAAAACGTTGACCCACAACCAGCTCTTCTGATTCCCGCCAGGACGTCCTCGATGTCCTTTGAATACACATATTAACACCTTTCAATTTAACTTATGGAAGCTTGTTTTCTACCTTAAAAAGAAGGAAAGAAAAGCAGACCCCTCATCGCTTACCTTATCTGTCAGCTTCTTGACTGAAGTTTTACCTGCAGCAAAGGAGGAACATCACTCAGCACCCAGCACTGGTAAAACTCAACGCCCAGCAAGAAAGAAAATCACTTAAAAGACGAAGAGGGCAAACAACTAGATATTTATGAGAAATAGAAGTTTGGCAAATTTAGCTAATATCTGTAAACGAAAGTTATGAGCCAGAGAATTCTAAGTCCACTCCACACCCCCCCCAAAGACCCACACACACCCCCACCCCCCCCCCACACACACACAGACCCCCCCCACACACGGTAGTCGATCTACAGCCTATTTTCAGTTCCACAACTCCCTTCCAGACATATGAAGCCTTAGAATCACCTTTGACTCATCTCAGCTAAGATAAACAAATTTGCACCAAACATAATTTCTTCCTTCACATGATTATTAAAATCTGTCTCTTTCTGATTTCACTGATTAAAAGAAATGCACATTCAAGCTTTAGAAAGCTACCTTTTTAGAACTCCGAGAAGTCCTTGAGCTTTCAGCTCTCCAGTCAGATTTAAAAGGCTAGCCAGCAGGCCTGTTCATTCTAAAGTCATGTTGCTTCTAAGAGTTTCCCTCTGGGTAACGGAGGTTAAAGTTCTGTCAGGCTTCCGGACATCTTCTTTACGCTGATGTTTCCTTTCATCTACTGTAATTCTAAAACAATCACCTGCTTCTTTTGCTGAGACTTATTCTGAAGATAGCCTCAGGCCATTTTACACATTCAGAACAACACTGGAAAATACTTTGTTTATTTTGTTTCTTAGGTAAGCCATGTGCATCACAAACTTCCCTTCTTGCTTTCAAAATTATCTTATCCATAAAGTTCCTTCAGTATAATTACATGTTCTAAGAAAATTCAGGTGACAAGTTAAAAAAAAAAGGATACTTTAAAATGTGCGTTTTTCGCAGTTTGGGGTGCTTAAACTTGGCCTATAGACCTACGAGGGACAAATTCTATTATTTATTGTAAATACATCCCCAAGATTTTATTTTTGCATTATTAATCAAACATTAGTTGTGAATATGACTGTATAATTTTTAGAAGCATCTATGACATGTTTATAACCTTCAGAGTTGCTATTTTGGGATAATTATTCGTCACTGATAAACCATTACGTGCTATGCAATGACAAGTGACCCCAGATTCTAATGTCAGGAGCTATTACAACATGAGATCATCAAACAGATAAAAGCTACTGTTTAATTTACAAATCTAAGTGTCTGTGTGAATGTGTGTATAGGAATATGTAGTAATAGAATGCTGATAAACTTCAGAAGGCTGTATTTTACCTATCTTTGCATTTCCTATCAACTTGAAAAATTAACCGATCATGATTCACATGCGTTATATTGCTTTTCTTGAAGTTATGTCACAAATTATACATTACCAAACATGCTTTTATTTTTAGACAATCAGGGCTAGTCTCATCGGTTTCCTACAGAGAGACTAACCCTTACACGCAGCTGAGACACACTCTAGGAAGTAGTAACTGACGACCCCACAGGAACATCTTGTGGTCAATACGGACAATTTTTCAGAAATAAGATTTTTTAAGGGGTCTTATATCTGCTTCAGAGCTAGATCTGGTCTTTCAAAAATCTTTGGGCTTAAAAAAACCCTTCTACTTGAAACTGAGTGAGGAAGAGATGCAGGAGAAGTCTGGATGCCAAACAGCTAAGCCAATAAAATTCAATACCATGTGAACGAAAGGCAACAATAAAGTCACCAACTGGCAATGTGACACAGAACCCCGTAGGAACCAACCTGAAACCTACTGAGGCCGACTCCATGTGTGTGGTGATGAGTACTGAAACGCTCATTCAATGAATAACTGAGTAAAAGATCAGAAGATCCCAGAACGTCCTCTCATTCAGACCCCTGCGGCTTCGTGGCTCGGAGAGTACAGTCCCCACTTCACAAGCAAGCAAGGCCCTGTGACGGCAACAGGCACCGGTCACGGTGCGGCGCTGGAGGATTTCTTTTCTCTCGCAGATCTTTCAAAATCTGGTGAAAAGCAGGCATCAGACGCCCTGTGCTCCATCAGAGCAGCAGCGGATCCTGCGGACCGCAGTCAGCCCTGGGAGCGCCGAGCACGACGGTCACAGAGGCAGTCGGCTGCTCCTGATAGTAACTCGGAACGCTAATAACACTGCTTACTTCACGCTGACTCCAGGTTCTGCTTGGTACTTGTGTGTGCATGTGGTCATCAAAGATGGAGAAACCATGTGCTTAGTGAGCCTGTCTGGCGAAAGGCTTTCAAAATGGAATCGATAATTAGAAAATGATAAAAAGTTGTATCTTTGCTGATAAAAAGTTTGCGGGACATTCTCTGACTAAAACTCATTTTTAGGTTAAAAAGAAGGATGAGGCAGAGCGACTAGGAGAACACAGTCTCTCTCACTTCCTTCCTCCCGTGTCCACAGACTTCTCCCCGAGGAGGAGAATGCTCGGGGCTGTCTCGGAGCCTCTCCCCAGGCGGGCCTGTTCACACCCTTCGTCTGCGGGCTGCTCCATGAGGGGACCAGAGCATCAGCCCAGAGTCCAGTCTGCTCTGCCGCCGGAGGAGCACGACCCTGTCCACCTGACCACAGCGACGACACAAGGACACACTGAACAGATGTAGATATATGGGTGTGTTTTTTGGCAGTCTTCCCCCTACTTTTTAAAAATTGAGGTACAGTTGATGTACAATGTAGTATTAGTCTCGGGTGTACAAGGTGGTGCTGAATAACTTCTACAGATTATGCTCCATTCGGTTACTGTAAAACATGGGCTGTGTTCCCTGTGCTGTACAACGCGTCCCTGTAGCTGATTTATTTCATACGCAGTCGTTTGGGCCTCCTCCCCTCCTCCTCCTTCTCTCTCCCCACAGGTAACCACTAGTTTGCTTTCTGTATCCGTGAGGCTGTTCCTTTTTGGTTTTATTCATTCGTTTATTTTTTAGATTCCACATGTAGATGGTAACATACAGTACTTGTCTTTCTGTCTTCACTTACACTTCACTAAGCATAACTCCCTCTGGGTCCGACCATATTATTACAAATGGCAACATTTCTTTTCTTTGGCTGAGTAGTATCCCACCGTGTGTGGGCATATAAACCACATCTTCCTTATTCCTTCATCTGCTGATGGACATTTAGGCCGCTAAACAATGTTGCTATGAATGCTGCGGTGCATGTATCTTTTCAAATTAGTGTTTTTATTTTCTTTGTATAAATACTCAGGAATGGAACTGCTGGCTCAAGTGGTAGTTCCATTTTTATTTTTTTGGAGTACTCCATACTGTTTCCCAGCGTCTGCATCAATCTACATCCCCACCAACGATGTATGAGGGTTCCTTTTTCTCCACATCCTCACCACCATCTGCTATCCGTGTTCTTTTTGATGACAGCCATGCTGCCGGGCGGGAGGCGACAACCCACTGTGACTCTGGTCTGCGTTTCTCTGACCCTCAGCGAGGCTGCGCGTCTTTTCACGCACCTCTGGCCGTCTGTGTGCGTCTTCTCTGGAAACACGTCTACTCAGGTCTCCTGCCCACTTTTTCACTGGGTTGCTTGTTTTCTTGATACTGAGTTGCATGAGCTGCTTATATATTTTGGACATTAACCGTTAGCAGTCATATCATTTGCAAATAGTTTCACAAACATAAAAACCTAATTTTCATTTATATTTATGCTCTCATATAAAAAATAACAGAATGGGGGAAAAACTAACAGCAAAAAAGGCAGATCCAGAGTTGAGGCTATAGCGCTTTGTTGTGTGAGCATGAGGATGGAGACACACTGTGGCTCTTCTTGGCAGGGAAGGTATAAATTTTCAAGCACTTTGAAGGAATTTTGGCTCAGGAGTAGAATGTTTTAAAAGGTCTCCACCTATTCTGGAGATTCCACTGTGTGCTTTTCACTGTTTACAGAGGATTCTGAAGTAAAAATCGGGAACAGGCACATCTTGTTACAGGCAAACAGCCATTTTAATACTTAAAATAAGTAAAACTGCATTAATACTTATAAAGCGTTGTTCCAGGTCAAATAAATCTTTGCCTGTAGCCCAAATAAAGTTACTGGATAATCATAATTACACAAACATTGCTAATGGTATCTAATTCAATTTCATTTTGCTGGAGGCAAATGGACTTTCAACACATAAAAATTAACAGTGGAGACATTTATATCATTTCATATCTTTTGCATGAACACATGGAACAACTTGGCATCAATATTAGAATTAGCATAAAAGCTGATTATTCCAGTACTTGCTTGAATTCAGTCACAGCTCTTCTGGAAATCAAGGCAGAAAACAGCACATGAGCAGAGCAACGAAGCTCCCGAATGTCACTAATGAAACTGGTGACTGCAGGAAAAAAGGGTAAATTCCATGATGCTATTTTCCCTCAACAAAGCATATGGCTGCTTTATTTCTGCTGTAATATTTAATAGTGAGAGCAAGAGACAGCCTCTGGTATTTCCCCTAGAGAAACACAAATGCGATCCCCTAAAATGTCTAGAACTGGCCTCCTTGTCAGCTTTGCTAAGTAGGGTCTTGAAATACGTTCACATCATTTCTGAATAGAAAAAAAAGTGACTTTCTTTTTTGTGACCTTAAGCATTGTGAAATATTAAGAACAATCTACATAAACTATTTATTTCCAGTTTAAAAACTGATATAAAGGGGGACAGACAGGAGCTAGGAAACTAAACACTGGGAAGAGGTGGGGCAGGGAAGCTCCTCCAGGTAGAGCCGGGTTAAGCTGGGGCCCGCGGACCACACGCAGCGCGACGCAGCAGAGGCCGCGAGCACACAGTCAGATGACGGGTTTCGTACAGAGGCGCCGCGCCCTGTGACCCTGACAACTCACCTGCTAGTTCCAGCAGCTCTGTTACCTTGGATGCTTTGGGGTCTTCTACCAGATAATCACGTCTCTGAACAAAGATGACCCTGCTTTCCTTTTTAACTCTGCAGGTGTCATTTTGTTTCCTTGCCTTTCACACAGGCCGGTGCTTCCGGCACCTTGTGGACCGCGCGTGGCGAGAGCGGACAGTCCCGCCTGCCTCCCGATGTCAGAGGCACGACCTCGCACCTTTTACTGCTAAGACGACGCAGCAAATGACTGTAGGTCCGTGCGGCCTTTGAGCATCCAGCCTCAAAAGCGCCTGCTGTCACATGGGTGCGCCCGCCTCAGCTGAGGGGAGCGGACACGCTCGGCCTCTTGGTGGGGAGAGAGGAAGGCCTGGAAGGGCGCCCGGGGCCAGAAACGCTGCTGCAGCCGCCTTCGGAACCGTCCCCTGCCAGCGCACCTCAGCTGACGGACCCCTTGTGTAGAACACGCTCCCTTTTGTCTTCACTTAAGGAAATTCACCATCTTAACCAAGCAAAGCGAGTCACAGGAATTTTTTGGTTTCCCAGGGCATATAAAACTTATTTTTATACCATACTGTAACTGATGCAGTGTGCAACAGCATTATGTCTAAAAATGTACATACTTTAATTAAAAATACTTCACTGCTAAAAATGCTAACCTTCATCTGACAATGCAGGGTTGCAACAAACTGTCCATGTGCAGAAAGCACAGTGTCTGTGCAGCGCAGTGAAATGAGGTCTGTCTGTACTTCAGTTCAAAAATAGCTGGAGACTATCCCACTGTGTGAATATACTGTATTTGGTTGATCCACTCACCACTGGCAGACATTTCTCTGGCCATTATGAATAGTGTTGCTATGAACATCCATGCGCACGCTTTTGCGGGGACTGTGTTTTCGCTTCTCTTGGCTTTACACCTAGGAGTGGAGCTGCTGGGTCACACGGTAATTCTTTGTTCATCATTTTGAGGAACTACCAGTGTTCTCCACAGTATTTGTACCATTTTACATTCCCACCAGAAATGTATGAGGGTTCCGATTTCAGCACATCCACACCAGCATTTTGAATGTTTGTCAAAGACTGGTATTTAAACATAAGAAATCTGAAGCATTAACTTGAAAATATAGGAAATTCTGAACAACCTGAAATCACAATGGATGATTTCAGGCAGGGTCTTGTCTCTGAGGTTCCCCCACCCGGAAGGCATAGCAAAGAATCCATTTCAAACACAACCAATAAACTGGCACTAAGCACTGGCTGTACAGTCAGCTTCAAAAGTGTAAAACAGAGTAAGACGCTTATTTAAAATGTAAGTTTTATCAGAGCGGGGATGTAACTGAGCCTAAGCCTTGTTCTCTCTTTTGGAAGAAAACCTATAGCAGCGACTCCATAAAGCTCTTGGTCACATGGTGTCAGCTAGAAAGCAAAGACGCAAATGCTTTAGGAAAATCATCCCCAAGCTTTTCACTGAAAAAGAGAGAGGTTGGTGCAAAGACTTCTTTAGGCAAGCAATCTTCTCACCTTTGGAACAGCCGAGCACCCCAGCCCCCGGCCCTTCCCTCTGCTCCAACAGCTACTGCTCACAGAAGTCTAGGTTCCAAAAGACAAAGGGGATGACATCGGAAAGCAATTCTGAAAGAGTGACAAAGTGACAAACCATGCACCACAGGGAGCGCAGGAGGTCCGGGGGGTCGAGAGCCTGGGAGGAACGGAATGCCAGAGAGCGGAGGCTCACGAGGTCAAGAACAGGTGCGCCGAGTGAGAGGGGACAGGAAAGGTGGGGAGACAGGCTGCTACCAGAGCGTGGGACGCTGCACTGGTGACGGGCTTGGGAGGTGAGCGGTGAGAATGAAGGTCACTACAGCTGAGAACTAAGGAGCTGTAAGGCTAACGCAATTTAGTAAAAACTAGCACCAAAACTTGGAAATCAATGGAAAAGAACTTAAATGAGGGACATTGGTGTTTCGGCTAGATAACCTAATTCTCAAAGGAGTGCATTTTTGAGGTTTTTGGCGTGTGCAGTAGGAGCCCAAGGACGACCCCGCTCTCCTCCAAACCTGGCAGATAACAAAGGCGAACAGGCAGCCAGCACGCTGGAAAGAGGCCTGGGGACATGGCTTAAGCAAGCCCCATCGATTACTATTAATAAAGTACATTATCTGCAGAAGTCCAGAAAGATAAATACCAGGCAGAAGTGAGTTTAGGAGCTAATAAATCTCAGACTGTTTTCTCTCTTTCTGTTTATACGTGAAGATCACGGGTCACTGCGCTGGCTCTGTCTTCCCCCGTTTTGCTGTTCATCATGATCCGCAGGAATGCAACCAACATTCTTCTTCCTCCTGCCCGCGATGACAAGTGGAGGTGAAGCACATCATATGCATAAAGGACTATTATTCAGCCTTCAGAATTACTCAAGTCTTGATTTCGCTAAATGCTTTCTGATAGAGTTTAATTGCATTCCAATGAATAACACAGTGGAAACATTATAAGAACCTAAATTGGTCGACTCAAGAGCTGCATAAAAACAACAATGAAGCAGAGAAAAAGCCATGTAAACTCTGAACTTCATTAGGACAGCTTGGGCCTATGGCTACAACAAGGCAGAGCGAAGCAAAACTTAGATTCGACTGAAAGAACATAAAATGGGGGAAATTCTTTGATGACGCTGAGCACAAGAGTGAATAGCTGATGTCACACGAGGAAGAAAATACACATGTCCAATGAGAGAAAGTCAGAGGAGTGAATCACTGAGTTAGGTAAAGAGAAAACAGTCACTAACACACATTATTTATAAGTATATGAGACATTAGTATTTTGAGACTGCTGAGTTTTTACAACCTCCACTTGCAACCCTAAAATGAAAAAATTAGAGTACATTTCACTGTAGGACACAGCACAGACATTTCTGATATCAAGAACTGTTTGGCTATGAAGTCTTTCTAAAAAATGCTTTCATTACCCTTTGTTTTCCTTCATAACATCCTCCTCTCCGTTTTGCACCTTTTAGAATGAAGGTTTAGGAAAAGCAATCTATACCTGCCATTTGCATTTCTTTCTAATTCTCTCTTTACCTGCCCACCACTCTCTTGACACTGATCTGCCAAAGGTCCTAATGACCCATGCTAACGACCAAATCCACATTCTCTCCCCAGTTACCACCCTATTGGACCTTTCTGGACACCTACATGACTGACCAAACACTTCCTGACTCCCACAATACTGCTCTCTCACCCTCGGTCAATGGTCTTATTTTATTTTAAAAATCTCTGTAATGGGTTCTTCCTGTTTCACTCACCTTGAAAATGCAGATTTCTTTAAGAAGTATTTTTACTTTTTCTTTTTTGTACAAATAATAAATGTTTCAGATGAGTTAGAAAACCATCAGAACCAAAGGGAAATATAAAAGCCATGACTTCCAAAAGAGTGAATTACTAACAATTTGGCCAATATCCTTGCAGATTTATTTTATTTATACACATATATTATCAGGGGAAGAGAGAGGATCTCACCCTCTGCATAATTTTTTAAAACTTGCCTAACTGACAGAACTGAAGGGAAAAAGACCCAGTTCTACAGGAACAGACTTCAATACTCCATTTTCAACAAAGGACAGAACCGCCACACAGAGGATCAGGAAGGAACTAGAGAGCGTGAGCAACACTGCAAATCAGTGAGACCAGCAAACACGCAGAACTCTTCACCCGAGAACAGCAGGATGCACATTCTTCTCAAGTGTACATGGAACATTCTGGGACAGACTATGTGACAGTTAAAAAACAAAAACAACCCCCCCCAAACGAAACCCCAAACCTTAATAAAATTAAACACCGAAATCATACAAAATATTTTTTCTGCTATTAGTGGGATGAAACTATAAACGAACAGAAGGAAAACTATAATATTTACAAACATGTGGACACTAAATAACATACTCTTAAATAACCAACAGACCAAAGAAGAAATCACAAAGGAAATTAGAAAACACTTTGAGAAGAAAAGAAATGAAATCCCACAATACTGAAGCTTATGGTGCATAGTAGAAGCACCACCAACAGGGAAACTTACTGCTGCGTAAGTGCACATTGAAAAAGAAGAAAGATCGCAAATCAGCAGCTTGACTGTACACACTGGAGAGGCAGCGGAAGGGCCGACTGCAGTGAAAGCGAGCATACGGGAGAGACAGCAAAGACTGGAGTCGAGATAAACAAGAGAGGGAGGAATAACAACAGAGAAAATCAGTGAAATCAAAAGTTGGTTCTTGGAAAAGATCAACAAAATTGGAAAACTTACCTAGTTTGACTGTAAAAAGGAGAGAGGCCTTAAGTTAAATTACTAAAATCATTAATGAATATGGGGACATTACGAGTGATCCTGCAGAAATAAGAAGGATCCTGAGAGAATACTACGCACCATGTATGCCAACAAGTTGGATAACCTACCTAAAACAGACAAAGAAGTGGGAACCAGCAAACGAATTCAAGAAGAAATGGAAAGTGTGAAAAGACCCAAACAAGAATGGAGGTGAACTGGTAATCAGAACCTTCCCAGCACTTCTGCACAGCAAAGGAAACCATAAGTAAAACAACACAACAACCTACAGAATGGGAGGAAATTTTTGCAAACGATGAAACCAACAAAGGCTTGATCTCCAAAATATATAAGCAGCTCATGACATAATAAGAAAAAAACAAACAACCCAATCCAAAATTGGGCAGAAGACCTAAACAAGCAATTCTCCAAGGAAGAAATACAAATGGCCAATAGGCACATGAAAAATGCACAATATCACTAATTATCAGAGAAATGCAAATCAAAACTACAATGAGGCATCACCTCACACCAGCCAGAACGGCCATCATTCAAAAGTCCACAAATGACAAATGCTGGAGAGGATGTGGAGAAAAGGGGACCCTCCTATACTGCTGATGGGAATGCAGTTTGGTGCAGCCACTGTGCAAAACAGTATGGAGATTCCTCAAAAGACTAGGAATAGACTTATTTATAACCCAGGAATCCCGCTCCTGGCCATATATCCAGAAGGAACCCTACTTCAGGATGACACCTGCACCCCAATGTTCATAGCAGCACAATTTACAATAGCCAAGACATGGAAATAGCCTAAATGTCCATCGGCAGATGACTGGATAGAGAAGATGTGGTATGTTTATACAATGGAATACCATTCAGCCATAAAAACTGACAATATAATGCCATTTGCAGCAACATGGATGTTCCTGGAGAATGTCATTCTAAGTGAAGTAAGCCAGAAAGAGAAAGAAAAACACCATATGAGATTGCTCATATGTGGAATCTAAAAAAAAAAAAAAAAGAACATAAATACAAAACAGAAACAGACTCATAGACATAGAATATAAACTTGTGGTTGCCAAGAGGGTGGGGGGTGGGAAGGGACAGACTGGGATTTCAAACTGTAGAATAGATAAACAAGATTATATTGTATAGCA
The DNA here is from genome assembly GCF_048564905.1 of Vicugna pacos. NCBI lineage: Eukaryota > Metazoa > Chordata > Mammalia > Artiodactyla > Camelidae > Vicugna > Vicugna pacos. The sequence continues at coordinate 1,285,222 of NC_133000.1, forward strand.
CAGGGAAATATATACAAAATCTTATAGTAGCTCACAGCAAAAAAAAAAAAAGTGATAATGAATAAATGTATGTTCATGTATGACTGAAAAATTGTGCTCTACACTGGAATTTGACACAACATTGTAAAATGACTATAACTCAATAAAAAAAAATGTTTAAAAAAAAAACACTTCCCAACAAAGACAAGCCCAGGACCAAAGGCCTCACTAGTGAGTTCTAGCAAACATTAAAGAATTAACACTGATCCTCCTCAAACTCTTCCAAAAATTGAAGAGGAGGTAAATGTGTGAACTCACTCTAAGAGACCCTCATTACTCTGATACCAAAGCTACACATAAATATTGTAAGAAAAGAAAACTACTATAGGCCACTATCTTATTAATATTGGTGAAAAAATTCTCAAAAAACAAAAACAAAAACAAAACCTAGCCAACAGAATTCAATCGCCCACTAAAAACATACATCATGACTAAATGGGATTTATCACTGGAATGCAAGGGTGGCTCAAGATATGGAAATTAATCATTGCAATATACCACATGAACAGAAGGAAAGAAAAAACCCACATGATCATCTAAATGGATGCAGAAGAAGCATCAGACAAAATCTAACACCTTTCATGGTAAAAACACCCAATAAACTAGGAATAGAAGAGATCTTAACATTATAAAGGGTGATAAATATATTTATATACATGTAATTATTTTAAAGATCAGTTAAAAAGGAAAAATACACGCCTTTATATAACCCTTTAAAGTTATGTAATTACCTTTACCAGTGTTCTCTGTGTGAATTCCATTTACTGTCTGGAGTCATTTGTTTTCCTTGAAAAGCTTCCTTTTGTGTTCCTTGTAAGACAGGTCTACTAGCAACAAATTATCTTAGTTTTTGTTTATCTGGGGAAGTCTGTTTCACCTTCATTTCTGAAAGATAGCTTTACTGAATATAAAATTCTTGGCTGACAGGCTTTCTTTCTGAGCAGCTTAAGAATGTTATCCCACTGCCTCCTGGCCGTCACTGTTCCTGCTGAGTCAGCTGTTATCTTATCATAAGCTCTGTAGTAGGTGACAAGTCATCTTTTTCTCTCTCTCTCTTTTATTTTGCTGCTTTTAAGATTTTCACCTTCTCCTTGAGTGTCAGTATTTTTATTAGGACATGTCTGTTAGTGGATCTCTTTGTGTTTAGCTTACTTGGAGTTTGCTCATCTTCGTGGATGTATAAGTTAGTGTTTTTCAATACATTTGGGACATTTTCAGATATTATTTCTACAAATATTTTTCTGTTCCCTTGTCTCCTCACCTTCTAATATTCCCATTATGCATATATTGATGTGTACTTACTGGTGTCCCACATTTTTCTGAGACTTCACATTTTTCTTCATTCTTTTTCTTCTGTTCTTTAGACTGAATAATCTCTATCAGTCTGTCTTTACATTCACTAATGTTTTCTTCTGCCAGTTCAAATCTACTGCTGGGCCCCTCTAGTGAAATTTTCATTCCAGTTATTGTAACCTTCAATTTCAGAGTTTCTATTTGGTTGTTTTAAAATAATTTCTACGTCTTAGTTGATATTCTTTATTTGATGTGACACTGTCGTCACACTTTCTTTTAGTTCTTTAATCATGGTTTACTTTAGTTCTTTGAATATATTTATAATTGCTATTTTGAAGTCTTTTTCTGATTCTGATATCTGGTTGCAATCACAAGCAGTTTCTGTTGACTATTTTTGTCCAGTGGGGTCATACTTTCCTGTTTCTTCGCATGTTTCATTGTTTTTGGAAACTGAACATTGTAGATAATATAAGAAGCAACTCTGGGTACTTGTACCCTCCTCACCACAGGGCTTGCTATTTGCTTTTTTATTTGTTCAGTGTCTGGCTAAATTGTTTTACTTAAGACTATTACCCCTGCTCCTGATGTTAAGCCTCAGATGCTGCTTCCCAGGGCGGAGCAGCTTTGGGTACGCCCACAGTCACTGGGGTGACGACAGTTTTGGCAGCTCTCCTGGTCTCTTTCCCTTATGATACCAAGGTGTTAAGCTCGAACTGGCAGTTGACTGCTTTCTTGTTTTCAAGAATGCCCTAGGACATAAATTGCTCTAGATAAAAATACAACCAAACCTGGGTTCCTTGAAGGAACAGTTCTCACGGTAAGTGTTTGGTATTTGTTATGACCGCAGGAGGGCGCCTCCCAGCTGTCTTTCCAGTTCTCGTGGGCAAACTAGCCCGAGTACAGTTTCCTTCACTGAATCTCTCAGTATCCTCCCAGTTACCTTGCACCACAACCTCCGCCTGCTCTTCAGAGCGCCCTTAGGCTTGAATGTTCGAGTGCACGCTCTGTTGAAAACAAGCCAGTTCCTCTGGGAAGAGATTAGGAGCCACTTGTTTTACCACGTGACTCTTCCCCCAGGCAGAGTCTCAGAGCCAGGGCGCTAGAGCTGCGAGCAGGGCTCTGGGTGACACCCTCGCTCTAGGTGAGGGTCAGTGCTCTCAAGTCTACTTGGCTTGCCTCACTCAGTGTAACCACTACCTTAATAGCTGAGAGAAATTAGGGCCCCAGTACTCTCAGAGGTACAGAGCTCAAGGCAGAGCCTCCATTCTACAGGTGAGGGCAGAGGGGAAGAAGGCAGCCCCCACCTCCCCGCTGCACGCATCCAGAACTTGGCCTCAGCACAAGCAGCTGGGAGCAGGATGAGAAGCACTGGGGTCCTGTTCCTCCGAGGAAGAAAGTCTTCTGACTGGCAGCTGTGGGGAGGGGACTCCTGCGTCCCTGGCTGCGTCCCTGGAATGGAGCTTCTGCCTCACTGAGCTGGGAAGGGGAAAGAGGGATCGGGCTTTGTCCAAATACCACAGAATTAATAAAAATTATCCAATTTTAGCAGATTTTCTTGAATAGGTGTTTCTTTAAAGTGAAAGAAAATTATTTTCTTTTCTCTTCATCTAATCCATTTTTAATTCTCTTACTTTCATGTAGATCTGACTTTTTGACCTAAATTATTTTCCTTCTCTCAGAAGAACTTCACATTTCTTGTAAAGCTGGTCTACTGGTAACAAATTTCCTCAGTTTTTCTTTGTCTGAGAAATTCATTATTTCTCCTTCACTTCTGAAGGACAGTTTCACCGGATACAGAATTCTAGGTGGTGGCTTTTTCTTTCAAAATTTAAAGTATTTTGCTCTACTCTCTTCTTGCTCACATGACTTCTGAAGAGAAATATAATGTAATTCTTCTTCTTGTTTCTTGATAGGTTAAGGTTTTTCTTGTCCCCTCTAGCTTCTTTCAAGATTTTTCTCTTTGTCTTTGATTTTTCTCTGGTTTGAATATAATACACTAAGGTGTAGATTTTTTTTTGTATTCATCCTGCTTGGTATTCTGTGAGATTCCTGAATCTATGGTTTGGTGTTTGTTAATAATTTTAGAAAATTCTCAGCTGTTAATACTTCAAATATTTCTTCTGTTCTTTCTTCACCTTCTGGTATCGCCATTATTTGCGTATTACAGTTTTTGAATTATCTTATAGCTTTAAAATACTCTGTTTTATTCTAGTCTTTTTTCTTTTTGCTTTTCAGTTTGGGAAGCTTCCATTGACAAATCTTCAAAATAACTATTTCCTCTGCCCAGAGCATTACTCTGATGAGACCATCAAAGACATTCTTCATTTCTGTTACAGTGTTTTTTATTTCTAACATTTCCTTTTGATTTTAAGAGTCTCTCTGCCTCTGCTTACATTACCCGGCTACTGTTATGTGCTGTGGACGTTTTCCACTAGAGTCCTTAGTATATTACTTATGGTTATTTAAAATTCCTTGTCTGATTATTCTAAAATCTCTGCTGTATTTGACTCCAATCTGGAGTTTGCTTTGTCTCTTCAGGCTGTGCTTTCTGCCTTTTAGCATGACATTTGATTTCAGTGTTGAGAGCAGGCATGATGCACTGGGTAAATGTGCATGAAATGAACAGCCTTCAGGGTGAGGCTCTGTGTCCACCCGGCCGGCAACAGGCTGTGTTCAGGTCTGCTGTAGCTGCAGGGGTCAGAGGCCAACGTCTCCTCTGCTGTCCTGGTTTTGTTGCCTCTGCTGTGCTTTTGTTTCCGTAGAGACTCCTTAAGCAGGGCCTGGGAGGCGCGGTTCTCTCAGCTTTCCCCCTGTTACACGGGAGCCCTACTGCCGACGTGGGGCGAGGTGTGGGGGGAGTGAGCGCATTCCGTGATCCTGTGATTCGGTCTCAGTCTGCCAGTGAGCTGTGTCCCTAGGCTGCCATCTTCACACGTGCTTTTGGTTTTTTGTTTTTGTTTTTCCCCTTTGAGTGAGGCAGGAAGGCTAGAGGGGGCTGGAGCTGGGTAGACTCTGGTAAAAACAGCTTCCTTCCCGCGCAGGCCTTAACAGTGAAGGAGAGCAGAAAGCTCTGGGATTTAAGAACGGCTACTTTCCTTCTCCCCTGAGGGGACGCAGGAGAGGACTCTGCTCAGATTTTCACTGCGAGAACCTGGGGGGGCCCCTCATGGCTGGACTTTCACACATTCTTCTCTCTCAAGGGAGTCCATGCTCAGATTCCAGCACCTGGCCAACTACTCATTAGCTATTCCTACCAGAGGTGAGCTGCACGGGCGGTTTCTGGGTGGCCTCCTCCTGGGTACACTCTGCGTCTCGGTATCTGCTGTCTCCAGTTCCCAGTTCTGTGTGCCCTGTGGTCTCAATTCTCTTGCAGATCCAAGAAGAGCTGCTGATGTTCAATCTTTCAGCTTCTCTTTTGCTGAGACAGGAGTGATGATGTCCAAGCTTTACATGCTAAAGAGGCTAAACTACTTTTTAAAAGAAAATTTTTTTGTATCTCTCCAATTATCGACTTACACTAATTTGCTAGGAGTAAACTTACTGCACAGAACAGGGAAACAAACTGAAGGTTTTTCATATATACTGCCACACTTCCTTCCAAAGAAGAGTGAAAATTAGCAAGAGGAGACCGCACTGAGATGGAGCCGGCAGGCCAGAAGGGGGAGCCCGTGTGCACACGTGACCCCACCTCAATCCCAGCAGGGAGACACACCTGCATCTGCAGCAGGAAGCGACTCGTTCTACTGCCGGCAGGAGGAAGAAACATTTTCTCCTACTTGGCAACAGCTCAAGCAATGAAAAGCTACTACACTTCAAGCTCCCAGTTTCCTCCAGCAGGCTTTTTGTTTATAACAGCCCCTTCAACTTCACCTTCTCTTCCATAAGAGTTTTCCCTCCTTTGCTTGACTGGACTTGCACGTGGTTTGGTTACTGATGCATGTTGCAAATAGCAGTTCTTTGCTCCTCCCAAAAAAACCATTTTGCTAATAAAATAAGTGGCTGCTTTACTGTTTTAGATTAACAGAAGCTGTACCAAAATAATCTAAGCGTATTTTCACCACCTTATTTTCCTTCTCATAAGCCTTCATTGATCCCTCTTTGGTTCAAGATGAAGTCCACTCATCTACACCAAAAACACATTTCTCTGGTGGCTGCACAGGGTCACTGAAATCCTCTGCACAACCTGGCCCTTACTCGTTTTTCAGTTTGATCTCTCACCACCCTCCAACGCCATCCTTTGGTTCTAATGACTGGCGAACTAAAAGTCCCTGGGACATGCCATGATCACTCCTTTTGTTTTTGTTCATCATCCCTCAGTATTAGTAATGCCTTCCTAAACCTTTTCAGTCTTCTTCAATTCAGTCTGTTCTCACAGCTCACCCTGGCCTGGCCCATTTCACCCATCCCATAGGTAGCTATCCACAGGGCAACACCTTCAGCACACTCGGAAAGATGTCAGGAAGCCAAGAACTTTCCACAGAGCAGGTCTGCAGAGGATGGGGCATATCTACTCTCTGCAAAGTGAAAGGGACTAGTTTAGATAAATAAAACTAAGAGTCTCTGACAATTTGGGATAATTGAGAGTTGAGTTTATGAACTAAAATTATGTAATTACAGCTTTTGGAGTTTTGCTTCTATTTTTTCCAGCTTTTTTTTTTTAAAGAGTGGAATCATGACTCCTCCATTATATGATCCTCCTAATTTAAAACCTCAATACCCCTCAAAATAATATCTTGGATCAATTAGTTATTTTATTAATAACTTATTTAGTGACATTTAAAAACTTACCTATTTTCCCCTCTCTTTAGAAAAACAACAAAGCAGTATAGAAAATATACAAAGCAACTATTTCTTACATAAATGCATCAACAGATAAGTAAATAAAACTTTAACTAGTGTTGTAAAGGATGAAAAATCTAAATAATTAAGTAAACGCATGACACAAAGAATGATGATAATTAAAACGAAGGAAAGCTGTTACCAATTATGAAAAGAGGTTTTTCAGTCCTAACATTTGATTTCCTTAACTTAAAAAAAAAACAGAAAAAAAACTTACGTTCGATGTGCTCAAACATGACCGAAAAGAGGAAGTCTCGTGGTGTCATGTAACACTCTCCTTCATGCTCCAGGGACGCAAACTGCAGGAAGCGCTGTTTACGAAGGGACGACTTCCCCATCGTCTCTCCATAGTCAACATTTTTCTAGAAGAAAAAGAAATTGCAATTTAAGATCGTTTTCTCAGTATTATTCCCCAACTTAGCTACTTCTAGAGTAATCTTTAAAGAGTAATTTTAGTGTTTAGGTCTAACGACCTCCAAACTTTTAAATCGTTTCTGGAACAAATATTTACTGACGGCCTGTTCTGAGTGTGAAGGCACTGAGGATGCACAGTGAACGGGGCTGATCGGAGGGAACTCGCACTCCCCAGCAGGAGCACGATGATTAACGAATACATGCATAGAACAATGTAAGACAGCAAGAAGTGCCACGAAGAGCTATAGAGCAGGATAAGAAAGTGGTGAGAAGTAACGGTTTAGATAGAACAGACAAGGAAAGCCTCTCCAAAGAGGCGACCTTTATGGAGACTAAGCGAGGGCCACCTCGCGGGCCCTGGGGCTCTCTGGAGGAGGAGCACCCTCAGCAAGGGGTAAGGTGTGGCAGGAGATCAGACCAGAGGGCGAGGAAGGCAACAGATCATGTAAGGCTGTGCTTTCGCAAAGATAAAATATTCCCTGCCCGAAAAACAGCTCTGCTGTTGGAAATCTACGAATATCATGGGTGGAAAGTGCAGAAGAACAAGAATGGGTAAAACACTGTCAGTGTCAGCACCTGTGTCCCGGGCAGCGGGACACAGGTTGGACCCCAGTGCTGACAGAGACAGTACTGAAATCTTTATTGCTGACCTTTCACTGAGCGCTTACTTTACACACTGCACCCATCAGGTGCTTTCCAGGGAGTACTTAGTTCATCCTCACACTAACTGAACGGCAGACACACAGCAGACAGGAAAGCTGTGCAGTAAGCTGTGTCCGACTCGAAGCGTTTCCCTCTTAGCTACCACGCCATCCTCGTCCCCGGGGTTGAGCGCTGTGTCCGAGGCAGACTGGAGGAAGATGACATGCCAGTTAACACAGACACCAAGGTCAAAACAGTAATCCTGACACAGGAGGTAGCACTCTCACTCTGGACTGCTCTCCTTAGGGCAATGCTCCAACTTGGACCACAACACTCGCCCTGGACACATCACTTCCTTCTCACGCAGACAGGCAAGTGTTCTTCAGTGAATGCTGACCAAGACCGAAATGGGGGAAAACATGAATTTTAGTTGTTTAAACCTCCCCAAATTCAAAGCCGTCAACAGCTCCTTTATAGAGGACCTCAGTATCTAACTAGTACTAATTTTCTCTCACCAGGTTGACAGCTGGTTTTCTCGAGCAGCGAGTTTTGTACCCCTTTCGTGTTCCGTGCAGAGCCTACCTGAGTACTGGACAGACCCGAACACTCACTAACACTGCAATGACTGTGTCACTACCATCTCTAGAACTTGCCTATTCATGTCTTTCCTTCTCTTTCCCCTTAAATTACTATTATAAAAATAACTCAAGGGGCCTGTTTTAATTATATGAATCCATACTCTTATCCTAGTAATCAGAAAATTGATTTTCATTAGTATTTTCTGAATATACCATACACGAGGCCGATACACTATCATCTGCTGTATTACCAAGTTGGTAAGTGCGTATCTGTAGGAAAACCCTGGTAAACAAGACGAACACTAAGTCCTCCTGGAACGGACTGGTACTTGTTTTGGTGGTGAATTTACAGGAAGTGTACAGATGGGACAGGGAAGGGGAGGCAGTAAGAGTCTTCCCAGTGGGAAGCACTGGCAAAGCCAGATACGAGACAGGAAGGACAAGACAGTGTCCTGAAGAACTAAGGAAGCTGAACACGAACATACACATTGTTAGTTTAGAGAGTGTTTGTATTGACTATACTAATGTTACTATATAGTCTATTAAGATATTTTAAAAAGTAAATACTCTACATAGAAATACAGTATATGTATTTCCAAATCTTTAAACAACTGTTGGCTCTTTTATACTAACATCTAAGTTGTTCATGACTAGTTAAAAAAGTACCTTTTACCAACAACTTAATTCTTTTTATACGAACAAATTCTCCTTTCCAAACTTCAGCCAACTAAAAGGGACCGGTTCCTCCTCCTCCTCCTCCTCCTCCTCCTCCTCCTCCAACGGTCTCATGACAAGCTGGCTCGCTGCTGCACATCCCTCTTGGTTTTCCCGTCCTCTGCCCCATGGCAGTCTGACTCTTCCTTGGTCCCAACCTATGGTGAAAATGACCCGGAAGTAAAAACGCAAAGCTCCCACTCTCTCATGACAAGACATGAAAACTATTCTTAAAGAAATCCTGTTTTTACTTCTGGGAGATTTAGACCCTAAAAATTCCTCTGTCTCATGGTAACCATATTTTATATGCCTGTATGTGTCTATAACTTGCACAAGTCTTTCTGCAGAGTCTTGAGAGGGGTCAATTATTCTGAAAGGCACCATCTTAACATGCTGATCACCACGTCATCCAAATCCAGGTGACGGCTGTGTTGCCAGAGGGGCACGTGATCCACAGTAGGCCATCACCGTGTGACTGGGCTGCTTCTCATCTCTTCCAATTTTGGTTAAATATCCTCTCCAGGATGCACAAGAAAAAGTAGAGAAGGTGAAACTGAAGCCCCCTTTCCTGGGTTGATCTCATGCCATGATTCAGCACTGACTCTTCATCAATGCATCAATCCAATAAAGTTGGTTTTTCAGTTTCAAAATGCCAGCATATGAAACTATTACATTTTAAAGGCCGAAGTCAAGTATACAAATGGCAGAAGGGAGATTCAACAGCCTCACAGTGAGATGGGAGAGAAACATTAAACAGACCTGGCCACACCAGTCTGGATCAATCAGCGTTACCACAACCAGTAAACGGGCTCTAGGTCTATTTACGCTGGTATCGGCCTTCAGGCACGGGGGCACTGCTAATTATGCAGGGAATGTTCTGTCAAAAGCATAGGAGAATATGTAATGTAGTTTAACTGTTTTTAATGTAAATCTTGCATAAAAAAGATGTTGGATTGCTCACGAGGGTAATTTTAGTTGTCTGCAAGATTCACTTACACAGCACAACTCACACTCCACTGATGCTGTGTAAATTCAGCATCACTCCCTAATTTACTACACACACCCAAAGTGTTCTGTAGAAGGTGTGCTACGTAGCCATGCCAGGGCTATGTCCACGTCGACTGAAAATGACGAGAGCTGGGAGTGAAAGCAGAATGTCTTCAAGAAAAATACACGTAGACAGAGTTTGGGCTTGTCATGAATACTATTACATGTCAAATAAACCATAGGATGCCAGTCTTTTCATCTTTCCAACACTGTTAACACAGATGTTTAAAAGAACCTTCCACTAGTGTATTCTTAGTCATTATATAGCGAAACGTCACCTACAGGAAAAGCATCTATACCAACCACTCAGGACGCTGCACACAGCTTGCGGGGTTTCAGGATGTCAAGGGATGTGACTGTTGTCTCCCGGGGCTAAATCAATCCCTTTCAAAGATAAAAGGTGTCGTAAGGCAAACCATAATTGTAAGCAATTTATTTAGGGTATAAATTTCAGTATAAACGTTTCTATTCATGTCTAAAAACCTCTTTGGCTCCAAGGACTGTTTCAAGGCTACGGTGAGAATCTCAGCACTGAAGGGAGCCGGAACCTCCAGGTTTCATGTATATTTTATATGTGTGTATATATACACATATACATATACACATACATACATATACACATATCACATACACGCATATACACACATATGCATACACACATATATACACATATATAAATATAAAAAATGTATTTACTTTATTTTTATATATCGCTACAAAACCCAAGTATACCTTTTTTCCTTTGACTTTTGGTTTTTACTCTCAGTCTATGTAATAATCCATTTGGAAATAAAATCTGGGACGGTCCTTTCTCCATGCTAAGAAAAAAGGTATGACGTAAATTCCTGAGACTTCACTCTTAGTAAAATCAAAGGGTCATTAAAAAAAATCACCACCACAAACTAATGAGAAAGCACTGAGTACATTTTCTTAAAGCCTCCCGCCCATAATCTGACAGAGACCAGAACCGAAAGCAGAAAGTAAGCCCAGCCATGCTGAAGCCAGCTCTGAACCTCCACTTCTTACTTGTAGAAAGACACAGATCATCTGGATCCAAGTGTAAGACAGCAACGAGGAAAGAAAACGACGAGGAGGTCCTGGAAGACTTTGCAGATGAGGGAGCTGCGTCTGGCAGTGGGCGTGGCACCCTGCCCGTGAGCAGCACCGCTCCCAGGGGATCTCCTACGGCGGTCCCGCGCACGCATGGCAGCGGAGCGCACCAGGGACGGGAGTCCTCCAGGTGCGCAGGTACCTAGACACCAGGGGCTGCGCGGTCGTGCCCCGCTGTGGCTCCTGCCCCTCACTGGCCGCCACAGGCCCCGCGCTCGCCTCTCCTCCCGCATGCTGCCAGGGGAAGGACCAGCACCAGCAAGTCAGCGTGCGCTTGAGCAGAGGGAAATACTGACCACACTGACCGAAAACCTAGCAACTCTGTACCAGGGCATCTCTCTAGGGAGGCAGGCACCCCAAATAGGGGAAGAGTGAACCCAAAGGCCATCGCCGCGGGTGGGAAAAACCCCAAATGGGCAGAGGCGGAACGCCGGAGCAGATCTCGGACAGAGACACGCTCCCGACCCCAGAGCCGGCCGGCTCCCGCTCCAGTCCCTCGGGCAGCGGAACCACTGATACAGGGATACACTGTTAACGCCCTGCTCTCCAGCTGCTGAGGACAGGGGGCTCCGTCCAAGACAGAAAGGGGTCAAGGTTATATATTCACACCGTTCTTGGCAAATAACATATCTGGCTAGAACATCTCTTTAAAACCTGATGGGCCTGTACAGATTCTGTGGAAAAATGAAGCAACAGGAAACAACAATGAAAACCAAATACTGAAAGAAAGCAGAAAAACAACCACAGAAAACACAATGCGATGGGCTTTAACACGTCGGAGAGCAAAGGCAAGACGCAGGACGACAAACAGGTGAAGGGCAGCCGGCAGAGCTACGCAGAGGACGGGAGACGAACACCAACAAAAGCACAAACCTCACGAAGCAGCGAAGACCGGAGTCAACGCTGCAGAAACATACAAATTCGTGAGAGGGGAAAAACCACACAGAGGAGCACAGAGAAGAGTGTTTAGGGAGAAGGACATGCACAGTGAAACCTGCTGAGTGCCAGGAGGGGGAAGAGCAAGCCCAGAGGGGGAGCGCCACTGAAACCCGGAGACCGACCGCCCTGCTCGGCCGCCGTGGCCCTGGGCGAGGCGGCTCTCAGGTCTGAGCAGTCCTAGAGGGCCTCTGGGGAGACTGACCAGCTTTAGTTCTTTCAGGAAACCTAAATAAAGGAGATGTTACAAAATAAATAAGGTTAAATGATGCCCTAACTGCTGGATCCACCCTCTTAAAAGCTGTTCTCAGAGACATTAATGTAAGAAAGTGCGGCACTGAAGGATTAGGCATGATTTACTTCTAAGATTATTTAAAGACACATCACCTCTGCATGTTCCATGAGGAAATCAAAGCAGTGTAAGGGGGGCAGCTTGGCCAAGCTATTCGACTTGAAAGGCTGGAGAGAATTTTCTGCCCTCCTTGACCCCACCTCATTTGCTGAGGCTCAGGAGAGCTATTCCAGCAGGAAGGGCGAAGCGGTTCCAATCCTGCCCTTCATCTGAATGGGATTTCAGAAGCTACTTCAAGCCGACACTGCTGGCTGACGCACCACACACACAAACATCAGGGGCAGCCCCTTGGAGGAGGAGGAGGACCAGGGTGACAGAGGGCACGTGGTCCCGGAGATCAGAAGGGCCGCGGAGGTCTGCTGTCCTAAACCACCCCCACCACCGGCTGGGCCGAGCTCAGTCTTGGTGGGTGGAACGCGGTGGGGGTGGGCTGAGTTCTGCCTCCCAGCCGGAGTGCTTCTCAACCCCTGGAGCTCTGACTGCAGGGAAGGAGGGCAGAGGAGTGCTGGGGCTGGGGCTGCACTCGGCACGTGAGACCCGTGCACATGGTTCTGATTACACGTAAAATACTCCATGGCTTCCAAGGATTACTCGTAATGCAGTAAAAAATGTGACAAAGGAATTAAGAGCAATGAGTGATGTGAACTGGATAAAAGAGATCTTGGAAAGCTGATGACTTCTGTTAAAACATTTCACTAGTTTATTGCCTTTGAACAACAGGTGCTTCACCATCCTGTCTCTACTTTTTATCCACGAAGTGACAAATTGGAAAAAGTTCTCTGCTCTTTGTTGAACATTCTTTGGTCTCTACATTTCTCAGGAATAAAGTGGGAAAGAAAAGGTCCTCTACAACGTGTCCAATATGTCCAACGTACACACATCCCATTAGGCAAAATGCAGCAAGACCTATGCATTTGGGGTCTTTATTTTGGAATTTGTAACAATCTGGATAAAATGTAATTGTTTTGTTGTCTTTGAACTTTCTGTGGTGTAATTAAAGAACAGGTTTTCTTTCTGAAAGAAAACTTTATAACTGGAAATTTTCAGTCATTAGAATGTTTCCATTTTGTTTGGAATCATGGAGATTTTACTGTACATGAAACAAAATGCTACCCGACTAAATTAGAAACGTTCCTGCCTATGCTGTGCCTCATGCTGAACTGTACAAAGTGACAGAGGGTTATTGAGGAGACAAAAGCCATCCCCAGGAAACCTGGGAGCTCTGGAACCATTCCTGTGGCTTCTGAAGATCGTCTGATCCGGTGATGGCCTGGTCCAGACTTCCTTCCAGAGACTGGATTTTCTCAGAGAAGTCAAGTGGCATATGTTTACATATATTAATTTAAAAAAATACCATAGTGCCACAGCCATCTGTTTGAAGAAGAGCGGCCACTGAGCGGGACGCTGAGGAGTCAAGAAAGGAGTGTCTTCTCTCCCGGTAACTGCTTCCCTGTCCTGATGCGACCGCTGAGCAGAACACTCGTTTCCCCTTCCCCCATAATCACCGCTCACGAGGTAAATTACAACTACATACATTTTTGCTTATGCTCTAAACAAGAAGTGTAAACTAGGTTTCACATGATTAAGAAAAAAGACTAGAGCCTTAACCGAGATCTCAACACCTTCCTGAAGCTTCGTCAGCATCACTCACCGCACTCACAACTGAGCAGTGCTTTTCTTGAGAAACGACTGAGTTGCTTTAGCTCATTTCCCTACACAGAGGTAACCACAGCTGAGACTGCTTCCCCCACCATTCAGCATCAACTCACTGAATAACCACGGCGTGTCTCCTGCAACCACGCGCCGCACACAGATGGACTGACACCCAGACAGGCGCTCTTGTGCTGGGGGGGCCGGTAACAGAGGTGGGACGTGCCAAGCAGAAGCAGGAAGAGGAGCACCCGGAATTCAGCAAACGAGAAGGCCCCACGATGACAAATTTCTACCTCTGATAGTTATGTCTCCAATGTTATTTATCAACCCTGACATTCTCACTTCTTTCCTTTTAGAATGAGAGGTACACACACACCCTGGTGTTCACAGCAGCACTCTTCACAACAGCCAGGACACGGGAGCAACCCAGTGTCCATCGACAGCGGGCTGGATAAAGAAGCTGTGCTTTACACATACAGCGGAACACCACTCAGACATACAAAGAATGAAATAATGCCATCTGCAGCAACGTGGATGGACCTGGAGATTGTCATTCCAAGTGAAGCAAGCCAGGCAGAGGAAGACAAATATTATCTGGTATCACTTATACGTGGAATCTAAAAAATGATACAAGCCAACTCGTTTACAAAACAGAAACAGACTCACAGACACAGAAAACAAACTTACGGTTACCAAAGGAGAAGGGGGGGATAAATTGGGAGTTCGGAATGAACAGATACACACTGCAATGTATAAAACAGATGAACAACAAGGATTTACTCTATAGCAGGACGAACTAAAAAGAGAGAGGGAGAGAGGGAGAGAGGGAGGAGGAGGAGAAGAGAGACGCACCAGACTGGTATTTTTCATTCTTATATAATTAAATTTAAACAGAAAACTACCAACAGGTCTGGTATCAGTAACTTTATCTGGACCGTGCTGTTTTTTGGGCAGCTGAGAGGTACAGCGAGCACAACAGGGAACCTTTTGTGATATAAGCTATGATCTAATTGCAGGAACCTTATACACCCATGCAAAAAGGTCTCCTCAGAATGGAGAACTTCTAGAAAGCCTGGGGAAAGGCTGCTATCAAAGGGCTGGGTCAGGAACAGAGGCTCCGCCAGGGTTAGCCACACTTAGGACACGGTATCCGACCTCGCACACAGGATGGAGCGTGGAGGGGATGGGTTAGGGGCTCCCTCAGGCCAGCCTCCCTCCTGTCCCTTCTGGGGAACAGCTGCGGGCCAGAGCTGTATTTTACAGCGTGGGCTTCCATTCTAGAAAGGAGCGGACTCATCCACACAGTATTCTGCACTGCTCCCCCCAGCCCCCACCTTCTGTGTGACCCACTCTGGCTTCCCTGCCCCCTGCTCCCAGCAAGACTGTCCCTCACTTACAGGAAGACCCTGGTGAGGACGGCTTTTCAAAGCTTGTGGCTGAACAAGAGGGCAGTCTGCCTCTTGGCCACCAGGCCCCGTCAGTCCCACAGAGTTTGGACAAAGACTGGAATTAGTTAAAAGAAAAAACCAAACAGCAACATGCTATTTGCATGCAAACAGAAATTTTATCCAAAACAAAAATAGAACAAAGTTTCTGAAAACTTTCAGGTAAATGAGAAAATAATGAAAGCTTGAACGAAGGGGCAGCTTTGCAATTTCTTATTAAAAACAAAAATTACATTTCTATTTTAAAATTCCATTGATACTATTATTTTTATGAATTGGTCTTTGTAGAAAACAAATACTGTACTAATTTAATAAAACGTCAGCCATAGTGTTGGTCACGGCTGACGCGCCTTTCCTGGAAATGACAGGTCTGTGGTGCGTCTGGGCTCCAGTCTTCACCTGGCTGCCCTTGAAGAGCTTTGATACACCTTTCCTGTGCATCTTTCCTGAAGACAGATCGAATAGCCACTTGCTGCTTTGGACTGGAATGAAGAAACCTCACAAAGCATGTAACACAGTTAGTTGCTTCTTGGCTCCTTTTTCACTTGGCTAACTTGTTTGTTAAGGTTTCTGGTAGTCTCCGCCTCTGAGTGCCCCCCGGGCACCCACTTCGGGTTAGGTGTCCTCTGGTGTAAGCATACAGAACTCAGCAGATGCTTCTCAAAGCCCTGACGACTCTGCGCTGGAACTGCTGCCCCTACGATGACTTCCTCAAGGACAGAATGTATCTTTTCTCTGTATCCCAGTGCCTAACACATGGTTAATATTGGTAATAGTTAAAAAAAGTGTATCAGGAATGAATGAATCTTTGAGAATGGGAACCAATTCCAAACTCAAACTGTAATATTAAAGATAACAATTTAAAAACAGATCTGTCTTTGAACCAATATGCAAAGGGTTTTGTGCATATTAAACCTTATTCATGACTTATTAAAATATCTTTGGATAGCCAGGTACGCGCTCTGCCATGCACGACTGCGCCTGTGTATGCTGCCCACGAAGAGAAATAAAGGCCTGTCTCCTTTGACTACAGCCACAAATTACTGCACGCTGCTCACCACTTCAGATTAGAGAAGTCCCCCTAAGAAGAGCAGAGGTAAAGCCACGACAGGTGGTGGCAGCGCTAACTGTACCCAAGGCATTGGGCCGTACTGCTTGCCCGCTGCAGAAGTCATGGAATCTCAGACACTCTGAAACTGGGCTGCACCAGCTGCTGCTCACTTCCCGTCTGGAAATCTGAAAGATCTGATCAGTTTCAGGCCTTATACCATGTTTGGTTTAGGCTGTAATGGATTTTTTTCAGCTTCAGTTTGGAGTTCCCTGACATAACGTAACACAGTATGTCTAAGACAAAGTTTTAATTAAATGTCCTTATAGGAAATGAACAGGGGATGAGCTGAACATTTTACCAAGTGTCAGCAAAACAGGTCAAGTGACTGCTTTAACAAAAAAGGCCCTGCGATGCATGCCGTTCATATTTCTGTTCATGTTTATAAATTAAATCACTAGTAAATAAAATAATACATAGACTTCATGATACAAAAAAGTCATGCACAGATACAATGATCTATTTTGGCAAATTAATTCATCGCTTAAGCAAAGCTCTGCTTTGTATCTGTGAAGTAACAACATATAACAGAGTATTTAAGACCTGGCAAGGATTTGCCAAAGTCTCGCTTTTTGCTTTACCTGATACTTTGGACATATTTCTTGATGAGATATTCATGCTCTCATTTTGTAATTTCTGGAGAGTCTGTAACAGTGAAGATTTAAAAAGACTTCACAATAGAATTTCTGTATAATGACTGAAAAGCTGAACAGACTGTTTTTGTTTGTTTGCTTTAAGGTAGCTCCAAGCACAACTAAAGTACTCAACTGCTAAATAAATAAGCTGAAGAGACCTTCCCCTTTACCACTTCCACTCCACTCCTCCACCACCGTCTTCGCCTTTGTAAGAGCAGCTGGCGTCAGATGAGGATACCTGAGTGTCTACATGTCAGCCTTCAAGCAATGGGAAGAGGATAAAGCTGTGCCCGTGACTCACATACTAAGTCAGCAGGACGCCAGCAGGACGCCAGCATATGCCCAGGCAACAGTGAGGCCTGCACCCAACAGGCTAGCTCCCTCCGTGCCTACCCTTACAGTATGAGTGTGACAACTTAGACACTACGCATTTTCACTGGTTTTGCTTCTCACAGAAGATTCTGAAATTCTCTGGGGTCAAGATAAAGATTTTTCTTTTAACATGCACCCGGTTAGTTTATTTGGTGGCTAACTTACTCCTGTCTTCTTTATAGTCAAGAGAATAATCCTAGTAAAATCTTGGGAAGAGAGCAGGGAAAAGAAGGAACAGATTTTTTTCTGGGCTAAAATAGAGCCTGAAGTTCCACAATGATTCAGGCAACTCAAATCTCCAAACCTGAATTGCTAGTGGAATCCCAAAGAGTCACTCTGAATACTTAAAGACTTGGATGAACTTTGTCACTTTGTTTAGTGTAAAATTAGTTTCCAAATACTTATGGCTATTGCTCAGATACTCTTTTAACTTAAAATAAAAGACTTCATATATGTTATATTATTATCACTATTACAAATATTAGCATGAAATCATAGGTACGCTCTGAGGACTTGAATACCCGCCTGGCTTGCGTGCTGGGGATAAGGAGAACAGGCCTCAGAGGCGCTCGCGGACCATGGATCGCGGAGTCGTACGGGAGAGGGTCACGGTAACGGGGGCACCTGCACATTCATAAAGCTGGAGCGGGACAGGCTAGTACACTGGGGCTCGTGGAAGGCACACTGGGCTAGGAAAGGGCACGGACAGTCAGAACAGAAGTGAAGCAGGGGTAAAAGGAAGAGTAAATATCATAAAGCAAAAGTAAATATTGTAAACTGTCTGATTTGGGGGTAGGTGTCAGCCAAAAGCTAAGAGCAACGCAGTGACGGGATCAAAACAGTGAACGTGAAACGATTTTAGGTGTAACACTCGAAATGTTTCATAATGTAAAGAAGAATGAATATTAAGAACCTTGAAGGGACATGGAATGTAACCTAAAAGTTCAGAGCAGAAGCTCTTAACCCCACATCACACAGGCTTGCATCCTGGTGTTCAAAGATTAAGAATAAATGACAAAGATGAATCAGCAAACTTGAGTGACAATACAGCAAAATACAGTAATAAAAAAAGGTCCAACTGTAAGTACTGTTCATATTAGAACAGGATATACAGTTAATTAACTTTAAATAACTGAGATGAATATGAGACAATCCATTTTTAACATATGGCTGCAGAGGTCTCTTGCTTTTTTTTTTTTTTTGCTCCCCACACCCCGCAGAGTTTTTTAAAAAAATCTTTCTTTTCTTTTCCCTTCCCTTCCTTTTCTTCTCTCTCTCTCTCTTTTTGTGGCAGTAGGAAGAGATAATTAGGCTTCTTTATTTATTTAAATGGCAGTACTGGGGGCCGTGCACTTCACTGCTGATCTACACCCTCCGCCCCACCCCTCAAAATTAAAAAGAAAAAAAAAAGTTTTCTCAATAGGAGGAAGCATAAAATGAGAAAATTATTAATTCCAAGCCCTTTAAAAATGTCTTACATTTTCTACCAGCTAAAGCAGATTAATTAAGATAAAAAATACACAACTCTATGTAGCCGGAGTAAAGAAAGTACTAGAGGACATCACTGCTGTGTAAAAAATCTGAAGAGAAGCTTGGGCTTCATAAAATCTTACATGTATATCTGCACAGTTCTGGTCCTTGTATCACTGGACCCTTTCACTGCCGCTGGCTAGAGCCACGCCGGCCGCCTCCCCAAACCAGGCGCTGCTCCGCACGGGGAAGCAGTGGGCACACGAGGCCCGAGACCCACGGCTGTCCCCAGGGACACACTGAGGCGGAAGGCGGGTGAGAGCAGACCGCGGGGCAGGAAGACAGCGCGGGCCCCACAGGCAGACAGCCCGCCTCGGCTGCACGGACCCTCTGTGGAGCCTCTCTTGACTTCAGAGCCATCAGCTGTGTTTCTGTTTCTATGACGTGAAAGAACAATCATTGTTAATACCTTCGTCTTGCCTTGCAAAGTTTTAAACGCATTTTAATAAAAACCTTCCCACTCAAGATACAGCAACCAAAACTTTAACAGTGACTAGTCTTTTCAAGTCATGGTAGAGGAAAGAAGGTTTTTACATGTTTTTGTCTTTTTTCCTAAATTTTTTATAATATATACATATTTTAATAAGAAAAGAAGTCACCATAAGTAATCTTTCAGAATTAAGACACAGCCAACCACTGGGACTCCCTTCCTGATGTACTCAAGAAATTTCAATAACCATTTTACTTATTATTTTATGAATAGCATTTCTTTAGTGTTTCAAGAAGCAATGTTTTCAAGACTGCAATTTAAGATGGATTTAATTACTGCCCAACGGCAGTACTAATAAAATACCAAGTCCTAATTTAAACACAAAACAGTTGCAGTATTAAATAAATTAAGTCAAGCTTTAATTACAAATAAAACATGGTTAGTATTAGCTTTTAAAAAGAAAAGTGTGCCTCTAGCTCCCAGGAGAAGACTGACGGTCCTCTACATATGGCGACAGTTTCCTGGGTAAGTCGCGATGTCCCCTTATAATGACTCTTCCCGCGCTCCACACCCAAGTATTCTACTCGGTGAGTCTGAGGGCGAGAACCACCAGAGGAGAGAAGCCTTTCACAGCACATGTCAGCGCAAGCAGGACCGCAGTCAGAGGAGCCGAGCCGTTCGGACGTGCTCAGTGTTCGCTGCTCTTCCTTTGCAGCCACAGCTCTAAGCACCCGCGGAAGCCATGCGCGCAGAGCTGTGCATGCCGCCTGTGCAGGCTCCTGGCCTGCCTGCTGGCCTGCACGACTGCAGGTGCTCCAGAACTCCCCAGGGCTGTGGGTCTGAACAGAGGCAGAAGCCCTACTAGGGATCTGCTTCTAAACTGAGCTGCTCTTAATAGGTCAATTATGACTAAATTAAAATTGAAAAAGATTTTGTCTTTAGAACACTTAATAGTGTGATTTAATCTCTTGGTATTGATACACTGCACAGACTCAAAGACATAGAAACCAACCCATTTATAATTTGTTAAATGAATAATCTTCTCATTGTGTATACCAGCAAATGAGGAAAATGACTTGGCTCTCCCAAACAGCAGATACACTAAGCCAATCATATTTTGCTTTGGAGTATCTAGAACAATTTGTAAAAAAACATTGTACTTCCTATTTAAGGTTGGTTTCATCTAATTTTAAAAATGGTCTGCATTTCCAGGGCACATCAGCTCAGTGATGAGGACTGAGGAAGGAGACGCCTGAACTGCAGTGTGTAATAGGAAATGCTCAAGCTATAGAGTTGCTGGCACATAACACACACATCATACCACACACACGTGGACGAATGGGAGGTTTTATAAGGCCGCATGTCTTAATGAGCAGTAATCACAGCTTTTATTCCACATGCCACACACGCATGGGACTTTCACAGACCTCAAAGAAAATCTTCTCTATAGACCAAGCTGTGCTTGACGATGGGACTCATTAAGTATCATTTCTATACTGAAGCTATTTACTTATCTGAAATTTATTTATCTGTTTTATGGAGAGCAGGTTATTAAGAGACTATATTTGCTATGGTTTACTTTACAAAATATTTACCACTTTTTAAACTGTAACTTTTGAACTCATATACTGCCACTATTGGTGGCTTAGGATATGTTTATGCACTTTATAATTCATAAAATTCCAAAATTCACAGTAATAAAAGCATTAGTCTGAGTACATTATCTACCAGAACATATGCTTTATAGAGTAAGAGGAAATGGTCATTTTTAACTTGGGTTCAGCTAAATAAATAAAATTGCAAAAGGACAGATTAAAAAATGCTTCTACTTTTATATTAAAATTTGTTTTTCTTCCTTTCTTGGCTCCCCACCCCTACCCGCTGGAAAGCACCTCCACAGATTTACGGTAGAGTATATAAATGCTGTCCCATCACACAGGGAAGAAGTAAGACAGCCTCTCATTCATGCAGGACAAATAGCTATGCCAAAAGCACAAATTACATCTAATTACAGGGTACAACTTTGTCATCTTTCTTTTCATAATCTGGCCATTTACACACTTTGATTCTTGACTTCCATTTGGCTTTATTAACATCAAAGCTTTGTCATCACTTATCTGTTCCTACAGACATTTTCACCTGAGGCAATAAAGTATAAAAACTTCTTTGCATTCTTGCTTTACTGTTGCAAGAAAGCTTTAGCCTTCAATAGGCTTACAGTGTTTCACAGTTATTAAACTTCTGTATGTTGCTATCAAGTTCATTGCCCTTGGCATTCCAATATTAAATGTACTGTCATTAAACCTAATACACTGCACACAAGCACACTCCACTCCAAGCAGACTGCACTATATTCTAGCTTTATGCTTGCTAATGTCCTAGTCATGTCCTTTCCCCTCTTTCTCAAAAATAATGACCACAAATATAGTCAGACAAATTGAAATGAAAGAAAGCGATGCCAGTTTAATTTTACAAATTGTTTAGGGCTCTTAGGGCAAATTAAAACAGCTCCGTCTCCTTAATCACATTATTTGAGCTTTTAAAACATTCACTGATGTGCAACAGAAAAGGAGTTCTACATCTAAGGACACTTGCAAAACCACTTTCCAAGTTACCACATTTCTGTCTTGACTACTTAGACATGATCCACATTCCTTGCTTTTATTTATTTAAAATTTGTGACCATTAGTTTTAGTCCGATTGTACTCACAAAAGGTAAAATGAGTTCAAAATGCGAAATAATATCAAAGAAAAAACTATCTTTGGTGTTCTCTTGCTACTTTAGAATTTTAATAATTTTTAAATTTAATGCCATGATGCAATATATACTCATAGTAAACTCGTAATACCAAAGCTTCTTGAAAATAATTTGTTAGGTAATTTTTTTTAGCTATATTGGAAAGTCTCACCAAAAGCAAGCTACGACAAGCCTGTGGCACTGGGCCCACATTCATCCTAACTGCTGCCAGGGATAAAGCTCTCATTGCGGGTGAGCCCATCTCCCTGCCTCCCTGGGTGTTCGCGCCAGCAGCAGTCATGACCACCCCTCTGATCTGCCCACGTATCCCTGAGTCCACCCCCCAATTTCCCAGAGCGGCTCACCGTCAGCTTCTCCTGTCGCAGCCATGCCCTCTGCTCTCCCTCCTGTAGGGATGGAGGAGAAGAACCTGCCAGTCTCCAAGCCTGACTTTTCTACCAGGGGTCTGACTCCAGGTAACTTCCTTCCTCAGGGACTTCAACCTCTAGCTACCCCGCCAGAGCTGTACCACTTTTTGCCTCCTTATTACATCATTCCACCAGCAAACAGACGCCCTCTATTGTCCCAAATCTTAAAGCAACATCTGTCCTTGGTCTCGTGTCCCTTGATCAGTCTTTTAATGCCCTTTACAACAGCACTTCTAGACAGAAGCATCTATTCACTTTCTTTGCTTCCATACTTCAGTCTCTCCTCAACATATTCCCGTTAAATTTGCCCTCAGTATTTCACTGAAATGCCTCTTATCAAGGTCACCAACAACTCTCCTGTTGCCACACCCAACACTCAGTTGTCTATCCTCACCCTCTCAGTAGCAACAGACTTCAGTGATTTACAGATTCGATGCAATCCCTATCAAATTCCAACAGCGTTCTTTATGGAAATAGAAAAAAAATCCTAAAATTCATATGCAACCACCAAAGACCCTGAAAAGTCAAAGCAATCTTGAGTAAGAAGAACAAACCTGGAAGCAGACATTTCCTGATTTCAAAATCAGAGGGGAGGGAACAGCTCAGTGGTAGAGTGTGTGCTTAGCATGCACAAGGTCCTGGCTTCAATCCCTAGTACTTCCCTAAAATAAATAAATAAATTTAATTCATTATATCTAATTACCTCCCCACCAAAACCAACATCTATTACAAAGCTACAGTAATACAACCAGAAGTAGAAGGTACCAAAGAGTATGGTCCTGGCATAAAAACAGATATACAGAACAATGGAACAGAAAAAAGAGCCCAGAAGTGAATTCATGCACTGTCAACGGATCTTCGATAAGGGTGCCAAGAATATGCAATGGGAAAAGGATAATCTCTGTAAAAAAACGGTGGACAGCCACACGCAGAAGAATGAACTGGTCCTGTATCTCACACCTTGTACAAAATTAACTCAAAATGGGTTAAAGACTTTAATGTAAGAACTGAAACAGTGAAACTATGAGATAAAAATATAGGGAAAGCTTCTGGACATTGGGCTGGGCAATGGTTTTTTGGACATGACCCCAAAAGCACAGGTAACAAAAGCAAAAAATTATCAAGTGGGACTACATCAAACTAAAAAGCTTCTGCACAACAAAAGAAACAGTCAACAGAGTGAAAGATGACCTGCAGAATGGGAGAAAATATTTACAAACCATACATCTGATAAGGGGTTAATATCCAAAATATATAGAGAACTCAAACATCTCGATGGCAAAACAACAAAACAAAAAACCCCAAAAACAAAAACCCTGATTAAAAAATGGGCAAAGGACCTGATCAACATTTTTGAAAAGAAGACATACAAAAGACCAACAGATACATGAAACAGTGCTCAGCACCACTAATCAGCAGGGAAATGCAAATCAAAGCCACAGTGAGATATCACCTCCCACCTGTTGGAATGGCTCGCTTCAAAAAGACAAGAGATAAGTGCTGGAGAGGATATGGGGAAAAGGGAGCCTCCAGCAATTCTGGGAATGTAACTTGGTGCAGTCACTATGGAGAACAGTATGGAGATTCTTCAAAAATTAAAAATGGAACCACCATATGATCCAGCAATCCTGCTTTTGGATGTGTATCTAAAGGAAGTGAAATCACTTTCTCTAAGAGATACCTGCACTCCCATGTTCACTGCAGCATTATCCTCAACAGCCAAAGTGTGGAAACAACCTAGGTTTCCATCAACAAATGAATGGCTAAAGAGGATGTCGATACAAACCCACAACCGCATGATGGAACACTATTCAGCCTTGAAAAAGGAAACCTTGCCATTTGAAACAACATGGATGAACCTGGAGGACATCATGCTGAGTGAAGCGAGCCAGATACAGAAAGACAGATACCACATAAAGTCAGTCATTTATGAAACCTACATGGTGGAACTCACAGAAGAACAGAGTAGAGTGGTGGATGCCAGACATTTGGGGAGATGGAGAGATGCTGATTAAAGGGTAGGAGGTTTCAGTGACACAGGATGAGTAAGTCCTGGAGATCGAGTGTTACAGCATGATGACTACGGTTAACTACACTACACTGTATGCCTGAAACTCATTAATTGCCTACCTTCACAATTGAAGATGTTCAGTTACAGGTCAATGAACACAAAAATGTAATCTTTTTCTATTGAAGTTCACAGACTCCCTGAATTCTACGCTTGAATTCTTGGGGGACCACGAAGGTTAAGAACCCCTACAATGGCTCCCTGTCATCCTCAAGATGAAATTCCCATCATATGACTTCAGGGGCATGTCAGGATCAGATTCCCCGCCATCACCTACCCCTGGTTTGACCCTCCTCTTCTGCAGCTCACACTCTGAGGCGCTGAACTCCTGCCTTCAGACCCCTGCGACACTCTTCACCCGCCTCAGGACACCAAGGCTGTGTGAGGTGCGCTTCCAGCCCCTACCAGTGCACCCAGCACTCACCACCCGGTATTAAAACTGCCCTCCTCCCAGACCTGGAAGCACCTGCACTAGGTCCTGAGTCCTCACCTCTTGCATACTGGCTGGCAGAGGCAGCACTTTGGTAATTGTGCAAAGAAAGGAAAGAAAGAAGGGGAATTCCAAATTACTTGCTATTTCATGACCTTGAATTCTACCCTTAACTCCTGATTGACCCTCACAAATGCGAGCTTTGGTCACAATGGGAACCCGAAAAGTGTTCAATTTCCTTCTAGGGAAATGTTATCAGAATCAACGAAGTAGAGAGTTTTCAAATCATAGGCGCCTCAATTCCTGCCATATTCAGCCACTGCTGCTGAGAGGAAGGTGAGGTCATCTTCAAGTCCACTGTAGTGGCAAAAGGATGAAAATCACCGTTTTAAATTGGTCCAACAGCAGGCCAAGCAAATGCTGTGTCAACAGACCTTGAAAAACACTGACAATAAAATGGTTTGTGTATTACTTTAGCTTGGCTGGAAGTACCAAAGGCTGGAGAGGAGGGAGGAGCTGGGAGAATTCAGAATACTACGCCATGTCAAGCCTGCAGTGCGCTGTCAGGGATTCAAAACACAAGCAGGCTAGGGCGGGCCACAGAAACAGTGAGACAGATGAACAGAAACCAGTATCTACAGATTGCTGAGGGGGTAAAGCCGAAGCCACGTTCTGGGCATACGGAGTGAATTACTTTGATTGTGCCTGAGTAGTGATTATGCCCGAGTTTGACCATGGAGGGCTCTGAATGACAAAATTTAAAGACGTGGATTTCATCCCAGGAGAATGAGGCACTAACGGTTTCTGAGGGAGATTATGTGATTAAAGTGATACTCTTGGGGAGATTAACTAAGGGTCCTAAACAAGATGAACTAAGGAGTTGAGAACAGAGGCAAGCAAACCAAAAATGAACAATAAATTGAATGCTTGACACAAGATTAACAAAAAATGCTATGAAACACTATTAGGTAGACCCTCCTATCTGTGATTAGAAATGGATGAGGACAAGGGAGAGTTATTGTACGTATTAACTCTGTGGCATCTTAATGCTGTGAAAAAACACTATCTGTCAATACTTAATTTTAATCCACAAGGCCTGCTTTTCTCTCTTTTATTGTATTTGTTGAGTTTTTCAGAACTCAAGGCATTTAGAAAGGTATAATTTAAGTGGAACAAACAAAAAGAATAAAATACAGCTTTTAATTTTCAAAAAATTCACACACTTACTAAAATTAAAATGTCCACAAAATATTTCAAAAGTAGCACTCTTTTTCAAATTTTCAAGTATTTTACCTGGCAATTTTATATTTAAACAGGGAACATAACCTTCACCTTCAAACATGGAGGTTTTAGAAGAAACATCTTTTGCTTAGTACTTGAGTGCGGTGAAGCATTCAGGTTTACGACATGCGATAATGCTCCTTACAGTTGATCAGGGAACCTGGCAATTATCAACCGGTCAGTTTTTACGGCTGACATTTTTATTCTTAGAAGGTCACCTATTAGGACAACTTGAGCAGGCCGCGCAGAGAAGGGGCGGTCCCGCCGCAGTGGTGGGCGGGCGGGAACCTGGACCCCCCGCGGATCCGAGCGCCCCTCCCGGACCCGGGGCCGAGGGAGGGGCAGGGAGCGCACAGGGCACGCCCACACCGTCACCGGCGGGTCGGCGTCGCCCGGCTGTGGGGGGCGGCTCCAGACCCCGCTCCTCACCCGCCCCCTCCGCCCCGCCCACAGGCGTCCGACAACCGAGGGGCGCGGCGGGGCTGCCGGACCGGGCCCGTCCCGTACCTGGCCTACGACGGTGAGGCTGCCCTGGGGCGCCGCCACATTCACGCGGCCGTGGTATCGCAGCGCTCCTGCTCCCGCCAGGGCCACGCCGGCCACTGCCGCCGCCACGGGCCCGGGCCCTGGCAAGGCCCGCCGGCCGGCAGACAACCCGCGCCTCAGCCTTCCGCTCCAGGCCGCCAGCCGCGCGCCGCCCGCCGCCGCCGCCATCTTTGCGGAAGCGCCCCGCCGCCGCACCCGCGCCGTTTCCCACGGCGGTCCGAGAATTCGCGCGCCTGCGGTGTCGCGAGACCCGGGCGGTTTCCGCCCCCGACTCCTCCCTCCCCTCCTCGCCCCGCCCCGAGCCGAGCCTGCTCGCCGTGCCGCGGGCGGGAGTGGGGCGGGGCCTCGGGGGAGGGCGTTGGTCGCGCCGAGGCCGGAGCCCGCTTCCCGGTGGGCGTGATCGCAGCAGCGCGACCCTGGCCCGTGCTGGGCGCGGGCGAGACGCCCTGCGGCCCTGAGAACGGGGTCTGCTGAGAATCCCGCGGGCCTGCTGGGTTCGGAATTTTTACCTGGGGTCGCAAAGCTGCGTTACCTGTCCGCGCTTTCTTACCGGCCGCCCAGAGTAACGTCAGCTCGCCCAGCCTCGGTAAACACCTTCGTTAAAAAAAGCTGTTCCGAGTTGTCTTGCTTCAGCACCTAAGCAAACTTTTTTTAAGTGTCGTTTTTGATTGTGGTGAAATGTACACAACACTATTTTTTGACGACTTTTTAGTGCACAGGTCAGTGGCAGTAAGTACGTTCACTTTGTTGTGCAGCCGTCACCACCGTCCGTCTTCAGAACTTCTTTCATCTTGCAAAACTGACAAACTTAAAAAAAAAGAGTGCCTTCCTCATCTGCCTTTTCATCCTTCCTGTCCTTAATAGTCTTGTCTGCTGCTTGGCTCTTGCTAAATCAAACCCTACCCAGCCATCTAACTGATGAAGTAGTTTTCAGTGATCCCCCAAAGCCACTCTTCACCCCAGGCAGTCTCTGTTTGTTGAGTGTGGGGTGTAAACTCTGCTCCAATAAAGTGGTGGGGCTCTCATCCCACCTGGCACCGATCAGATGCAGCAGCCCACCTACCCCGTGTCCCTTCCATTGGGACCCAGGTATTTTCCCTGGGGCAGGCTTGGAGAGATACGTCCGTACTGAAATGACTGCACATAAGGAATGACTTAGCTGAGGCAAGTGACTTGCCCTTGTGTTGCAGTCTCTGATCCTCCATTCCTTGGTCTTTCCTTTTCAGAGTAAATTTAATTGTTAAACTTCGTTCAGCCTCTGAAGTGTCCCTAGGCCATCAGAAGTTTTACTTGGTCAGGCAGTAACTGACAGCCAACGACAGAGGTGCCAGGAGTCCTCATCATGTAACCACAGCCATCTTGAAGTCAGGCAAAACAAACAAGAAACCAAAAACAGAACAAGTGCCACACGCAATCTAATTTGAGCACTTAATTCCTTGAATCCTCTTGTCATGATCAGCCCCAGCCCTCGCTCCCTTTTCCATAGCCAGCTTGTCTTAGTGGATCTGCAGTTGGAGCTTCCCCTCTCCTTGGCTGCTGGAAGCCCTTTCACTGTGCCTCCCCAGCGGGAAGCGGATGGCTCATGGTGCACAGCTGTGTGTGCCAGACCACAGTGTTTGAATCCTGGCTCTACCAGGATGATCACTGTGATTTCGGGCAAATTACTTACATTCTCTGAGCCTCAATTTTCTCAACTGTAAACAAGCCTCTCACGCTTGGAGGTTGGGGGACTTCATAGAACGTTCTTCAGGCAGTGTCCAGCCGTAAGATGTCGGTTTGCCTTCTTGGAGATTTGGCTTACTCCTGCCTTCGGAGCTCAGGTGAGCTTTCCTGAAGGTCTGTGAGTCCATGATGACTGGCCTAACCTGAGAGTTTCATACTCCTTCCCTGGCTTGACCCCGTCAGTCTCTGGTCTGTTTTTCCACTTCCACTAACTCTGGTGGCTCTTGGCTTATGTCTTAATTTTCTGGATTATTGACATCTCGTTTATTACTGTCCCCTGGTGATTACAGGATTTTTAGGGTCTGTTTGGACATCCTGGATGTCCTATCTTGAAGCTTATTCTTGGTTTCCAGAAACCACAGCTATAAAACACAGTTGTGTAGTTGTGTAAATACACGCTGCCTCATTCACAGTTCACAGTACACAGTTAATGAAAGCTGACATCTGTCACATAGTCACAGCCCCAAGCCCCAAATAGATGCATGTTCCTATTAGAGCATTTGGCATGTCTGAAGAACACTGTATTTCTCCCACAGTTTGACATCCTCGTGGGCGAGGATATCTTATTTTTCTGTTTATTCAGCACGCAACACAGTGCTCAGCACATATTAGACATTCAGTGAAAGAAATGTGAATAAGTGAGTAATTACATGGCACAAATGAAGCTGTAGCCAATTTCCATTCTTTAGGCAGCAAACCTACAGAAATATACTGTTCCTTTTGTGAAATTTATTTTCCAAGACAAAAACCTTCATTTTTAATCATTTTCTTTTGCTGAAAATCTTTAAACCTACTTGAAAAGCTGTGCCTTGTATTTTGCATGTGTGTGTGTGTGTGTGATGTGCTCAGACCTCTAGAACTCCAAGATCTAATGCACTCAAACTTTTCTTTTGCAGAGGAACCAAATTCTTATAATAGAGCCATCTTTGGCCGGCTAACTGTTCTCAGTATGAAGCCTTCTCTGGCAGCTGCTGACACGTGTCTGAGCACATTGACTGTATTGGTCTTTTTAGGCTCCGGCTTCGTTTGTTTCTTCCTCACCAGCTGTAGAGAAAGTCCTTGGTGGGGACGTGTTTTCAACCATGTGGTTTATAAACCAAGCCCCCAGTAAGAAGCTGCTTCTAAAGCTGTGAGGTTTATGCCGCTTTAAACGGTAGCTGGAGGAAAACAGACTATACACACCGATAGCTTCAAAACATCACTCTTAATGCACTTACTCTGTGCTTCTTTTCTGTAGGAGGGACACAAGTTATATGGTGGAAAAACTGCTCTCAGGGGGTGTTACTTCCACTGGAGAGACCAAGTCTGGATTTCAAAACCATGCAAGGGGCCGTGTAACTGTTGTATTGAGCAGAGGAGGGAGAGTGTGGTGGACCAGGGCAGTGAGGAAGCCCTTGAGGGAAGGGAGGAGACTGGATCTGGAACTTGGAAAGTGAGAAAGGTTTGGGTAGGTAGACTTCTCCACACCTGGGGGAACACTGGGCTGAGAGCCTGGGGGAGAGCAAGGCCCAGTGGGTGTTTCCATGGCTTGGAGAAGAAGGGTGGGTGTAGGGCTGACCTTGAGTGGCTTGGGGGCCACAAGGAGTCATGCAGTAATTTCTACCAATATATAGACCAGTTGTCAGCTCTCATGGCCCTCGACACGCTGTCTTTGGGCTTTTCACGCCTCCTTCCGGGCACCGCCCCCCACCCTGTGCCTGACCCCCCTGCGCCCAGACCCCCTCTGCCCTGTGGTGGTCTCCTGCCTGTCCAGTTTTCCCCTGGCTTTTCTCATCCGCCAGCCCATGGGTTTCTCTCATTTATCTTCTTTCCACCCTACAACCAGACTTTGATTTTCTGTAGGTGGCTGGTCTTGAATGAAGGAGCTCAGCCAGCTTTTCTTGCTGAAGGCTTTTACTCTCTGTGTTTCCGTTTTAGAAGGTTTAACGCAAATGCATCTTTAACCCTAGCGTGTGTGGGGGATATAAACACATTGCTCTCCTGATTCTGAAAGATGTTCACTGTTGTCTGTAATCACAACACTCGTGATTGCAGAATCACGAGTGTTGAGATGGATTATCTTAAGTGGAGGAGAAAAAGATATGGAGGGTCTCCCAAGATAAATTAAAGAGCTTGGACTCGGTCCTAGAGTAACAGAGTAAACAGCATGTGAATGGATGTTAGAAAGAACCATTGCTTGGAATAGAAAGAGGTTCATCTATATTTATGGTGGATAATTGTGGAGCAGGGGGTATGAATCATCCTCAGAGGCCCGAGATGAGTCAAAGGAATTGCTAATGATGTCCTTTTTGTGCAATTTGGGGCCCTGGGTAAAAATATCTGGGTATGGTGATTGATATCAGCATGTGCAGAAATAGGTCAAGATTAAATCGCACTGACAGTGAAAAAGTGGTGCCCACAGTTGCATTTTTAACGTCTTTCAGATCCTCCCCTGCGTCTCTTTCCCTCCCCGGCACCCGGTCCACGCTCCCCTCACTGCTTGCTTTGATGCCCGCCGTCCTCTTAATACGGACTGTAGCTGCTGCCCTTTCTCCTCTGAATTGTCCCACAGATCTGTGTCAGATCCATCTTCCTCAGACATTCCTTTCACCAGACTTCCATTAGCCGTGCAATTTCACCTTCCTCAGCCTCCTTCTCTTTGCCAGAAAGCGAGGAGATTGCTTTCAGTTTATTTTTCCAGTTTTAAAATTCTCACCCTCTGCCACTCCAAAGTGGCTTTTTTTTTTCATTTGGCGAATTATGCTGAGTGTGAAATATGTGCCAAGCAGACGCCACGTCTCAGAGCTGCAAAGACGTATCAGACACAGCGCCCTGCACGGTGCCCCTTCACGGGCAGGGGTCTCCACATGCTGGGTTGTGCCCCTGAGCTTAGAACTTGTAAAAGTGTGTTGCCCCCATTTGTGTATGTTTATTTAGTTCTTAAACCTACACATTTACAGCTAATTGTTAAAAATCAGATAATAAAAATTTAAATGGTGAGTAAAAGGTGAAAAGAAAATTTTAATTTTATTAAGGGTGCAACGAATGTTTTGCTCTGTCTAAAAATGTTAATATTATTTAGTGAGATCCATGTGGCTAAGTTGGCTTTGTTAATTTAGAAAATTTAAGTTTTATGAGCTCGAGATGCAAAGGTCTGGCATTCTGTTCAGTTAATTTAGACATTAGTGTTTAATGACTGTCATAGCTCAAAAAGTTCTCTGAGAAATATATATGAGTTTAAATGGAAGGAGTGAGTGAATTATTAGCTAAAGGAATGAAACCCTGATCCTTATGTCTTTCTAAGCTTTTATTATGAAAAACTCAAAATACATACGGAATTAGAGAGAGCAGAATCACGAACCGCGCAGAAGAGCCAGCACAGGTGGAGGGAGGGCGTTGCTTCTGGGCTTCTTGGCGGAGGGGTGAGCGCCAAGGCCAGTCTTCAAGACAGCCACTGGGTGGGGCGGCAGGTCTGAACCTGGCCACCAGGCTCACGTGGCCTGATTTGCTCTTACTCTTTGCAGGTCCTTTGGCCCCCTGGGGAAACTGAGATGTTCTGCTGGCCGGCAGGGCCGCTGGGGTGGGCTGGGAGGGTCACTTCCTTCAGCAGGAGGGCTAAGCGGGAGCCTTGTCCTGGGCAGGTGAGCTGAGGCCCCAGGAAGCCGAGGGTGTGGGCCCTGAGCCCTGACGCGGGAGGCCCGGCGCTGCCACGTTTGATGCAGATCGTTGGGGTGATGGTGACGACGGCTGCTTCCCGCTCAGGGCAGACTCGGCGTCAGCAGCTTCTTGGTAGCTCTCCCAATTACGTTTAATAAATACTTATTGGTTGATTGATTAATAAAGATGTTAATATATGTGTTGATTTAAAAATGTTAAATTTAAGGTGGAATTAGATGGGATACATGGACAGAAGTTAGGACAAAGGATGTTATAATACTAAACAGTTAACACTGAAACCGTAGGCACATTTACATGGTGCACATGTCTTTTGTGTACACGCTTTTCTGTATTTCAGTTCAAATGATCTCAGATCTATTGCAATCTTTATTTATTTATTGCTACCAATTCTTTTTATTATAGTGTAGTCAGTTTAGAATGTGTCAGTTTCTGGTGCGCAGCGTCATGTTTCAGTCATACATATACATACCTGTATTCATTGTATTGCAATCTTTTTGAAAGAAATATTTCACTTCTCACTCAAAGTAAATATTGAGAATCATAACAACTTACTTTTTAGGCTGATATGTAGTGTTTACAAAATTCATTATATGTTTTTTATGAAGTAGAAGGAGAAAAGTAGGAAGATAGCACACAGGACATTTTTGTTTAAAAAGAGGATGGCAGTGATGAGTTACACGGCACAGCGAGTGAAGGTGACATCTGACCACAGCCGCATCTACCTGTCCATGGCAGGTGGGACGGCAGGTGCGCACAGGCCCACCCGGCGCGGCAGGAGGTGCTGCAGACGCCGCCTTCATGCTCTGGGCGGCTGTGACGTCCCCTGGGGTAGGCTCCAAAAAATCACCAAGGCTCAGGGTCCCTGTTAACTCTAACTGCTCAAAGAGCTCTCTGTAGCGTCAGAAAGATGCACCGTGTTCGAAAGCCTCGTTTTTATAGGTGAATTGCCAGAAAAAAAAAAAATGACTATGTAGTGTGTGTGTGCGTGTGTGTGTGTGTGTGTGTGTGTGTAACATTTGCTTATTCGCGAACAAGTATTTGCCTGAACTTGTCTGTGTAAAGCATGTTTTTGTATATGTTAATGTAATGTGCCCAGAGCGTGTAAAATTCAGGAATAAGCGGTTACTTATCCACATATAATACAGTATATAAAGCACTGAATTGTATTGTATAGATCAGAAGCATTCTTGGGGAAAAAAAAAAAAGTGGTACCCTTTGTAAAATTTCACAGAGCTTGTGTCTTTGTGGTGCCTTACCGAAGTTCTAAATCCTTTTCCTAGCATGTGTGAGAGTCTTCAAAAATACTTTCCTCAGAGATCAGAATTCTAAATTTCAGATTGGGTTAAATACATTTTCTAATTCATCCTGCAGCTGTTGGAGGTATAATGGAGTAAAATGAGAATTGCTTTTTAGGGCGTATTTCTCAACAGAGCAGTTTTGAAAATGAAACCAAATCTTCATGCTCCACCTGACATTGGAATTTAAAGTTATTTTTACAAGCTCCAGTGCAGTCACTATGTGAAACATTAAAAAAAAAGGTATTAGAACACAGCAAGTCAACAGTTAAAACAATTTTCTCCCGACAGCTTGTTCAGTAAATAAAAACCAGCAATACAAATTATAACTTGCTATCACCTTTAATGTTTTTTTTTGTATTTGTGATTTAACCAAATAACACATTTTCTTGTGTAAAATGTTTCCTCCCTTTTAATTATAGCCGGATTTGCTGTCTCGACAGGTAGAGCTTTTGTGAACTTGAAAGTACGTTTGGTTTAAGGAGAGGATGTGGGTACAAACCTTTCAAGGAAAATCACATTTTCTCTGAAATGCAGGGTGGTGTCTAAATATAGCCCTCACTCCCTAGAGCATTGAGGGACTGGAAAATTTTCAGGTGTCCCTGTTGGGGACAGATCTGCTCTTGATTTTACAAAGTAGTGACTATATGAAGTCACTGAAGCTGGACTGAAAAAAAAAAGGCTTCTAATTCATGGAAAAGCCCAGGACAGAAAGAGGTGGCACAGAGCGGAGGCAGGAGGGCCCGGTCCAGCCTCCTGCTTGTCTCTGACCTGGAAGGCCTGTGACCCCGGGCACCGCCCTGCCACAGGCACCGCGTTTTGTCCTATGCTGCGTCCTCCTTGCGCGTCCCGGCCACCCCCGACTGCCAGCTAATCCAGGCGAGGTGTCTGTGAGCAGCTCCTTTCAGAGAGGGAGGCCTTGCTGACCCGAATCTCCGCGAATCTGAGGACTCAGGCTCAAACTACAGTTTAAGGATAGAAGGATTTAGGTTCTTTTGCGGCAAAGGCTGTTAAACACCCACCCCGTGGCCATTCCGGAAGCCTTACGAAAGGAGAGAATTTCTCCTGCGTCTGAGACGGCTCTTGACAGTAATCTGGGAGACGGCGAAGATGCTTGGCGCGAAAGACGAAGTTCTGGGCGACCCTGCTGTGCGGAGACGCACAGTTCTCACGACAGGCTTTTCCTTCTTCTTGAGTAAAGGCAGATTTATTTAGAGAGATACATACTGTGTAGAGCGTAGGCTGTTTCAGAAGGTGAGAGCAAGGCCACGAGGTGTGGGGGTTGGGAGCTCAGGTTAAAGCAGAAGTAGGTACACACCCCACAGACAGCTGTGGGTGGCTCTGAAGGGGAGGGAGCCGGAGAGGCTGCGGGCCAGCTTCAAGCCTGCAAGTGGGAGGGCCATTCCACTTGCCCTGGGGGACGGGCCGGGATTCCCAGGAACTGGCCCACTCTTTGACCTTCCGTGGCCAGCCCTGGAGCTGTCATGGCCTGTGGGCATGCCCCTCATCATGCTGATGTATTGCAAAGGGCGGATAAGGAAGCTCAGGGTCTTCTAGAAATCAGACCTCCGTCATCCTAGTCCTCAAGGCCTACTGGGAATTGACTCTTCTGCCGTTTTGGTGTTAATTGCTGTCATTCCCTGAATGGCTGTGCTCTGCCCCCTTCCCTCCTGTCTCATTCCCCTCTCAGAGATTTTACTGCCATAATCTTTGGGGGTGCAGAGGGGCAACGGTCTACCTTCTGAAACTACTTCTGGGCTGAGTAGGGGCGTTGACCCTGCCTGTCAGGGAGTAAAAAAATCTCTGAATGCCTAATCTAGGGGCCCAGGGGCAGGGCAGCGTTCTGTTCTTGTGTCAGAGGGCAGTCTGGGCCAGAACCCTTGCATAGCCAGCATCTGACGTGGGACTGCTGTCACCTGGAAGACACAAGCTTTACCAAGAGGTTCAAGGGAAAAAGTTGGAGGAGGAAGAGTAGGATTATGACTGTTAACTGTAAACGAGACCGAATGTCTTTGTGTGCAGGTTTTTCTGTGCCACATGTCATCGACATGAAGACGGGCACTCAGACAGGGGCCGAATTTTCCCTGCGTTGCACTTGTCTTTGGGCCTTAGGCTTTTTCAATACAAAACATTATTTGAGGTCTGATGGTTACTCTTTTGTGAAATTCTGAAGAGCCCCTGGGGCCTGGTTTGGGAGCAAAGAGTAGAAAACCTTGGTTTTATACGTTCAGATGAATAGTAACGAAGAAACAAGAACAGAATGACTGAAACCTAAGGGGATGAATGGCTTGGCCAAAGTGATGTCACAAGGTACAGCAGCATCAAGACTAGAAAATGCAGGCTTCCTCGGCTCAGTCGAGCCCTCTTCCCACAACAATATACGGCTTCTCAGATTTATTCCATTTGCTTATGGATTTATGCATTTATTTTAGGCGATGCAAGTTTTTATTGGCAGGGGATAAAGTAGAGGTCCTGGGACGAGGGAGCTGCTGGAAGCAGGCAGCTGAGCTCAACGCCCCTTCCCCCACCCTAGCACCAGAAGGACAGAAGACTATGAAAACCCAGTTATCTTTGCTCCTTCGGTTACCCACTATTTCTGGAAAGCTATTTCAACCGTTTTCGTCGGTTCCAGTCTTGGTTAGAGAACAGTTGAAGATTGCTGTAGCCGTGGAGGACGCCTGGTTAAAATTCCAGTGCAACCATTCATCCGCCCGTGCTCCCCTGAGCAGGTAGCTTTTAGAAACTTATGGCTCCTCTGTTACAGAGGAACCTACTTCTCAAATTTAAATTACGATTAATTAGTCAATTGATGAGCTTTCTACAAGTAACTTAAATATCCTCTCAGACTTAATACCAGCCTACTACTATCCTTCTAACAAGCACAATATTTACTGGATTCAGTGTGGACCATTCTGAATAGCTTGGATCAGTGCTTTTCCACTGTAATGTGCAAACAAATGACCAGGCGGAAGGGTGCGGGGGTAGGTGAGTCTAGTTAAAATGCAAGTTGAGTTCTGCAGGAACGAGGCGGAGCTTGCATTTCTAACAGGCTCCCAAGAGATTCTGGGGCGGCCTGACTAGCAAGGTTTATTTATTTAGTTTTTATTTTTTACCAGAGGCACTGGGGATTGAACCCAGGACCCCGAGCATGCTAAGCATGTGCTCTACCACTGAGCCATCCCCTTCCCACTGTGACTAGACTGAGGCCAGAGGACCCTACCCACCCAGGAAGGGTTCCTGCCTTTAGAAAGCTCACACTTAGGGCAGAAGATGAGAGAGAGAGATGAGCAGAAGCAAGACAACAAATAAATATACCTTGAATTCATCTGATTTTTACAAAAATGTGCACTCTGTCTTTCTGAATGCTAGACTTTTCCCAGTTCAATGAACGCCCCTCCTAGGCAGCTCCTTTTTCACTTCTTTGTAGAGGGTCTAGAAAAATCACTCTGCACTTAGTAGCTGTTAAGAAATGCGAACTCCCTGTCATCATAGGTCACTGGAAACACCAGACAAATTCCAGGAGGAACAGGATCATTCAGTCTTGTGATAAAATTCCTTTCAGTGATGGACTGTCTGCAAGGCTGGGTGGTGGGTTTCTTGGCAACTTCATAATTCCCCTCAAATGGCCACTCGGCAGGCAGAGCGGGGGCAGGCCCCCTCTTTGCTGCCTGGGGACGGAGTGCACGTGGACGGGTGGCTGCGGACTATGTCCTGCTGGCCCAGGGCTCGAGGCTGAGGAAGCAGGACGTGAAAGCAATGGAAAAACGGGTTTTCTCAGAACTAGCCTGGAGCTCTGCTGCCCCAGCAGGAGGCCCTCCCCCCTCTGCGGCTGTCTGATCTAATCAGCATTCAGTGGCCTCTTTAAATTCAGTCCTGCAGGTGTGCTGGCCACCAGTCACCGCGCGGCTGGTCCCTGCCGCCCTGGGCCCCGGCGCAGAATCACGGAAGGTTCTGTCGGACACGGGGCACAAAAGGAACGAGAGCTTGACTTGAGGGGTAGCTGGCAGTCACTGCAGGAATATTTAGCCCAAGACTGCTTGAGGATGGCGCGTAGGCTGGGGAGCGGGTTGAGGGACTGGGGCAGCTGTGCTAGGAGTAGGGGCGGGGAGGAAGGCTAAAATGAAGTGCTCCATCAGAGCCAGTTGTTGTGACTGTTCACGTCTTCCCTGAGCCGCGGGCACGACTGCGGACCCCCCTCAGGAGGCGTCCCGTCTGCGCCTGTGTTCGCCGACCTGCTGTTCGCTGCGGGCGCCGCCGGGCCGTAGGCCTGTGCGCTGCACTGCTGGGCTCAGCTTGTGAGAGCTCCTAGCGCTGGTGCTGGAGGAGCGGGACCAGCAGGCCGGCTTCGTGTCTTAGGACATTTTCTGGTGAATCTGTGGTCATTCAGTCACTCACTCATTCGACAAGTGTTTACTAAACACGTACCAGGTGCCAGGCATCTATTAATTCTTTGTTCTTCTCTTCTTCCACGTCAGCTTTTCTTCTGGTTAAGATTTTAAACACAAACACGATGGAATTGCCCAGCCAGAACCTAACGTTACAAAATATTTTCTAAGCAGAGCAAACCACGTTGCTTAGCAATTTGCGGCAACAGATTAAGTTTGATCTGAGGAGGAGAGAACTTTGAACGCTTCCTCCTCTGGTCTGAGAGCCCTCTGAATTCTCAGCATCTGTGGTGCCTGTCTCGAGTTTTTAGGGGCCACCATAACAAACTACCACAACTTATGGGGTGGGGTGTGCTTAACACCCAGAAACCTGTTTTCTCACAGCCTGGAGGTCAGAAGTCTGAAGTCAAGGCGTCTGCAGGGCGTGCTCCCTCTGAGGGCTCCCGGGAAGCACCTTTGTGCGTCTCCCCACCTTGTGGTGGGCGCTGGTCGTCCTTGGCGGCCTCAGTCTTGCTGCCGCATCCTCCAGCCTCTGCCTCCACCATCACATGCTGTCCTCCACCTGTGCGTGTCTGTGTGTCTGTTCCCTAATCCCCTCTCTTCTCTCACGAAGGCGCCAGTCACTGGGGTAGGGGCCATTCAGTCCACTGTGACCTCATCTTAACTTGACTACTTGTGCAAGGACTGTTTCCAAAGAAGGTCACATTCACCAGTACCAGGGGCTGGGACGGGAGCATCTCTGGAAGACACCATTCACCCACAACTGTCGTTTACATCTGGACACACTTACATATCCGTGCAGGCCACTGATTTCAGCCCCAACAAAAGCAGCAACGAAGCAGGCTGTGGGGGGAGGCTGAGGTCCCACAAGAGAAGAAATAACATTGCTCTGACCCTTGGTCCTTCCAGCTTCTCCAGGGAGCAGATGGGATGAGCCGTGAGAAAGATCAAAGACAGTGGGGACAGCAGGGCAGCGTGGTGGGCACACTGGACACTGGGCAGACTGTAAATCACTTCTGGCCTTTTCATCCCCTCCTGCCACTCCTCCCTCTGCCCGCCCCTTCCGCCCCTCCCTCCCCCTTGCATTCACCCTGTCGTCTCCTTTCTTTGAGCCCAAGAGCAAAAAAGAAATGTGTTATGTGACAGAGATCTTCTGGCGGTCACTTGAATGCTCCCCAACAGGTCATAAGTGCTTTATGGAATTTCATCTTTTACAAAGAAAACAACCTAAAGCCAGCATTCTGAGGCCAAAGCATAGGGCAGGGTGTACAAATTTCCTTCCTCTGGATGCCAACTGAGGTTTGGTGGAACCAACTTAAATTAACTTTAAAGTTAATATTTTAGCCCCTTGTGAACAATGCAGGTGCTCAGGACACTTCAGCGCTGATCGTTCCTCCCAGATCACATGTTATGTCCACCTAACATTTCGTCTTGTCCTTTTCTTTACAAACCAGACATTGTTGATTCAGAAAAGAAGTATTTACTTAGAGTTTCCTGCACTTTAAACAAGTGACTTGCCCACCGTTTCTTCCTGCATCTCGGTCCCTCCTCCTCGGACCATCTCCCTTTCCTCTGAGTGCACGACCCTGACCCCCTGGTGTGGTTTACTCCCAGGAGCCCTCAGTTTTAAATGGATCAGAACGGTATTTCGAACTTTCCTCTCGAGGTTTGATGTTTCTGGGCTGGCAGCTTCTTACTCTTCACCCGGTGAAGCCGTCCTGCTCCCGTTCCTGCTCCTGAGGTGTCTGCCTCGGCCCGCGGGGGCTCCTGGCGGCCCTTTCTGCTCTGAAGACAGTCTCGTTATCTGTGGCCGCCAGCAGTTTGCCGAAATGCGTGTAGCTGGGGATTCCCGTTTTTTTTGTATTCAATACAGGTTGTGCTTCCACTATCCACGAGCCACGTCTTTCTTTAGTTCTGGGAACTTCTCTGTCGCTCTCTTCTCCGCTACTGTCTCTTCTCCGCGCAGCTGCTTCCCCCCCGGGCTTTCACGGCTCCTCCTGCAGCTGCCAGTGCTGCTTCCAGGCCTCCGCCTGCCTGTTCCTCTCTGCTGCCTCCGAGCAGCT
The DNA here is from genome assembly GCF_048564905.1 of Vicugna pacos. Lineage (NCBI taxonomy): Eukaryota > Metazoa > Chordata > Mammalia > Artiodactyla > Camelidae > Vicugna > Vicugna pacos. The sequence goes on from NC_133000.1 coordinate 1,324,971, forward strand.
TTCTCAATCAGTCTTCCAGTTCACTGATTTTCTCTTCAACTACGTTTTCCGTTGTTTAATCCACTGAATTTTAAACATTCCACCAATTATTATTTCTTTATTAATTTTTAAAATTGTGGTAAAATGCACTTCATAGAACATTTACCATCTTAACCATTTTTACGTGTACAGTACAGTGGTATTAAATACAGTCACACTGCTTTGCCTCCATCTCCAGCATCCAGGCAGAGCAATGTACATAAACATAAAGGAAGATATTGGAGAAAACACAGGTCAAACAGGATGGAGAAAGGTACATTATTTCTGGAAAAAATTAGAAGGCACACTGCGGTCATTCGCACAGCTCTTTTGAGGCAAGTGAATACTCCTGATTCCTCTGTGGTAAGTACTGATAATGGTGCTCGGTGAGATGATCATTTCTAGAAAGTTTAGGATGTGTAACATTAGTGGAATTCATTCTTCTTAATTCTTGTTAGAATTGTTAACTTTGTTACTTTCTTTTTAACATGGGGTTATAGTATGCAATTATATATGTAATGTATATATTGTGTGTGTGTGTGTGTGTGTGTGTATATATATATATATATATATATATATATGTCTCTAAGCTCTAAAATAACCTGAATCAAGTAGCATAATAAATCATGTCAAGATTAATGATGTTAACTGATATATTTTACCCTAAGCTCCAGTAAGATTTATTAGGGTCTGTGCATCTGAGTCTAAAGTGAATTACAGAGTTTTGAATAATTGCTCTGCATGCGCTGGAAGACACAATCTAAGTGGGAAAGAAGTCTGTGACGTCACAACACTATTAAGAACACAAGTATAGAATTACGACTGTTGAGATCTATTTTCAGTGGATCAAAATTATATGTTGCATGAGAATGTGAAACTCAGAGAAGCTTACTGAGTCTCTAGTTTCTCCGTGTGAGCAGCTGCCAAGGGCTAATGGTTATAATTAGCATTATTATTGTTAATAATAATAATTAATAGTGAAGTCTCTCTTAAAATGTGATGCTTTTAAAAATAATATTGGAGATGACAAAGTGCATGTAATTTTTCCCTCAATAAAGTTTAAGGTTGTAAAACTGGACAATAATTACTGTTTCCTATAAAACACATTGTGTTTTAACTGCGATTATTTCCTGTAGTCAAGAGATTCAAAGAAAATACTTTTGGAAAACACATCAAACTCTTTGGGAAAAAAGGTGCTCTCCGAATAGAGGAAAAGGTGTTGTGATTATAATGTTGGTGCTAACGACGAGGGTGAAGGCCCCACGCGTCCATTGTTTTGTGATGGTAGGACTGTTTGAATTCTGTGGAAGTTAACTTCATTTTTGAGTGACTAACTGACCAGAAAATTTTAAAAAGCTGGGTTTTCACGATAAATTTTGTTATGGAATCCTGCAAATTTCTTATATGCTGACTAACAAAAAGGAAGTTTTCTTAGAACTTACGCCTGGTTAGTAATGGCCACCGTAAGTGACCCCACATGGCTGGCTCTGAGGGATGCTCTGGGCCTGAGGCCCTCGGCCCCTCCAGCAGCCAGAGCAGTAAGTCTCCGCACGTGGTGCAGAGGGACCGAGGCCCCGAGCTTAGAGGCGTTGCCCGGATGCACTACGGATTTGCCGCTCTTCTCATTTAAAAAATTTTAATTAATTAATTACTCGCCGTACAGTCAGTTTCTGATCCTGTGTTGCTGCTCTTTTTAGAGATAACCCTCCCCCGGCTGATGGCCCTTCCCTGGGCTCGTGGTTGACTTGTGCGCGCAATAGAGGAGACAAAGTATTCGGTAAACAAAACTAGAGTCAAGAAAAGTAAAGGGTGAAGTTTGAAATTTCTTGTTCAGTTGTGAAATAAATTCTACAGTTTTCGATGTGGGAGAAACCTTTGAAATGATTCACTGACTCTAATTTTACAAAGGAAGTAAGATGAACCCAGAGACTAGAGGCTTTTGTGCTGTCTTTGGAAAGGTAACCCAGGCCTAGTGACTCTTAGTGAAGGGTTTTCCTCTAGATAAAGATTCGACTTTTTTTAAATACCACCCTGTCACTCGGCTTCAGTACTTTTGCATCCTACGTCTAGACGGGCAAAACCGGAGTCTGCCGCGTGAGGTTAACGGCGTCTTGCTCACTTCACACCAGCGTCATGGAGCCGCGCTTACCCTCAGCTTTTCCCTCCCCGTCTGAATTGGTGGATTCTTGTGCGACATGCACCTGGCTTCTCTAAATGGCTGGCGACCAGAAGGATGTGTCTGCTGCTTTTGACTGACGATATAGAACAGTGACCTCAAACGAGTGTTCTTCAAGCACCTGAAAATGCCTTCAGAACACATTCTGCCCCTTGGGGGCCCTGTGGGAAGGCAGAGGGAGGTCACTTGCTAGCTTGTGGTCGCCAACCTGCTGGCACAGGTCACACTGCTTTGGGGGGGGTCTGTGCCTCGCACGTCCAGGTCAGTCTGTTCAGCAGTGACCTGGCTATTCTGGGCTGTGTTGTAGGCAGCGTCTCAGGGTGCCCAGTCGGACACTGTCCGGGGCAGCCCATCACTCACGCAGCCTGGGAAATGGCTCATCTCAGATCCCAGGGCCATTACGGGGCATGGACCAGTCATTTCCAGTGGTTTCAGGGCTGTGGGCAGCGGGAAGACCACCAGCTCTGACAGCAGAGGACGAGGTACTCAGGAGGTGCCGCCTCAACACAGCACTGCACGGGGGGCGCCGTGCGTCACTGGTGATGATTCACTTCAGATGCAGAAGCTCCGTCCGCTAGACCGGAAGACTCTGTTTCTGAGGGGCCAGGCAGCTTGGTCGAGGTTGCTGGCTTCTGCGGGCAGACCTGGGATTTGATGGCGTCACTGGCGGTTCCAGCCTGTCTACACTCGGACCCTCACTGCTCTGCGCCCCTGACTCCCGTGCTGGCGGCCGCCGCATGGGTGAGGCTGGAGGAGGGATAGGAGGAGGCTGGAGGAGGGAGAGGCCCAGTGTGTCTCCCTGTCTCGCTGCTGCGGCTCCTGCGGCCACCAAGGGCCCAGGTTTGTTCAGGGATCGCTGCGAAGCCCCAGATGGCCTCACGTGGCACTCTGTCACCTCCCAACACCTCCCCTCCAAGTTCACTTGTCTCTGGAGATGACTTTTTCAAGCAACAATCTCTGAGTTAAGCCCCAGAGCTGCCACTGACTGCCTGACCGCTGTTCTCCAGATTCGAGTTAAACTTTCGCCTCCTTCCTCCTAGGATAGTTTGAGGCTCAAGTGAGGTCCTGTTCGGGGAGGCCCTGCAGTGAAGAGACGTGTCGTTGTTCTGTGTTTCTGTCGCTGAAATGTGTAACACACCCAGCTCGGGCCCCCGGGTGGATGTTCCAATTTCTGTTGTCCTGGGGGTGGTCTGGGCACTAGGGCTTCGAGTCTTCAGGTGGTTCTGATGATGAGACTCAGTCAGGTCTCCAAGTGTGGTCCTGGGCCCGAGAGCATCACCTGGAAACTCGTTAGAGGTGCCGGTTCCTGGGCCCCACCCCGACCCGGGCCCTTGAGCTGGGCTGGACAGCGGGCCCCGGCAGCTCTGCTGCCCTCTGAAGGGGACGGCAGGGGAGGTGGGCCTCGGCCTGGAGGGCCCTCCTCGCGTCTCTGCTCCCCTGTGGCTGGAGATGGGGCACTCCCCCCAAGTCCTGACCACTGACCTTTGTGTAGCCGTCTCTGCCGGGGCCCTCTGGCTGCTGCTCCTAGAAGGCCAGGTTTGGACATCGAAATGGGGGTGAGTTGTACAACACCCGGTTATTAAGGGCAGAGTGTGTGCCGGAAAGCCAGCAAGGCCTTGGGGCCGTGGTCTGAGGAGAGACCACGGCAGCTGGGGGCTAGGAGAAAGCTGTGGCCTTGGCAAGACTGAGTCACATCAGGTTTTCCCTTCCACACGATGAAGGTGTGTGAGCGTACAGGGCTTGACAAATGAAGGCCCCGTTTCGTCGGACGAGCAGTAAGGCCAAGACAGCTTCAGGGTGTCCCGGAAGGGCAGGCCCAAGGTGAGGCCGGCGGGGCCTCTCCCACCACAGGGGGCCTGGCGAGCACAGCCCTGCGTCTGCTAAGCAGGGTCCCTGATGACACCGCACACGAACCTCTGATGTCCTGCCCAGCAGGGCCAGTGTTCATCTGAGCAGTAATTAGAAAGGTGAACATCTTTAAAAATGGACCTGTTACTTATGATCCAGCAATCCCACTCCTGGCCCTATATCCAGACAAAACTAATTTGAAAAGATACACGCACCCTAATGTTCACAGCAGCACTATTTACAACAGCCAAGACATGGAAGCAACCTCAATGCCCATGGACAGACGACTGGACAAAGAAGATGTGGTATGTTTATACAATGGAATACCACTCAGCCATAAAAAAGAATGAAATAATGCCATTTGCAGCAACATGGATGGACCTAGAGGTGACCATACTAAGTGAAGTAAGTCAGGCAGAGACAAACACCATATGATATCACTTATGTGTGGAATCTAAAAAAAAATGACAAAAATGGACTTACTTACAAAACAGAAACAGACTCACAGACATAACCAAACTTATGGTTACGAGCGGGGAAGGAAGGGGGAAGGAAAAATTAGGAGTTTGGGATTAGCAGAGACACACTACTGTGTGTAAAATAGGTAAACAACAAGGTCCTACGGCACAGCACAGGGAACTGTGTTCAATACCTTGTAATAACCTATAATGAAAAAGAACATGAAAAGGATATAAATATATGTGTAGCTGAATCACTATGCTGTGCACCAGAAATTAACACAACATTGTAAATCGACTCTACTTTAATTACAAAAAGAAAAAGGACCTGTGGTTTGGGTCCTGGTCTGATGCGGACAAGCCACCCTGAGGTGGCAGTGCCAGTTGTGTCCACGAGAGGGCGCCTCTATTCTTCGGTTTTATTTCCCACACCGGCACAGGGTGAACAGAACAGCGACTTAGGTCTTGCTGTTTGCAGAGCTGATTTCGAGTCATTTTCGACAGTTCTATTACATTCCAAACAGTTGTCGTTTTTCTCGTGTGCCCTGGCGTGTTCGGTTAGGACACCCAGACACGTGGCCTCTCCTAACACAGCTCTGCTCTGCTCTTTGGATTATCCACAAACATCTCCTCATCAGTGCCTGTGGACCAGGTCTGTCTCCAGAATACGCTGCTGCCTGCTTGAGAGAATATTCACGTAACAGAGAGAACAAGCTGATCCATTTAAGACAGGAAAAGACTGAAGGACACACTTTCTTACGATTTGACGGTTACCGCTCGCAGACATTGCCCCTAGTCAGTTTAGATGCGAGTCACACGACACTTTTCCAGCTGGTGCCCAGGAACAAGGACGGGGCTGCGGGTGAGGACACAGGTGGCAAACACAAGGTCCTTGAAGTGGCCAGAGAGCTGCACATCAGAAGCGTGGCTTCAAACGCAGTGGGAAATTGTGATGCAGGGCACGAGGAAGCAGGAGTTAATTTCAACGACACTGGACTTAAGTGCACGATGGTGCCTGAGGCTGGGGCCTCCGCCCATTGGTCCAACAGGAGGTACCTGGGTGAAGGCGCTACTTCTAGAGCAGACTCACGCAGTTTTCTGCTTTCCTGGGAAGTGTTTCCTCCCGTCCCTCTTGGCTTCCCTGCCCCGCCTCTTCTCCCAAGTTAACGTGATGTGGGGAGGTAGTTCAGGTCAGGTTTTGTTCCGACAGTTTTCTGCAAAGAGGAGAGACGTTAAAGCCTTGGAGACAATGGTCTTGCTCACCTTGCCCTGGAGCTGGCACGCGGGAAGCCCTCTGCCCTGCTCTGCCGGCCGGAGCGTCCGCCACCAGCCCTGCGTGTGGACCAGGGCTGCCTTGACAGGAGCGCGGCCCCGCGGCCCCGGGCTGCCTGCACCCCGCCCGCCTGTGCAGGGCTGGGGTCTGGCCTGGGCCCTGTGGATGCAACGGTGGGATCACAAGTGAGAGAGAGGTTGTGGCCGCGGGCTGCGCGCTCTGTCATTATCTGGGGGTAATTGGAGCTGAGAGGGTAGGACCTCTAATGAGCTGCTTCTCTCCCTAATGGACCCGGGCCTGGGAATTAGCGCGCCTCCCGCTGTTCCACTCGAGTGAACCGTGGCCGCCTGGCCGCCAGCGGGTCCCCCCAGGAAGTTTCAGGCAACGGCCTGATGGCCGCCCCGCTAATGGCACCAATTACAGGACAGCCTGTGCAGTGAGGCCGTGTGCGCCAGTTAGAGACTAACCTCACTGAGCGACAGCCGGCCTGGACGGGGTCCGGGCGGGGACCAGTGCCCCCCGAGACGGCCCAGACAGCCAGGTGGACAGCAGCCTGTCGGTGCCCCTGTGCAGGACAGAGCCAGGGCTGTGAGCCCACCTCCTGCAAAGGCACCTCGGTCTCAGCGAGCGCGGAGCCGTGTGCAAGGCAGACCCTGCGCCCTCCCCCAGCCTCTGCCCTCATGTTTACCTGCCAGGTTTGTAAGGAGAAGTGGAGAGACCAGGAGGGGGCTCCCTGGGGCGGGGGCAGGGGCCGCTTCCCTCTGAGTGTGAGCTGGCCGGTGCTACTTCAGCGACTGGCGACTGGCCCAGTTCAGCATCACAGGCTGACTGACACCGCCAGGGGACCCAAGGGGGCTCCGGGGCCTGGCAGTGAGGCCACCACGCTTTCAGGTCCGCTGGCTGTCAGGGGGCCGGCCCCGCCCAGGTCACCTGGACTCAGGGAAGCAGGGAGGCAGGTCCCTCCGGTACAGGGTCAGCTCCCAAAAGCCTCCTAAACGTTGCATCCTGGGCGCCCGACTTGCCCTTCGCGGTCCCTCCCTGGGAGGAGCCACCTCAGTGTTCCTCACGCTGTTTCTCTAAGTGGTTTCCTTAACTTCCCCTGACTGAACCTCATGCCTTGATCAATTTGCCGTAACGAGGTCACATACAGTAATTCCTCCATGTAGAAAGACAGGAGTTGCATGAATTGCAAACTACTTCTAAGTGTAAAAACGATTTAAGAACAAAAAATTAGGACAATACTATTTACTGGGTGGATTTGAAGATACACTCGTCTTTTTCATCACAGTAATGTCATGTGCATAACTCAAGTCCAGACCCCTTTCTTTTGGAATACGAGACGTGAAAACTCTGAATTTGTTTTGGATCTTTCTTCTGAATTTGCATGTGTGACAGCAATTGTGTTGACCGATCACGTTAGAAAAGTGAGGAGGGGAAGGAAAAACCTGTCTGGGGTGCTCAGCTTTAAGGGGAGTCCTTGCCGTCCTCGCAGGGCTGTTTGCTTCTGCCATAGCGTGCGGACACAGAGCTGCTCGTCAACGCCATCTCACTGGAAGCCGATTCCTCCTTCTGTGGAAGCGAGGAGCCAGTGCTGAACTCAGCTCACACGTGACCGCTTTAACTTACACTATTTGTGCGTGAAAGCGATTCCAGCTGCAGAAAAGGGAGGTGACCTTTTAAACAGCTGGCCTTCGGTGCGCTTGGGGACAGAGGCTGGCCAAGCTGGGCCCTGGAACGTCCCTTCTCGGCCGTGGCTGAGTCATGTCGCGGGCTTTTGGCTCTGGAGGAGGGGAGGGCACAACGGGAAACAGCAGCCTTTACCTGGCTTAGAAGAAGACCTTTCTGTTGGCTGACTTTACCCTTTTCATCGCAGAATTTAGACAGAATGAGCCGTTCACAAAGCGCCTGTTCCTGGGTGGATGTACAAGCAGTGGTTTTCCACGTGTTACACATTTGTGCATTTTAAAGCGCTTTGCCTAAGAGTTGATAAACTGCTTGTGAAGTAACGGTTGTTGGAGACCCTCTAAAATTCCCCAAGGACCTAATTGCTTGTTGTTTTCTCAAACAGAAAAGAGGGTTCACCTGAGAGGGCCGCAATTTCCTGCAGTGATTTCTAAATCAGAAGTGGATTTAGGATATCAAGTCACTTTTGTGGGTGTGACCTTTGGGTTAAGCAGCAGATTCCTCACTTTGAAAACTCAAACACACGCGTTCCTTTGGAGAAAGAGAGGAAGAATCTCCACGAGCCGGGTACGCGCCTCGTCCCACACTGACTCAGTAGAGCGGAGGTAAGCCGAGTGGTGCTGATGTGCGGCGCTGGTCAGGGGCAGGGCTCGGGCCACAGAAAACCCACAGCTCGTGAGCAGCACGCAGACCACCAGCAGCCGTCAGGCTGAGGAAACAAGATGCCAGTTACGGGGGAAACAACCAGCCAGCAGTTTCTGCACATCCGTCAGGAGGTATGAATAACGGAGGGCCTGCATTTTTAAATTTGGCACATTTTTGCTGCTCAATAAATGTATCATCATCATCGTCATCACAGTTTTATTAGACACTGTGCATTTATGAGGGAGCTTGTGGTCCCCCTGGGCCTCTGCCCAGGTCTGATGGAGACTTCATGGCTGCTCAGATTAGTCTTGCAGGGTTTTTTCTCCTGTCTGCAGAATCTAAGGAAACACACAAACGTTCCTACAGTAAAGGGGAGGAGGGAGGGGCTCCTCTTTTGTCTGAAGGTCAGCCTGCCCCCGCTTTTCCAAGTCAAGACATCCTTCCAGAAGTCACTGTGTTCAATGCCAAAAGCTGGGCAGGAGATTATCACTCACAATGGAAGAGAAAATGTTAGCATTAGCCTTTGTTCAAAATTGATGTCTGACCCAGGGTCAGCGTTCGTTGACCTATAATGCCAGGTGGTCTGCTTAGTGACCACAGCGGCGGGGCAGGGGCTTGGCACCAAAACGTCGCCGTTGTTTTTAAAAATCAGAAATAAAACCTGGTCAGAGGCAAAGTTAGTGCTGTCACTTCGAGGCTAATGCATATAAAGTATGCTGAGTGGATGAGGAAGGTTTTGCAAAGTAGCCACAGGTGTTATTTGATAGAACTTGAAAACTTCTTTCGTATTTGAGTGGGTGGCTGTCAATGTTATCTAACAGTTGTGTTAGGAGAGGGGAATTTAATTTTTTGGCATCAAACCCACTTGTCACGTGTAATCAGACCTGGAAGGTAGCAGGTGCCCTTCGTGGAGCACCTGAGCTGGGACTCAGACTGACGTGCTGGGGAAACTGGACAGGGAGCCAGCTGTGCAGACCTGCCCCGGTGGGGAGGGGCGCATGTCCTACTGAATAGCAAGTGCACAAAAAATCCGAAACAGAGAGGAGGTCGGAAGGTGAGGGCAGTGAGAGTGAAATGGGGGAGCCAGTGCTCTCCAGCTTGGAAATGAGGCTTACAGATGGATGGTCCTCAGATTATGAAGCATCGTCGGCAGGAGGCACAGTGGCCGTCTCCGCGGAGGACAGGACAGAAGGGACGAGTCAACTGCTAGGGGAAAAAACCTGCACCTGAAGACGTGGAGAAACGGCGGTGCAAAGTGGGGCGTCCAACAGTGAGACCCACCCTGATGTCGTCCCGGAAGCAGCTGTAATGTGTTTAAACTAAAAAAACTCCGAATCGCCTTAGAGAGAGAAGCTCCGACCCCGAACAGGCCGCAGCTCTGCACGTTTGCGAGCAGGTGCGCCTTGTGTCTGATGTGCAGACGGAGTGTGGCCTTCACGGAAGGAACTTCCTCCTCCACATGAGGTGGCGAGGGACGTGCCACGCACGCACGCCAGGTGTGCTGCCCACAGCCCCGCCCCCAGGCAGGTGCGTCGTGTGCATGCCTGTGCTTGTTTACTTGTTTACTTCTTGCGAGATGTACCAGCAGCACGTCCCACAGGGCAGCTGTTCGGGTGACTCCGTCTCTTGAGGGGTAGGCAGGTCCGAAGCGCGGCTGGGTTAGTCGGGCGGGCACAGTTAGTGAAGGTTTACCCGGGGTGCGGGCAGGGCCTGGGGAGGCCGTGACACCTCCTCTCTGGTGTCTGCCACCAGGTTGGCACCTGACACGGCATTATGGTGAGTTCCCTGAGGGCAGGGACCACATCTCCTGCGGCCTGAGTTCCCAGCATGTAGCACAGCGCTGCGCACCTGAGCAGGAGCTAAGTAAGAATTTCTCCGATTGAAAAAAAAACCCCTCTGTTTTAGACGTGGAAAAATGTAGTTGTGAAAACACTGTTTCTGAAATTATAGGCTTATTCTTTCGAATTGTAATTTGCATGTCCAATACCCTTTTTCGCTTTTTGCTTTGGGCACATCTGAATAAAGCAAGTCAAAAGTTTAAGCAAAACTCTAGATCAGCATTCTCACCAGAAGAGGGGTGGGAAACTCCCAGCGGTCTGAGATGAGTCCCAAGCAACCACATTTTTATGCACCTCCCCCCAAGTCCCATGCATTGCGGGACCCAGACCTACACTCGGGTTTCCTTGGGCGGTAACAGCTCTCCGCAAAGCACAAGTCAGTCTCTTCTGTGTCACAAGCAACATGGGAATAGTGAAACAGCATTTCGCCGTCACAGGTTGGTGCTTTTCCCATGCTTTTTAGAGGTCAGCATCAAATCCTAGTCTGATATTTAGATGCTTATTATTTTAAAGTGTCAGAGATCTAGGCTCCATCAATAATTCAAGATAAATTGAAATCACTATCTTATTTTTCTTTATCACTCTTAGGGGGTATTTGGATGAGATCAGCACAAAGTTTCCTTCCAATTACGTGATTCCATTTTATAGCTCTGATAAGGAGTACCTGTGTGCACTAAGCAGATTAAATTTCTAGGCCTGGATGGGCTGTATCTCAAGGGATGATAAGCATTCCCTGTATAATGGGAGAGCCTGGGCAACGGATGGTATTTAAGAAATTTTCCATGATACTGAGCAATCTTCTACCACCCTACAAAATAATGGTTTATCTATATCAGCATGTGGCTGAATTAGTCTATTTAACTGATTCCCTATTACTGAACATTAAGTTATTTCTAATTTTTCTTCCCTTTTTTGGTGTCATTTTTTTCCCCTAGTGGGTGTGATGGTTAATTTTATTTGCCAGGAATTTGGTCAAATGTTATTCTGGGTGCTTCTGTTAGAGCACTTTTGGATGAAGTTGACATTTTTATCAGTGGACTGAATAAAGCAGATTGTCCTCCAATGTAGGGTGGGCCGCATCCAATCAGTAGAAGGTCTGAACAGAACAAAAGGCTAACACCACCCCCCTCCTGTGTAAGAGAGAATTTTTCCTTCCTGATGGCTTTCAAAGTAGCCGCTCCTACTCATGAGCCACTCCTTACAATGAATCTTTCTCTCTCTCTCTTTCCCGCCGAGTGGCCTTAAGTAAACTCAGACACAGGAGAAAATAGAGGAGGAGCGGGTAGGTGCTTGTGAGGGTCGGTTTGGTGTGTCCACCTGGAGAGACTGCGGCCCCGGTCACCCAGGCAGGCAGTTCTGCAGGCTTGTTCTGAGCTCTTCTGTAGGTGCTGTTGCCACCGAGATCAGATGACTTCAAGTAGGCGAGATCATCCCAGATAACCTGATCCACTCAATTTCACCTTAGACGCAGAAATGAGCTTTCCCCGAGGCAAAGAATTGTCTCTTGTTCCTGAGCGTCCGGCCGGCAGGCCTGCCTTCGGGTTCTGAATGTGCAGAGCCTGCCCACAGTCAACCCCCTCCTCCCCCCACCCCATTTCCCTGTGAGCCTAATGAACAAACTGATTCACAACAGGAGAACTGCCACCATTGTTACTGTCAAGGGACAGAATGAGGACAGGACCCTACCTCATTTATTTTGTTTCCCTCTGGACTCTGGCACACGGCTCTTCGTAAAAGAGGAGCTGAATGAAATTATTATTAGCAATTACGCCAACAGCTCTGGAGTATGTAAAACAACATTTTGAACGTCTCTGCTGGGAGGGAGGTAATTTTTATGGAAAAAGGCATCATTTGGCATTCAAAATTCAAAAACAACATTCTTCGTTATGTAAGTTACATGAAGCACACCATTGAGAGTCTGTGAATTAGAGCGCAAACACACTGTAAGTTCACGACGGTAACGACAGCGCCTGCGTCCGGGTGTCCTCCAGGCTCCCCAGGAGCCCCCAGCCCACGCAAGTGCTGTGTTAGTAGTGGTGAGCATGCTGCCGTGGGAAAGGTTCTTTGCTTTGTTTGTTTTGGTTTAGCTTTCTGCTTTTCTCTTTGTTATTACTTTGTCTTTATGAATATCATTTTGTTTTTATTTTTTCTTTGTTGAAAATAGCTTTACTGTTCAGGTAAAATTAATTTATGCTCATTAACAAGATGTACTTTGATTGAGCCCCTTTAGGAAACAGGCATTTTAAAAAGTGCATATATTATCACTTTATTTTATTATTATTGTATTTCATGGAGGACTGGGGACTGAACCCAGGACCTTGTGCTTGCTAAGCATGCACTCTGCCACGGAGCTCCACCCTCCCCCAGTACCAGGCAGTTTACGTGGTCTCTTTCTTTACCCTCAGAACAAGTGCGTGGCAAATATTATTGTTATTCTTATTGTACAGATGAAGAAAATGGTCTAAGGATGGTTAAAGAGCTTGTCCAGTGTGCCAGGTAGAAGGGCTTCTGAAGAATATGCTCTTTCAGCTTTGCTATACTGTCTTGTTTTGCTTGTTTTATCTTTTCTTCTGTGGATAAAGGGGTTTATGAATTGGGGAGGGGGTGTTCCTTGCCATCTTGTTCCATGGAAAAGAACACATCACCGACTCAGGACCTGGCTCCGCAGCATATCATTGGGTGTAAGGGGTTTTCCACAGCTCAGCAAAGAGAAGCCTGCCATTTTCTTTTTTTTAGGTGCATGAACATTGATGTTTTACTTCAGTTTATGTTTTCAGATTAAGTTCACACTCCAATACTTTTTAATGAGGAAAAAGCCATCGTTTTTAGATTCTGGGATGGTCACTGGTAACTGTCCTATTTGAAATCCACGTCATCAGACACACACTTGAAACTGACAGAAGCAGGGCTCCAGGGTCATCCAGCCCCAGCAGACAGATGGGGAGTCAGACAGCTGAGTGTGGACGGATGGGGAGTCAGACAGCTGAGTGTGGATGGACGGGAGTCAGACAGGGGAGTATGGATGGATGGACGGGAGTCAGACAGCTGAGCAGGGAAGTGAGGTTCAGCTTTCCTTAAAGAGACGCTCAACGATTAAGGATGGGCACCGTCAGTGAATCTCCTGGTGTTTTTCACATGAGAATTGATTCAAAATATAGCATTTTCTCCATATTTGGGTCTACTTAGAAATACTAAGGACTTTTAGTCATCCTTTCCCTGTGTGTTCAACATATTGAAGTAAACAGTGCCGTCCTAAAGTGAACAATTCTAAATATGGTTGATCGATTAACACATGTATGTGATCAGATTACAACGCCACGGAGAAGGAAGGTCGCCGCTGTTGGTGTTAAAGCGCGATGTCACCTCCTTTGCCCCCCTGCTGCTCCTGGATATTGGACATGAGAATGCCCTGCCGGTGTGACCTGTCTACAGCACGTAGTCCGCTGGGCGTGGCCATGTGTTTCTCCTTTTGTCTGATGATTCTTGAGTAGATGCTCACACACTGCTTGACCTTAACTGCGTCCTCTGGGTCTGGCCAGTTCAGGGAAGAGACTCACTCTCCTCTCCCCTCTGATTTTGCTGTTGTTGTTTGGGTTTAATTGAGCTGGTGCCAGGGAAGAGGTTTTGGGTGGAGGGACTTCCTGGATCTCCCTCAGAGGCTACCCTGGAAGTGCTGCTGGCCACCATGCCGAAGACCAGCTCCGCCCAACAGCGGTCACTGTGCTCCGGGGGAAGGGCTTTGTTGAGCTGCCAAAGTTATCTGCAAGAAGATGTTAGAGATGCTGCACTTCCCACTTTCTGGAAAGGCCAGCTTGGTAAAGCTACCTAGACAGAAGTAAGGATGAGCACATCCCCCCGGTTCTGTAATTCCGAGAAGCCAGCCTAGTTACCCAGAGGCGAGTTTACATACCAGCATAGGTCTTAGACTCAGTGTGCCAGGAGGCTCCCGTAGGGTACAGTGTTACTGCCTTATAGACCCTTAGACAAATTTGGAATGTTACCTTTGATTTTGTGTTTTCTCCAGTCAGTAACCCAGTGGGAAATGCTGTCTGAGGCGATTGCTCCATGAGTGCTGTGAAGACACCTTTAAGAAGATCCAAGAAGGTGATGCCTGATGATGTGAACCCTCAACCTGAAGCCGTCTGCATTCATGCAATCTTGTAGGTGAAGGCTGACAACTTGTTGAAGGTGATGTTTCTTAGCCTGGGGGATAATCTCTCATTTATTTTTATGACCTTAAGTTAGAGTCAGTGTAGACAGTGTAGGTCTCAGAAGAACTTGGACAAGCCCCTCTGGCCTTTGACACGGAGGGCTGTGCCCCGGGGGTAGGACTTCAGTGATTTCCTGCTGAGACAGGTGCCCCAGCTTACCTGTGTCACAGACCTGGGAAAAGGGTCAACTGAGGCAGTAGACATGTAAGACCTTTGTAAACTAGAAGATGCTATGAAATGTAAGGTAGAAGCCTTGAGATAATAATTTTGTCATTTTCAAAAATAAGAGGTGACACCACTACTTTTGGATAACTGGTTCAGGTGGGCTGGTAGTCCCACTGGAACAACTAGGAAAAACTGCAGAAATTCCAAAAACGGTATTTTAAAGGCACAGAACACTGTGGAAGAAATAAGTACTGGGACTAAAATTACAGAGAGGGGAAACCTGTTCAAGGTAAGTGGGGATTGTCAGCTGTTTTCGGCCCTGGACACAGGTTGAGGGTCAGACGTGGTTCAGGCAGAGGGTCCTTGTGAAGTAAAGAGAAACCAGCAAAGCTTTAACCCACATGGGGCTAGTGAGACAAATTGGAAATCTGAGGGGCTTCAAACTCAGAAGCTTTGTGGGGCCGGGAGGCCGGAACCTCTGAGGGTAGAGACAGGTTTTCCATAATCCTTCTGGGCTGAGGAAACTGATGCCCACCAGCCTCTCCTCCCGAAGCACAGGAGGGCTACACCAAGGAGCGGGGAGAACCACGGGTCCAGGGACTTACTAAAACTGCAGCCCGGCCCCAACCCAACTCAGCTCCTGGTTGGATTCAGGTGATCAGCCCTTCACCCGGTCTCTCTAAAAGAATGGAATTCCAGCTCATCAGGAGCCCCCATGTTTAAATACATAGTATCTCGTGTACAATCAGCAATATCTGGATGTGCAAAGAAGCAAGAAAATATAAATGATGACAAAGAGACAAAAAACAGACAGCAGAAGCAGATCACATGATATAAGTTGGAATTAATAGATAAGAACTTTAAGATAATGGTCAAGAATATACATAGGAGGATGGAAAAAGCAGATGAAAATATGGAAAATTTCACCAGATATCAGGGAAAAAAGTTTTCTTTCAACACTTTAAATTTTTCATTCCATGGTTTCTGCATGGTTTCTGAAGAGATGCTCAATGTAATTCCTACCCTTGTTCCTCTGTAGGTAAGATTTTTTTCCTCCTGGCCCTTTTCAAGATTTTCCCTTTGTCTTTGATTGTTTAACCTGTAGACATGGGGTATGAATTGTTGAATACGGTAGACAGTGTAGATTTATTTGCATTTATCCTACTTAGTATCTTTGAGCTTCTTAGATCTGTGGCTTAGAGTCTGTCATCAATTATGGAAATTTCTCTCCTTTCTTCTCCGATCTTCCCATTATGTGTATGTCACACCTTTTGTAATTATCCCACAGTTGTTGGATATTATGTTTGTTTGTTTGTTTCTTTCTTTCTCTCTAATCTTCACATTTCAGCTTGAGAAATTTCTATTGACATATGTTCAAATTCATGGGTTCTTTCCTTGGTTATGTCCAGTCTACTGATGAGCCTATCAAAGGCATTCTTTGTTTTGTTACGGAGTTTTTGATTTCTAGCATTTCCATTAGATTCTTTGCTTTTGTCTTCATCTCTCTGCTTACATTACCCATCTATTCTTGCATGCTGTCCACTTTTTCCAATTGGTCCTTAGCATATTAATCACAGTTAATTCAAATTCCTGGTGTGATAATTCCACAGTCTCTACCATATGTGGATCTGAGTCTGGTTCTGATGTTTGCTTTGCCTCTTCATACTGTATGTGTGGTTGTTTTTTTAATCTTTTAGTACGCCTCATAATTTTTTGTTTGAAGCTAGTTGTGATGTGTTGGGTAAAAATTACTGAGGGAGATAGTCCTTCAGTGTTGTTACTGAGTCTAGGCTTGTACTGCTTAATACAGGACAGGCCAATAAATTGAGAGACCAGTTGTTGGGGCAAGGGATAGTGACTTTATTTGGAGGCCAGCAGACTGAGAAGATGGTAGAGTAGTGACTCAAAGAATCATCTTGCCTGGGTTAGAATTCAGGCTTCTTTTATACTACAAGGGGAGGGAGTAAAGCCAAACATTTCCTGCTTCTAATCAGTCTCCAGAGGGGATGTGTAAATTTCTTCTTTCTGCCATCATTCACAGGTGGGCCTGGTCAGGAGGTTTCCTGTGAGCTGAACAAAGGTATTTTAGCTTAATGCTCATTACCTGGGAGGCAGGATTGGTTGCCAGAGATTGGCCATTGCACGTAATTTTAGCTTATAGGCAACATCCCTTTAGTGATTAACCTGTAGAAAAACCAATAGAATATAAAGGTTAAAGTGAAAAAAAAAAACCAAAACAAAACGGATCCAATATGGAGTCAGGTTTGTTCTTCCCTATTACAACGTGAGGGTTTATATTTATCTGGCTAGGAGCTAGGGTGTGTTTTACTGTTTGTGTAGCTATGGTGTCAGGGGCTAAAATTTCTTCTGGTGTCCTCGTTTTTGTCTTCCCTGTTGTCTTTGGGTTTCCCTGGAGACTCCTTAAATAGGGTCTGAGTCTTGCAGTTCTTTTAGCTCTAATCCCTGTTATTATACAGAAGCCCTGTGGATGTGGTGGGGAGGGGTGGGGGCAGGGGAGATATTCTATCACCCTATGACTAGGTCTCAGTCTTTTATTGAGCCTGAGTTGGATGTCTCCCTTCCCCCACACTGAAGGCTAGAGGAGGCTGGAGTTGGATGTTTCCCTCCCCACAGTTTGCTTAGATGCTGGTAAAACACTTTCGCTTGAAGGCAGGCTTCGTTCAGGAGAACAGAGAACTCTGGGCATGTTTCAGAACAGTTACTTTCCCCATCTTCCTGAAGGAAGCAAGAGGGGACTTTTCCCAGGTCTCCTGAGTGGGAACCTGGCAGGGCTCCTGGAGGTAAATCTCAGGACAGTGTGGGGGCCCTTCTAGGACTGGGGGTCTTCTGAGCTTTTGACTCTCAAGCTTGTCCACCCTGAGCCCCCAGCAATTCATCAATTATGGTTGAAGTGTTCCCCCTGATACTGGTTCCAGCTGTGGGCTTTTGTTCCAGTAAGCTGTGATTCTCTGTATATCTGTCTGTCTGCCTGTCTCTCCAGGTTCCAGAGCAGCAGTTTGCCCCATGACCTCAGCTGTTTGATAACTCTAAGAGTTGCCGACTTTCAGTTTGTTCAACTTTTTTTCTTTTGGGAGAAGAGGAGACTTCCAAGCTCTGTGTGTCAGACTGGAAACCAGAGGTCATATTTTTCTTATTGATTTGTAGGAGCTCTTTATATATTAGAGAAATCAGTCCTTTATCTTGATATGAGATGCCCATTTTTTTTCTATTTTGTCATTTTGAATTTGTGTTTTTCCCCATGTAGTTAAACAAATGTTTTATTTGTGCTTGAATTTATTATTCTCTTTTAGACGTTTCAATTCTGTGACACAATTAGTAAGGCCTTCACAACTCAGATTATAAAGGAATTCTTCCATTATTTCTTCTAGTACTTTTTATGGTTTTATCTTTTATATTTAAATATTTGCTCCATTTAGAGTGTGAATAATAGATACTAATTTTCCCCAGTTGTCTATTCAGTTGTTTCAAAACTACTCAATAGTTCATTTCCCCCCACTATCATGTATTAAATTCCAATATGTATTTGGCTCTATTTCTGTAATTTCTATTCTGTGTTATTGCTTTATCTCTTTATTCATATGCTAAAATGAAGCAGTCAGAGGATAATACTGCTCTGTTTTAATTAGTGTAGCTTTAAAATATTTAAAATATTGTATGGTTAATTACCCTCTTATTTTTCTTGTCAACTTCAAACATTTTTTGTTAATTTATATTAACTGTATTAACATTAGCACCAGTGCTTCTAGTTAAAAAAAAAACAACTTGGTGTTTTTATTGTGATGATGTTAAGTTTTTAGATTAATTTAGGAATGATTGCATATTGAGGAAATGGAGTTTTCCTGCCCCACATTGTGTGGCTTTCCAGTTGTTCACGTTTTCTCTTGTGTCCCTGCGGAGCTTTAAACACGTATCTCCATGTAGATTGTGCACATTTTTGTTAATTTTATGCCTAGGAAGCTTATCTTCCTTTTCCTGTTTTAAGTGTGGTCTTTGTTCCTTCATTATGTCTTTTAACTGGTTTGTTATACACGTATATAAGCTATTTATTTCTACACATTTATTTTATGGAAACATGCTATTTCTCAATATTTATTTTATGGAAACATTGTAACAGAGGGCAGCTGGGGCTCTGCATGATTGGGGTCTGAGGTCTATGGACTTGGCCCCAGCACTTATGAGCACCATGACACTAGGAATGTTACTAACCTTTATAAGCTAGTTTCCTCTGGTATAACATAGGGTAATAATGATACCTACCTCATAAGGTAGTTTTGAGGATTAAGAAAATAAAGCACAAAAGCACACAGTAGAGTGTGTCCAGAGCCCAGTGAGTCATTGATGAAGAAGGGTGGCTTCGGCAGTTCTGTGCTCTTCCCATTGAAGCTAAGTCTAGTAGGTGGGGTCAGACTGGGAACAGACTTCAACCTCCCAGACCCCTCCCCTCCACCTCCCTCCTTAGTTCCCACACAAAAGCCCACCAAAAGACTGCAGGGTTGTTGGGTGGAGAGAAGTGGGAAATGGAGGTGGAAGGACTGAGCCCTAGCTCCCTGATTGCTCCAGGAAAGGAGTGAAAGGGCTCTGGGTTGGTATGCATTTGTGGGGGGTGGGTTCAAAGAGGAGATACATGCTGATGAACTAAGCAGAGGAGGTGGTCAGAGCACTTTTTCCAAATGATCACCTTAGATTTGGAGAGATTTGATAGCTTCCAGGCTCTTTTTACATACACGCGTCCCAAACAGATCTTTGCAGCAGCTCAGCAGGGCTACGAGGGAAGACTCGAAATAGAAATTGCAGGGAGGGATGAGGGTGGGGGAAGCCAGGTCCAGATTTGCTGACCCCCCTACACCTAGGCTGCATTCCTCCCCGTATCTCTCTTCACTTCCCTTGTCAATTTATTCCTATTTGGGTCTAAGTACTGAATTATCAGCAGGAAAGACAGATGACAAACTGGAAGAAGGGAAAACCAGAGGGATTAAATATTGGGAAGAGATAGCCTAAGAGAGCTTTGTGGTTCAAATCAGTAATAGTATTTGCTGACTACGCCCCGGGAAGATGAAAACCACGGACCAATATTAGGAATAGTGTCATAATAGCTACTCTGTCTTAAGTGTCTATTGTGTGCTGCCTGTTTCACGTGCATTTTTTGTTTTATTCCTAACGTCAGTCTTCCAAGGCAGGTGTTATTAAGCCAGTTACACCACGTGTCTCCAGAAAGCAAGGCCTCAGTCTTCTTGGAGCTCAGTATCTATACACTAATGGAAGAATATTTGTGCAACGAACGTAGGCAAGGGCCTGGGCGGAGGAGCGCACGGCCATGGCGGGGCTGGGAGAGACCTTGAGAGGTCAGCCCTGGGCAGCGCGGTGAGTTCCCAAGAAACGTGATGTGACCAGTGAGAGGAAGGGCGCTGTGTCTATTACTCGAAGAGGAAAACTCGACCAAACAGAAGCAGGGAGAGACACCTGATGGGCGAACTGAAGGGGCGAGGGAGTAGCACAAGCTTCCTGCGACTGGACTTAGGGCCGCAGAGGAAGCGTGGGCTGAAGCAACTGCAGCGGAAAAGAGCCGCCCCAGGAGACTGCTTCCAGCTGGGAAAGTGCTCCATCAGCTCCCCAGCCCGCCCTCCCACTGCTGCATCGCTTTTAAAGTGACAGTCACGGGGCTGCGGGATTCGGAAGCGGAAATGGTCTTCGCTCATTGGCTGACAGTCTAAATTCAGACCGAAAGAATGTGGTTGGAGACAGCTGGTGGAAACTGTCCCTGTCCTGTCTTCAGTGGGCATGTCCACGTGCAGCTCGTCTTCCCTTACAGAGCGCCTCCCTCGCTCCATCTCACCCTCTGTCTGCCGGCCTGTCTTTCTTCATTAGGGTTTATAAAAAAGTAACCGACTCGGCGCTTTGTACCCAAGTGGTCCAGGAACGCCCCTGCTTAGCCCAGCGCCGCTGGCTGCCTCCGTGATGAATGCGAGCTACTCGGGTGGTTTATGAGATGTGACACTTCCTCCCCAGCTTCTTGTATCTGCCACTGAGCAGTTAAGGTTAAAGCCCACCGTCGACGTGACTGCTGTAAATACCACGAGGCAGGGCCCTGGAGCTTCATAAACACGTAAGCAAGACGCACGGAGTTAGCCCCGGACGCCCAGTGACCCGGGACTGCGGCAAAGGGGTGTGGGAATGGAGACAGGGAGGACACCGCGCCCCTCTGCTTCCGCCCGGCCGGCGGAGCACGCCTTCCAGCTCGGGGGGCAGGGGCAGGTCGCTCCAGGTGGCCGGCACCTCCGGCGCCCGAGAAATCTGCAAATTCATTGCTCCCTCTCATCTTCCGGCTAAAGCCGTCCGTCCCGAGTAGGGCCAGCCCCGTCCTTGGCCGCCAGCCTTTAGCTGACCGCCGAGGAGGGTCCGACTTCTCCCCATAAAAAGGCTCCAGTTCCCTTTCCCAGCGCAGGGGTCTCGCTCGGCTTTCGACTTCGCCTCTCACTTGCACGTCCCGCGGTCTAGAGCGGTGCTCAGTCTCGGCAACTTTCTTCATCTCGCCCCGAGAGTCGGGCCGTTTCTAAGACAATGTGAACAAAGAGGCGCTGGGGGGAGCGGGGCGCGCGGGCGGGCTGGGGGCGAGCGTGGGGGCGCCGCGCTCCAGCCGGCCCCGCGGGGATCCGGCGCAGAGCGCGCCCTCAGCTCCCGGGCAGCTCGGGCGGCTCGGGCGGCTGGTTTCTTTGTCCTGGCCTCGGGCTGGGCGCGAAGGCCGCCGGCCGCGAATGGAACTGCGACCCCGGCTCGGGGCTCAGGCTTCCACGTGCGCCCCGCGGGCAGAGAAGGAAGCAGCGACTGAGGTCGCAGAAGACCCCCGCCCGGCTCCCTGGGTTCGGCGGCGGCTTCGGGCCGCGAGGGACACGGGAATCTTGCCTTTCGCGTCCCCGAGGGCGGGCCCGGCTCGCCCTCGGAGCGTGGTGTGGGGTAGGGGGAGCCCGGTGCGCGCACTCCTGCACTCGGACTCTCCGCAGACGCGCGCGAGGCGAGCTCGGGGACCCAGGCGGTGCTCTGGCGCCCCCCAGCCGGCCGCACCGCGGGGCGGTAGCTAAACGCAGCGCCGGCCCGAGATGCCCAGAAAGCTCCGAACCAGACCGAGAGCGCGGCCACATCTGCTGGCGCACACCTCCATCTCACCTGCGGTACAGTCTGCGCCTGTGTGTCTGGAGGAGGAATGGGAGAGGAACTGCAGTGTCCGTTCAAGCTCATTAAATCAACCCCCTTCCCTCCAACTCTTAGCTAAGTTTTATTTCATAACGCAAAGCATCAGAGTCCAAGTGAAAACTAGTCTCCCACTTTCAGTCTGCACCTTCACCTACGCATCGAGCAAGGGTTCGGTTCCCAGCTTCGATTCCGCAGGAGAGCCGCAGTCCCCAGAGGCCCGGGGCTCCAGCCTCCCGCTCCCTTTGTGAGGCCCAGGCTCCTGGCGCCCCCGGTCCCGCGCTCGGGCACGCGGCGCAGGGCCTGCCGCAGCGCGGCGGGCGCGGCGGGCGCTAGGACCGCGGGGAGCGCGGGCGGCGCGGCGCTACCTTAAACCCAGCCCAATGCCGCTGCCTGCGCCACTCTGCGCGCCGCGGGGCTGCGCAGGAGGAGCGCTCGCCGGCCACCTCGCCCCGCGCCCGCGGCGACACCTGTTCGCGGCCGCCGGCGGCACGCGGGTCCCGCCGCGGCGCCCCTCGCTCCCGCCGCCGCCCGCCGCCCGCTCTAAGCCAATGGACGCCTGCCGAGGCCCTGGAGAATTCTGGATACCAGCTTTGGACGCCTAAAGTTTTTCCCTCTTTTTGTTTTATTATCATTATTCTCATTTTTTGGAGGGGGGCCGGGGGGCAGATTAGTCGCCGCCACCAACGTGAGATCTTTTTTCTCCTTGAAGGATTCCTGCTGATGTCTGCAGAGTCGGTTAGAGTAAAAACGGCGCATGCCTTCCTGGAGTCAGGATCCGTAAATTCTGACGTAGCCCGTGCATCTCAAAAATCCCTATAATAACGCCTAGGCATTTAAGTTGCTATGGTCATTCTGATCTCGAACCAAATGGAGAAACTACGGATTTTTTTTCCTTATTACGGTCGGATGGGATGAAGACCTTCCTGCCTGCCGAGAGCTGGGGACCTGTCTGTAGAGATACATAGATATGTTTATCAGTATGTCAGTGTGTGAGTATAAAGTGGTGGTTTCTTAGACTATCCGTGGTTTGACCTTGAACCTGTGCCAGTGAAACAGCAGAGTACTTTTATTTATGCATTTAATGGATTGAAGAAAAGGACCTTGTTTCTCTCTCTGCAGCTGCAGTAAGGGAGGGGAGTTGGATATACCTCGCCTAGTATCTCCTGGGTTGGCACCAGCATTATTGTTTATCGCTGTGCTCCGAAAGCCGAATCTTCTGATGGCTCCCCTCGGTGAAGTTGGGAACTATTTCGGTGTGCAGGATGCGGTACCGTTTGGGAATGTGCCCGTGTTGCCGGTGGACAGCCCGGTTTTGTTAAGTGACCACCTGGGTCAGTCCGAAGCAGGGGGGCTTCCCAGGGGACCCGCAGTCACGGACTTGGATCATTTAAAGGGGATTCTCAGGCGGAGGCAGCTGTACTGCAGGACTGGATTCCACTTAGAAATCTTTCCCAATGGTACTATCCAGGGAACCAGGAAAGACCACAGCCGATTTGGTAGGTATACCGTTAACCCTTTAGTGTCCGTGCCGGCATGTTTGGATTGTAATTACTTACAAGGTGGTGGCGGGGGTGGTGTGGTGCGGGAAGGGGTCTCTCTCTCTCTCTGTGTCTTGTCTGTGTCTGTCTCTGTCTTGCTAGCTAAAAAAAAAAAAAAAAAAAAAAAAAAGCCTCCGGAATTGCAGCTCTGCCGCTGGCACTGATGCGAATCTACATTGAAAGGCTTTTTTTTTTTTAAGGGAGGTTACGATTTATAAATATAAAACAAGCCCCTAGTTCTTTCGCACCAGATACACGGGAAGATCAGGTTTAGGAAGTTTCTTTTGAATGGACTGATTCCACGAGTTTAAAGCTTTCATCATTAACTGAGAACTTAAAAATGCGTTTTCGCAAAGGCAGTGGTTATCATATGTGCCCAATGAAGTTCTGGCCCCTTCCTTTTCCCCTCGAGTGAGTATACTGCTTGAACTGTAAACTAAGCATATCGCTCATCCCCACCGTGAGGGTCTGGAACCCTTTAGGCAAAGGTTGCTGATGTTCTGTTGGGAAGAGGACTGAAGCCGTATTTTAGACTTCCGAGCTCGGGAAGGGGCAGAGACACGGGGGGGGGGGGATGACTCGGGAAGGGGCAGGGCGCTCACCAGGGGCGTAAGTCCTTCCAGCCATCAAGTTATTCCCTGGCCCTGTAATTTCCATAGTGTGCAGCCCCGTGTGGGTGTCCTGGGTGGCCCTGGTGTGAGTGTGTGCGCTCGTGCAAAAGCGGCGAGCTACTTTTAAAGGGCATTCCGAGGATTTCATTTCCCGAGGAGGGTACCTGTGACTCAGCATTGAAGGCTGCAGACCCGAGGGCTGGTGACTGTCCCCTCAAATGCCAGCACACGTGTGCCTGCTGGGCCACCCTGAGCCCAAAAGCATGGAGTCAGCGAGCACAGTTTGGGGGTGGGGGCGACTCGGGTTTTCCCCTTACTTGCAAAAAAAAAAAAAAAAGCCAGTGTGGGCAACCAGGCTGTTGGTAGGAGTTAACTTACGAGTGAACCCACCTGACAACACTTAAACTAGGTCGTAAAAGCAAAGTCCTGTGGTGATTTCTCTTCCTCATGCTTTAACGCCAGACGTTGAACACGATCTAAACTATCTGTGTAGGTTCTTGGGCTGGAGACGATGTCGGAGGTGAGGAGGATTCGGGCCTGAGATGGGGCTGGTCCCGGATGCACGAGCTCCGGGATTTTTTGCCCGAACGGAACCTGCTAGCGTGAATGGCTCTGGCAGCCTCTCCTCCCCGCTTTACAGTTTTCAGTTACAGAAATTTAACTCCCGGAGGAGTGGAGGCAGCTCTGGCCGCTGCACAGCGAAGACGAAACTTTGCTCAAGTGCTTTCTCCCGGGCTGCGGCCGAGCCGAGCGCTGCGCTCCAGAACCTCGGGCGGCCGGGGCGGGCGGCGTGGGCGGCCGGGTGCGCCGCGCCCAGCCGGGTCCCCCGCGCGCCGGCCGGCAGGTGCCACTCGGCTGCCCGGGCCCCGCGGCGCACTCGGCGGCCGCCGGCCAGCTCCGCGCGGTCCTAGACGCGCTCGGGTTCGCAGCTTGCCCCCGCCCCGCTCGCCCTCCGCTGCGGGGACTGCCGTGTCCCAGGCGCCCGGCCGGCTGGCGCGCTCCGGCCGCGTTTGGGGGTCAGGCTCTTTTTGCCCACGCTCCGTCTCTTCGCGCGCGCTGCGTGTGAGTGCGGGTCCGGCAGGCTGGGCCGCCGCCCGGGCAGCGGGGTCGCGCGCGGGGTGGGAGCTGCCGGAGGCGCGCGCGGCGGGGGAGTTGGCGGTGGGGCCGAAGCCCCTGAGCCCCGTCCTGTCTCGGACCCCTCTCCCTCCTTCGAAGCTCACAGCCGGGTCTCGGGAGCGGTGGGCTCGCGGCGCCGGAGGTGGGTCGGGCCAGCCGGCAGGGCCAGAGCCGCGGGGAAGGGAGGGGGACAAAGGGCGGCGCAGGCGGCGGGGGCCGCGTGCCATTGTTACCGCTCCCGAGCGGAGCCCGCCACCCCTCTCTGCGCCCTGCGAGGCCGGCCTCCCGGCCCGGGGAGCCCTCGGTGGGCGCCCGAGTGCGGCCGGCAGCCTCGTGTGCGGAGCAGCCGAGCCCGGTCCTCGCGAGCGCCGGAGACCCGCGCAGCAAGATAGGGAGGCCCCGGGAGGCTCCGGTTGGGGTCCTCCAACCCCCACCCCACCCCACTCTCCACCCCGACTGTGGGCTTTTTTTTTTTTTTTTTAACGCAGTCACCTTTCGGGTAGGACGTTTGCTACAGGCAACCGAGTCATCAGGAATCCGGTGACTCTGCCGCGGGAACAGCGAGGAACTAGGGTGGATGGAGGGAACTGGGGGCCGGTGGGGGCGCAGGAGAGAGGCGTGCTCTGGGGTCAGCCGACAAGGACGCTGACACAGAGGCTGAACAGAGACCATAAAACAAAAACCCGGCCTCGGCACCCCCCACCCCCAATCCCGGAGGTGACACGTCCTCTCCTTGTCCGCCTGGCGCAGTCGGCGGGCTGGTAGGGGCAGTGCTGGGTGGGAGGCCGGGCAGCGGAAGCCCTGGTCCGGGTTGGGGTCGGGGGGGCCCATCCGGAGCTCGGGGGTCGGCCAGGAGAGGGCAGCGGGGGAGGGGCGCGCCCGGCGCTTGCCGCGCCCTCACCGGGGTTTGGATGCGGCTGAGTGGGTGGTGTGCGCAGTGGGGGCGGGGAAGGAGGGAGAGGCAGGAGGCTTATTTCAGTCTTCCATCCGGTGGCAGGGAGAAGCGCCCCCGGGGTGACAGCAGTGCTGCGGTCTCCCGCTGCGGCAGGTCCCAATATTAGCAACCTCTGCAGCGCTGCGCGGCCGAGCCTCCCACCCTCGCTCCCAGCCCCGCCCGGAGGCTCCTGGAGGCTGCGGGCGGGCGCTAGGACCCGGCGCGGGGCGGGCGCGGGGCTGCGGCCATCACACCTGGCGCTCCCGCCCCGCCCCCGCCCCGCCCCCGCCAGCCTCACCTTGGGCCCTCCCCCTCCCTGCCTGCGCCCCCTCCTCACCCGCCGCGCTCTGGGGACGCTGTGACCCCCACTTTCTCTTCCGAGTCTCTGGAAAAAGGGTAGCCGTGGGTAGGAGGCGAGGTGGATTTGCACCTCGATTAAAATAGAAGGTGCATTTTCTACCTGAAATGGAGTTGAGGAAGGAAACGTGCTGGAGAGTCTGCCACCCCCTGCAGCCGCAGGTGACTGCACCGCTGCTAGCGTGGCGGTGACACTGCAGCGGCAGTGCGGGCGTGGGGGCGGGGTGCGGCTCACCGCTGTCCCAGCAGGAGCTGCGCGGCGACAACTTAGGTGGGACAGAGAGGGCGCCCTTTGTTTCCCTTTGGGGCGCTGGTGGGGGGTGAGGCTGGCGGAGGGGTGGGAGGGAAGCTAGGACTGTCTCTGGCTGACGGGCCCAGGGAGCCAGACCTTAGCTTCCTAATTCTTTCTTTAAAGCACTTGCTAGACGGAGAAAGTGAGCCGAAAATCAGTTGAGCAAATGGTAACGGGCAAGAATCATAACCGGGGAGCGCGGGGCCTGGTCCGCTACTTCACTCGGCGCGAGGCGGCCCCTGCGGGCTGACCCTGGTCTGGCGGGAAGATGGCTGCTTCCCGCGGCGGGGCCTTCTGGCCTGATGGAAGGCCGCCCCGGCCGGACCGGGCGCTCGCGCCCGCCGGGGCTGCCCTCGGAGAGTCAGGTGGAGTTGTACTGGAGGGAGAGCGGTGTTAAACAGTACGGTAGACAAAAGGGGGTTAAAAATCTTATTTCCGGGGCTTTGCACTTGAAATGATTGTGTTCTGTGTATCTGGCTCTTCAACATCTCACCAAGGGGAAGAGCCTGTTTAAGGAGCTCTTTTCAGGATTGGTCCAGATCTCAAAAATCAGCGGGGTCATGACTCCTATTCCGTTCGCCATTTCCCACAGAAACTCTGGGGTTTGCTTCAGCTCCTGCAGACTCGTCCTTGCTGGGATTCGGGCTCCGAGATGATTGGTTTGGCAGCCCTGGTGCGGGGCTCTCTGGGTTGAGCTCTGTAGGGAGGGGGTTAGTCTACTTCCGAAAGCCTTGTGTCCTGCCTCGCTCCAGCCTGCACGCGCGCTTGTCCTTGAAAAACGCGGCTCTGCTGAGTGTGCGGGCTTTCAGGCTGAGGGTTGTTTACCGTGGGCCAGAGCTGAGCGGCTTCTGCCCACCCGCCCTTCCCAGCCGGCCTCGAGGCGAGGCCCGATACAGAGGGGCTCTGGGGGGCTGGGCCTGCTTTGGGTTAATGGGCCATGTGGACAGAGCCCTGGGCGCTAATACCTGGTGAGTCTGGAGCGAGGATGACGGCCTATTTTGGTCATTTTCCTGAAGTGGTCCCAGGAACTGACCTGGCGTCTTGTGGCCCGCAGATGACCTTGGACCCCATCAGACCCCATCAGACCCCCTGGGGCGCAGTGAGTGCATCCTCGCTGGAGCTGGTGCTGCTGTGCAAGGGAGTAGCTGAGTGCCACTGGCCACTGATCGCACGCTTCCCCGATCCCTCTGGCTCTGCCGGCTGCTGTGCCCTTCTGAACTGAGGGTGCCCAGGCGTGTCTGGTGCACCCAGGTACACCGGGCACAGCCCCCATCCCGCCCTTTCTTCCTTCTTCCTCTCCTGTGGCTCATGGCACAGTTAACTGTTTCTGCACAGAAGACCTCTCCTGGGCTCTTACCAAGCCAGTGCCCCTCGGTCCTGCACGCTCAGGTGAACAGCCAGCATGGGCCTGGCCGTCCTCTGCTCAGTGCAGCTGGAAGCATTTGCTTGGCACCAGCTCAGGCCCAGAGAGAGGTCAGGGGACCTGACTGAGCTTACAGAGTTCATTGTGGACAGGATGGGCCAGGAATGATAAGGATTCCAGTCTGGTGGGGTGCAGTCTGGTGGCCAGGTCTCTCCAGCCACGCAACTTTGGTGCTCCAGTGGGGAGATGGCAGTGGCTCAGAATTTGAAGTTCTCCTTGCCCTCGGTCGTGAGGCGACCTCAGGAGAGCTGGGGCTGTTCTTTGGAGGGCTTTGCTTCTCAAGGAGCTGCGCGATCCGGTCAGTGCTTTGAGCTGGTGAACTCTTTTCCACCTGGTGTCCCTAAACAGGCAGTTCCTTCTCACGTGGAGAGCCCCTTGGAGCCTCGTCTCTGCTGTTAATACTTCCAGGCAGCCGCTCTGACTGCCCTCCCCAAGCCTGCGTGCGCTGCCCCTGGGCACTTGACCGTGCCTGGAACGCCTGCCCTGACTGCCCTCTCCCCGTTGTTACTGTGTCTGCGTGCTGACGTGGCCTCCCTCCCACTAGCTGGTAAGCGCTTTGAGGGCGTGGGCTAGCTCATATCCCTCTTCACATGCTCCACAGATGGCCTGGCGCTTGGCTTACGGTAGTCACTCAATAGTTTGTTGATTGAATGAGTCAGTGCATATTAATTACAGCTCTCTGGTTGATGCCAGGAAGAGGAAACAAGACAGATATCTTAATACTTTCATTTCCAAAATGTCTAATCATAATTTCAGAACTCAAGTCCTTTAACAAAAAAGCTCTGTGCACATAAACAGTGTGCTAATAGTCTGCATGCACAGACCTTCCCAGGCTCTGTCTGAGGAGGGCATGTTCCCTCAGGTCACCTGTTCTTCGCTTCCTCTGCGGCGTCTAGTCCTGAGCATGGGGTCCGTGGAGTCTCCTCTCCGGCACATCTTCCAGTCACTGGAAAGGGCCTAACTCTGTGAAGATGGTGCAGAAATCACGGATGGGTGAGGAGTGGTAACACGCGCGTCATCGTACGGGTCTAGGCTCTGGAGTCTGATTGCTTGGTGGCAAGTTATTTAGCATCCTCGAAGCTTGGTGTCCCCACGTGTCAGCTGGAGGTGAGCCTCTTGGAATGCCCAGAGTTGTTCCGAAGGTTGAGTGAGAGTCTGTCTCACTGGGCGCAGCCTGGATGCTCCAGGACTCCAGCTGTTCCAATGGTCCTTGTGGTTGCTACACCCCCGACGTCCTGCGGGCCAGCCGGCCAGGTGGTTTTGTGAGGTCACACACTTACTCCTCGTTGGGCCTGATGGGACGTTGGTTAATATTCGGTATTAGTCCCTCAGTGCTGCCTCACGTTTAGGGAAAACAGATTATCAGATGCTCTCTTAGAAGGTGCCAGTATCTTTTAGTTTTATGACTTCCCTTTTATTGACATGGTGTATTACATGGATCAGATGCAAAGGGGCAAAATGTTTTCATTTTACAATGAAAATCAGACATGAATGAATTCCTTGCACTGTTTCAGGATAATGATGATCTGAGCAGAGGCGTGTTCGCACGTTCACACGCATGCAGCTGCTACAGTAGTAGAACGCCACTGTTTAAAGCATTTTTAATCATAAGAGTTAGACGTGGTATATTGAAATAAAATGGTGCGTCAGGAAGGGAGAGCATCTCACAGGAACTGACTCTCGTGGGAACAGTGCCTTATTGTCTTCCTTTTGCTGTGTGAGGTGGGGCTGCCTGGAAGGAACTAGCTTATTTCAGATGTATCTGCCACTAGCGACTCACAGGTCATTGGATCCAAAACATAATTTGTAATTTCTCTTTATATTTTTCCATACACTGTTCCACACTCTGTTAAATACTTTCGCAGGTCCAGAGAGATATTCTGCAAACTGTAAACACAAAATATTTGTTGCCTTTTGGGCTTATAAAAGACTCAGGACTACCCATTTGTAAGCACTCTCTTTGTGCCTCACCTTGGAGCACTCGCTTTATTAGATTTATGTGCTTTATGCCTTCTTTTGACTGCAGCACAGTCTGATTTGCGAGAGTTGCAAAATTAGTTGTTTAAAAAATCCATGTAAGTGCTTTTTTATTAGTCACATGAGACTGACTGTAGCACAATGTTGTCCTTAGTTTTTTTCTAAACTCTTAAATGTAAGTAAATTTTTTAATATTTGGAGATATTTTGAAAGCAGCTCAATATTTGGTATGTGTTGATGCAAGGTCTACACAGAGTGTAGCGCTGTGTGAGGAAACAGAAAATGACTGAGCGCGAGGGGTGTGAGCGGCGTCCCCGGTAAACCGTTGGGTAGTCGTGTTAAAGCAACAGAGCAGTCGTAGAAATTGACGCTGCTGTGGTGTGACCATAAAATTCTGGATTTATGCTCAGCTTAGGTATTGTTATTCTTGGTGAGGTAAGCAAGGCAGGAAAGGAAATAAGGAAAGATCATCCTGTTGCCTTGATTCTGGGGCACAGCATTCCATGCCTGCTTGGAATCAGGAGCATTTGTGGAACTGGCGTGTTTTTCAGACTGTTGTGTTATCTCGATTGCTTAGCTGTCTCTCTGAGGCTTGGGTAAGTACAGCAGAAATACTTTGTTGAAGCAGAAATATTTGGGATGTGTGTGGACTTCTCAGTTTTCCGGATGGAGCTCCGCGCAGTTAGGCAGGAGAGAGCTGGATGATTTCGGCGGATGTCAGACAGGTCATTGGTAGCACCCCTACTCTTATTTTGAGAGTCAGGACCCTTCACTGAATAGAATTCTTTCCCCCTCAATCCATGCCCACATCCAGATACCCAGGTTCACATTTTTAAAGTGGAGTAAGTTTTTGCTTGCATTGCGCTCTTTCAGGTTAATTGGAATTCGGACATTGGTTTAGCTGACCTACCCTTTCTTCGTGTCTCTGTGTCAGGACTAGCTTTGTTTATTCTTAAAGTGTTTTGTGTATTACGTGTCGTGTCACTCAGTGTTTTGTACCATTACTACGAGGCAGGGCCTGGTCGAACACCCCACTCCTTTGGCAGCACTTCCTGCGCGAGCCAAGCGAGCGGACATCCTCTCAGACGCCCCCCAGGTGCTGAGGCGGGGAGACGCTCCTGCTCTGACCTGCCTCCCCTCTGCTCTTGGTCTCGCAGGCATCCTGGAGTTCATCAGCATAGCGGTGGGCCTGGTCAGCATTCGAGGCGTGGACAGTGGACTCTACCTCGGCATGAACGAGAAGGGGGAGCTG
This sequence comes from Vicugna pacos, assembly GCF_048564905.1. Classification (NCBI taxonomy): domain Eukaryota; kingdom Metazoa; phylum Chordata; class Mammalia; order Artiodactyla; family Camelidae; genus Vicugna; species Vicugna pacos. Next base: position 1,355,995 of record NC_133000.1, read on the forward strand.
TACGGATCAGTAAGTACCGCGGGGCCGCGGCCGTCTCCCTGGGGCGGCACCTTCTCTAGATTATAAATTGCTGGAAATGAAACCGTGTTGGGAAGGCGAGTGTGAGTTTCCACTTTTGGGGGAAACCATTTCATTTTTACTGTTTGATGATCAGCCCTGGACCGTCACTCGACCAACTTTCTAAGAAGATGCTTTATTTCTCTGCCAAACCATTTTCATTATCAAGTAAATAAAAAATTCACAGCTGTGAAAAATCCCATCTTCTTGCATTGAATGGGAGTTATTTTTGAAATGAATTGAAATTACCTTTTCCCAAGCTTTGCCAAGCATTGTGATTAAAACTAGAAATAGACCACGCAGTGAGCATAAACCTTTTCTCTGAGCCACAGGAGATTTTCATTACATAGAGAGAGACGGGAGATGGAAATTATTGTCAGAGATTCTTGTGTGTGAATAAGAGTATAAAAATGTAATCATTGTTTGCAAGTATTATGAGTTTCTCTTTTTCCTTGTCCCCTGGGTTAGAAGCTCCTGGGGGAGGCGGGGTGGGGGCACTGATTGTAGCCTGCCAGGTCCGGGCCCTGTTCTGGGGGCTGGGGGACAGCAAGGATGTGACAGAGCCCCCCATCTGCTTTGAGAGGAGGGGGTCGACTGGACATTTTTGTATCTTTACTCAACAGTTTCTAAAACACAGGGCATGGTGCGTGGTAGGAACTTGATACGTTTTTGCTAAAGGTATGAGTATGAATAATAGGTCATCAGTCACCATATCTAACTTGAGTTTTTAACAAAAGATTTGTAGTGAAATCACTCTTTAGTTTTCATTTCCATTATTGGTGGTCAAGTGGGAATTTTATCCATGCGTCCAACATGAGAACTTTGGTTAGAATCTACAAAAAGTTGACAATTACAAGAAGCTTGGACTGGGAGAAGTTCTGGAGTCATCTGTTGTCAGAAGCGAAGGGCACTGTCACCGTAGAAGCCGGAGACATTTTTTCTAGACACACTCTTTTCCTATCCATGTACCGGCAAACACGTAAGTGTGCGTGCGCGCGGGCTGGAAGTCACAGCGACCTTTCACTCAGGACTCTGGGGGCTGAGTGGTGGCCTGTGTTGTCTGGATGTAGCTCTCACCATTTTTGGTCACACAAGGATGGTTTTCCTGCCTTGGTGAAATCTGAATGTACATTGGTTGATTTTGTTAGATATTTGTATTCTTAAAAAATGCTTCCTTGCGAGAATACATTATTTTATAATATGTTTTTAAGCATAGGGTGGAGTTTAGCTTTTTACAGAGTTCTTGGTTTAGATGAAGTTGTCTCCTTCCTAAACGATCTCTGTCGACACTTTCGAGAGTGAAGGGACAAAGTATCAGGAGCTTGTAGGTTTTAAACCATGGCATGATGCCCTCCTCGTCAGCCCTCACCTGCTTCCTCGCCTCTCGGGGTGCAGCATGTCGCGCCATGAGCCCAGGAGAGCGCTGGCCGTGCTCGGGCGCAGCCTGCCCTTTGGTGGGTGGAAGGGCTGTGGTTCTGCACAGTGGGCTTCAGATGTTTTTGAATATGGATCTCAGCACTGCCTGCTAAATTATTTGAAAATTGTACATATGAAATGTGGTTCGTGTATGCTGTTATTTTAGGAAACACATATTAAAGGTTTGTAAAGGAAGTGAGGAGTGAGTTGTCACAGACAGAGGCCCTCGCGCCGGAGGAAAGATGGGACACTTGGTGTCTGGCAGGGCCTCAGCCCGGTGCTCGGGCTCAATGGTCGGCTGAGCCTGGACCCCGTCGGGTGCCTCCCAGGGATGCTGGCCCCTTCGTCTCCCTGCCTCCTCCTCGGCGGCCCCCACTGGGGGCAGGGCCAGGGCTGAGGGGTCCCTGACTAGACCAGGTGAGGCCCAGTCCTGCCTGGGGTGGTGGCCGTGTGGCTGGCGAAGCCGGTCTGGGTGTGTTTCTGGGAGGCCCAGCTGTGTGCTCACGTTTATCGTGCATCCCAGCTGCGAGCGAGGAGGTGGGGCTCGGCCCTGAGGAGCCCAGCTACGGCAGGACAGGCTCTTGGTCCTCTGGGCCCAAGAAACGCATCGGTCCCTTCTCGCCTGAAGGGTCTCCTCAGCTTGGTAGCTGTGGTTGGAAAGTTACCAGGAGTGTTTTCCATCTGTCATTGCCTTTGTGGAGAAAGGTCTTAAGTGGCTTCTCTGCCCCCAGCGTCTCCCGTCTCCAGCCTCCGGCCGCACTGCCAGGAGGCCCCCCGACCCAGACGCGAGCCAGAATCTCTTCAGGCACTGCTTCTGAAGGCCCCGCCTGCCCTTGTCTTGGTCCAGCGCTTTCCCCAGACCGCGTGGCCTGGATCTGCTTTGCTGGAATCAGCTCTTGTCCTCCTTGTCTGATGCGTGCACGTGGTCAGGGGGCCCCTCTGGCCGTCCACCCCTCCCTCCTAGACTGGAGGGGACAGCCTTCCTTAAGATTCCGTGAGAGCTGCGCTTCTCAGGCAAGACCCTCACCCCACCCCTGACTTGAACCCCAGTTTCCGGTTAGTGTTGCTGGTGATTTCCGTGGGCCCCAGTGAAGCTGTTCGCATTTCCATCACACGCGCGTCCCCGCAGACTCGCGGCGTGGTCGGCTGTGTGTTCCCTGATGTGTCGAAGGGCGCAGCTGGCAGGCTTCTTTGTGGTGTTGCCCACATGTGGCGAGGGCCGTGCACATGCTGGCTGTTTGGTGAGCCCTCGTGGGGCTGCCGTGACCCTGACATGGTGCTGATGCACGTGCTTCATCAGGCCCCAGGCGTGCCCTGGCCATGGCTCACGTGCGTGGTCGTGTGTCCTTAGGGCTCTGCTGGAGGGAGGAAGCCCTCTCTGCCGTTGCGTGCTGGCTTGGACTGGGACGTGTCCTCCTGGGTGGGTAGGGGGCGGGTCCCGCCTGGGGGTGTGGCTGGGGCTGGACAGGAAGATTGTGTGGCAGGCCTGGCAGGTGAGGGCGGGTACCAGCATCAGGAGACAGGTTGATCCTTCTGTCCTTCTGTCCCTGCCTCCTCCTTCCCACCTGTGAAGCGAGAGCTGGACGAGGTGTCCGGACCATCCTGTCCTACTCTGCATCTCCGGAACCTGTGGTTTGGATTTTCCCAGCTGCACTCTCGAGTCCTGTCTTCCTGGCCCATGATGCTCTCTGTGTGCCCAGGTGTCCGTGACAGGGTCTCTGTGCCTCCCCTGCTTGGAGCCGCCGGCCTGGGTGGCCCCGGTCTGGGCCTCGTGCAGGTGCGGGGTTGCTGGGGCTGAGACCTGGCTCTCTGGGCCCAGCAGTCACACTTCCCGCAGGCTCGGGGTTGTCGTGCCTGGTGTGGCCGGACGCCAGGTGAGGTGGAGAGAAGGGCAGAAAGACACAGGCAGCGGCTCTGGTGTTAAATACACTGGAACCCATAGCCAGAAGAGCTCCCGGTGTGAAGCTCAGAAAAGTGGAGAAGGTTTGCGTCTAAACACTGGGGAACCTTGAAAAGACGGATCTCACTGGGAAAGAAGGTAAGCAGAGATTTGGGGAGGTCACCGCCACTTTTATAAAGCAAACGAGCATGTCCGTGTAGCCAGAGCTGATGTAAAATGCATTCGGGATTATTCGTCTTCCATCTGTGTAGTTCGTTTCCAGTTTACAGTAGGCTTAGCTGTAAGATGTCGGAGGTGGGTGGGGTAATATTTCTTCAAAAAATGTGTAGAATTCCGATATCCCAGCAGATTGTGGAAACAGGAAAAACCGTACGGCTGATGTGGATCATGAGAGGGTTTAAGGAAAACTCAGATGATTCTAACCCCGGGGTGGAGACTGGTTATTGTGCTTCTGTTAATTCATCTGTGCAGCTGGTCATTAATTTGCTTATTCATTCACTAGCATTTCTCTCAAATGTGCCTAGAATTGTGCTGAGTGCAAAACAATGCAACTAATCTCTCAAAATCTTATGGGAAAAATGTACTTATGAATGAATAATTCAGTGTGCGATGCACTATATTAGAGGAGTCACAGGTGTCTTGGGCGTCCAGAAGCGTGTTTAAATAACTGCCTGGGGAAATGGGGCGGCGGCACGTAACTGGGTCTTGAGGGATGCGTAGGAGTCTCAGGAAAGGGAGGGCAGACGGGGAAGGGCCACATGAGCTTTTGAGCGCAGAGATGAGAATACCCTGCCTGGGTGAAGCTTAGAGAGGCCGTTAGGTCTCACACGCACGCGCACGTGCACACGCACACACACGCACACACATGCACACGCACGAGTGTGTACTGGGCAGAGGACCACAGTGTGAGAGCATTAGTTTACACTTGTCACTTTTGTTCTTATCAGAGAGACTGGAAGTAAGGCTCAGTTGCTTTGAGGGTCTTAATCTAAATTATCTGAGTATTATCAAGACACTTCCGAGTGTTAAGAGTAATTGACTGTAATAAATATCTCTTTAAAAAAGAATGCCACAAAGAATTAATCTCTTTCAGGAAGCCTGCATTTAGTGAGAGACATTTGGCCTTTTCATTAACAAAGTTCAGTGCAGTCACTAAAATTGTAATGACAGAGGAAGGTCAGCGTGGGGCCTGTAAGCAAGGTGACAAGGCCGGCACACGGACTTCTGCCTTGTGTCCCTCTCAGCACTTGCTTTATTCTGTCCAGAGTTTTCATTCCTGTTGGTCTTTCCCACTGGATTAAGGGGTGAGTCTCTGTCTTACAGCCTTTCTGGTCCCCGGGGCCCCTGGCACGCGTCACGTGCAGTGGGCGCAGGGGGTCTGTGGGAGGGTCACGCGTCAGTGGCGCTGCCTGGGGTGCAGCTGCCGCCCTGGGCGTGCTGTGCTCCCGCGGGCGTCACCTCATCTGGCTGTCAGGGCTGAAGGGAGGGGTGGGCTGCCTTCTCCAGGCCTGGTGCTCGTGGGTGGCAGAGCGCGGACGCGGACCCACGCTCAGGGCCCAGCCACCATCCTGACCGATGCTGGTCACACAGGCGTGGGCCTCTGGTTTGCTGCTTATGTTTCCGGAGGCACAACTGGTCCTGAGTTGTGTGAGTCCCTGTCGTCAGTAGCCAGGGTGTGATGGCTTTGGACTGAGTTTCCAGCGCACAGAAACCTAAACAAGCCGGATATGCTAGATGGGGCAGTGGTGTCTCTGGCGTGGGGGACCCTCGGGGTGCTTCTGTGGTGTGGGGCGGAGGTGGGGGGCTGCTCCCGAATGAAGGAGGTATCCGCTGCATGAGAGGCCAAGGGCAGTGTCCCTGACACTTGGGACCCCATTTCACTTGCACTGTTTTCATTATGTTACCTGAACATGTATAAACGTAGACCCCTTACTCCTCTGTGGCAACTGCAACTCACACCATATTTATATGAAAGCTCACACTGGACGGTGAGACCAGTAGCATCCGAAGTGGCTCAGCTGACCTGATGTGATGGAGGAAATCACCCGCCTGGGCCAGTTTTGTCTGAGCTCCGCACATCTGTTCCTCGGGGCACCTGGGGGAGGGCAGCCTCCCCCCAGGTCTTCTGTGTCATCTGGCCTTCACTAACCTTCCAAGTGTGTCTCCTGCTCTTCCCGTCAGCCCTGGTGGCAAAAGTCGCACCACTTAGCACAGAAGGTGACGCTAAACACAGGGACACTCTTGGGTGCTCATCTGGAGGGTCTAGAATGGCCTGAAAATGACCCCTTTACTTTTTCATGAAGTGAAGAGGCAGCAAAACGCTCTCTCAGGAAGCTGCTGCCCCAGGTGGGTCCTTGTCTTCTGGGATCTGCGGAGCCAGTTTGAGGAGGCATGTCCTGTGCATGGAGCCTGCAAACAGTGTGATTCCTGCAAAGGAGATGAAAAGGGTCATTTGTTCAGTGATCTGCTTGATGGCGGGTGTGCTGTGGAAGTGGGTGGTTTTAAACGGACCCTCTGGGCTGCAGAGCTCTGCCTTCCATGGCATGTGTACGTGATCCTTTCAAAGGATCAGGTAGTGATTCTTTGGTGGGAGGAGGGCAGGACCTTGGAAGAGCATCTCCCGTATTAGCCGATTTAGTTGAGAGCACCCTTGCTTTAGAGGTGAGGAGAGTGAGTTCGGTGGCTTAGTGACTTGCTGAAGGTCACATGGATAATACGTGACAAGTTACAGTTTGAACGTAGGCAAATTAGTAAACCTTGTCTGGTATGTATGCATAAAAGTGGCCACCCGTTTTTGTGACTAAAAAATACATTTTTTAACCAGAAATAACAATGTATTTGAGCAGGATTCTAGCTTCACAGATAGGACTTTGCAACAGTTTTTCTTTCTAGTTTTTGTTTCCTTAGAATCTAGATTCCTGGTCGTTCATTAATGGAAAGTTGTCTTGTAAAAAACATGTATCCACTTATTATTTATTTAATTTTGGTTCAGTTTATGTTGTTGAGCAGGGCAGCTGCCTTTACTGATGGGCGGAGGTGTGTGTGAAACCGTGTGCCAGTGGTGGCAGGAGCCACGGGACCCTGGTCTGGAGGGTTCACGGGCTTTGGGAGGGTCCAGTTCTCATCACCACTGCCTGGTGGACGCGTCTGGGAGGAGAAGTGGGAGGGGTGGTTCCGGGCACCAGGGGATGGGCCTGGGGTGGTCCTTCTCAGGCTCCAGAGTCCCAGAGCAGAACCTTCCTCTGGTCCGTGCTCCGTGTCCTCTTTTCAGAGTGGATGGTGGGTGGCAGACCCGGGGCCTGTGTCTTAGGCGGTTTTGATGCAGAGCTTCCTGCTCTGTGTAAGTGCTCCTAGACTTGATGCTGTCGGATGGCCCGCCATCCCTGCCAACACTGGGACCCCCGCCCCACACACTCACCTGTGACTGTACCCTCTGCCGACACATGCTCTGAATGTAGCAGGTGCTGGAAGTGCGGCGAGCCGCCGCGCTTCGCAGGCGCTGTGTCTGCAGGTTTGTCCACTTGCTAGGATGTGTGTGTGACCCTGCGATCATGTTACTCCCCCTGTCCCTGCACGGGGAGGAGCCGCATCTCGGGAGGGCAGTTCCTGGCTGAGGCCCCGCGCTGCCCCTGACTTCAGCTCACACCCAACAGGTGTACCTTTCTGGGGTCTGTTCCATGCCATGTTTCCTACGTTTTTGTGCTTTTTTGGGTTTTGGGTGATTTTGCTGATTAAGATGCCCCCCGGGGCCCAGTGCTGTGTGTCTGAGACACGTGCCTCAGACGAGCCTCGGTCAGGCCTGAGTCACAGAACGGCTGATGCCCCACGTGTGCTGTGAGTGAGTTGACAGGATTAACTTCAGCAGAATCACACGTAAAACAAAACTGCATGTGGATTGTTTGACCAAAACGTTGTGACCAGAGGCTGGCAGGAGCTTAGCCTCCTGTCCCCTGAGTTCAGTGCCCCTGGTCCAGGGTCCGGCGACTGCAGAACTTACACCTGCAGGTGGCACTTCCTCCTGGGGGTGACCTTGGGGCCGGTTCAGGAAGAGCTGGCATCTTGAGGGGTGGGTCAGATATGCAAACCAAGAATGATGCTTTGGTGTGATGGAGGTTGTAACAGTCGTTTACAGAAGGGTGGAGGGGGGCTGAATTCTCGGGGTGGGGAAGACGCTGGGATGCTTCACAGGGGAGGAGGAGGAAGGTAAGCAGGTGCTCCCGGGAGAGGAGAAGCTGGTGGGAAAGAGGCTTCCGGGCTGCGGGGTTTGGAGCCGTGGCTGCTGGAGGTACCCTGACTCTGTTATCCCCGCTCCCCCGTCCTGTCTCTGCGTCTCCCAGCTGCTTGGAGGGTCCCCCACTGTCATTATCACTTGCTGCTCGGGGGACGGTGCGCTGTGTGTCCTGGCCCGGCAGGTGCCCTTGAGCCTCACAGAGAGCCCCCCTCCTTCCCGGGGCAGCCTCACTGCAGCCTGGCTTCCTCGCCACTCCCACCTCCCCTGCCAGGACTGACTTGTCTGTGTGTCTGTCTGCTGACCTGGGGGGCCTTGGCAGCATCCTCCAAGGCAGCTGAGAAGCGTGTGCACCTTCCCCCAACCCCGAGGCTCCCCCAGGGCTCCAGGGTCATGGCGTGAAGTGGGAGGCGCGCAGGAGCCCTGTGGATGCGTCAGGCCTCAGCGGGCCCCCGGCCCCTGCCCGCCCTCGCTGCTGTGATTTCCGCCGAGATCTCCACTGCAGTTTGCTTCTCCGTGGCGCGGAAGCGCCCAGGGCTCAGTCCGGAGCTCTGAGACCGGGCTGCCGAGGCCACGCCAAGGGCGCCCTCCCCCGGGCGGGGGGGCGGCGCTGACCGTGGGCACACAACAGCCCCCCCACCACTGTTTTCCGCGCGAATCGCTGCGTCTCAGGTAGTTGTCTTTGGGTTGGCTTGTCCTCTTTCTCTCCCGGTCTTTTGAGTTGATTTCCCGTTGGCTGTGTTTTGACGGGAGGTCAGGCCTGGACTTGTACCCTGAAAAGTTTGAACTTGGACCCTGGCAGAGCCACGAGGGCCAGAGGGGCCAGTGCCTAGAGTGCCCTTCTTCAAGGACGAGGGTGACTGTGGTGGACCTGCCGTTCAGCTCAACCTGGATTCTCCCTACTGCACGGAGATGCATGGAAGTGGTGTTTCTTGCAAGTTTGAAATCTGAAATTAAGATTTAGGACGTAGTCTCGGAAAGTAAACATTTTCCTTCAGAGCAAACCATGGCACCCGTTGACTTCGACTTTAACATGTTAACTGTAAAGCTTCGTTTGTTAAGGTTAATTTTATATACCTTATCCTCAAATGCAGCATGTTTTTTATCTACCTAATTAAATTAAAATTGGATTTCCTTTATTAAGGATGTAATTTACTTTGTGATGGTGATGATGGTTTTTAATGCTTTAATGCTAGTGAACTCACTGGGCTGTGGCGGCACCCAGAATTGGTTTTTCAGGGGGAGGCAAGGTTTGAAGAAGGCCCGTGTTGGTGGAGGTGCGGGTTCCCTGGGAACAGGATGACTCACTGGCGGTATTGGCTCTGACTGGTCCTGGAAGGAGGTGGTGGGCTCCGGTGGGAGGGGCCCTGGGAGAATGGATGGTCCCCGAGGCAGGTGCGGCAGCACCGGTCACCGTCCACCTGCCTGGGGCCCTTTCTCCATCTCAGGTGGGGCTGGGAGGAGGGGTCTGGGCAAGGGAGTGCAGCCGGAGCTGGAGTCGGGTCCTGAGGGACCGGAGGGCACTGGGGATGGCTGCATCCCCTGGGGGTTTCACGTGTGGTTTCTCGGGGAGTCTAGGGGCTGGGGGGTCTGAGAGACTCAGGGTCCTGGGCCCTCTCTGCGGTGCGCCCTTTTCTCTGCCCCCTGCCCACATCCGACTTCCCCCTCGGCCCTGGGCGCCACGTGACCGTGAGAACTTTTTCTTTTCCTGCGGGATTTTGGTTCTTCTCCCAAGTAAGCTCCCTGTGGGCAGGTCCTGACGTGGGCTTCATTGGTCCAGCGAATGATGTGCATTTTAAGTGGTCCCTGAATCACCTGCTTCTCTTGTCAGATAATAGTTGGTCGCTGAGCTGGATTCACTGAGGCCGCAGCGCCAGGGATTGGCGACCTCAACGCCAGGAAGTGGTGGCGAGACCCCTCCAGGAGGGGCCGTCCTGAGGGTCTCCCCCGGGGGAAGGAGGGGCCCCTGGCGCCCAAGAAGGCTCCTCTCCCCTGTCCTTCTTTCTTCCCTGAAACAGCAGGCAAGCTTGGATTTCTGGAAGCTCCCTTAGCTCTGCGTCTCTGCAGGGGCGGCCGGTGCGCCTTCCAGAGACACTGCTGTTTCTTCCTCCATTTGCTGCTCCATGTGGCCTTCCAGAGTCTTCGTGGGTAGTTCTGTCCACATTCGATGTTCCAAGGCCTAATCGTTTGAATCTTAGGCTCAGAGAGAGCCCAGACTTCCCTTAGTCCAAGCCCCTCGCTTTATGGGGCAGGAAACTGAGGCCCAGGAGGGTTAGTCCACCCAGGGGTGTGTGTGTGTCTGGAGGGCCGCCATTCCTTCACCGAAGGAGATGCTGTGGGGCTTTCAGCCTCTCAGAAGCTGCCTCTGGGCTCTCACGTCATCGTGCTTTTTAATCTCTCAGTGTCTCCAATTTTGTTTCTCCAGACCAAGGCCTGGGTTTAACACCCTCTGTGTGTCGGAGGAGATCGTCGGTACGTCCTTCCCTTTCGGCTCTGTCCCCTTGGACGACTGTTGCGGAGACACGGTGGCCGGGCTCTGCGGTGTCCTGAGCAGCAGGGGCATCTCCCTGCTTCCAGCCCTCAGCCCGGCAGCCCCTCGTCCCCGCCCTGTCACCCTGCTTTCGGTTTACACGTAGGGTGGCACTTGGACTGGAGCGTTTTTCCAGCTCTTGCGAATCTTCGACGTGCCTTTTAAGCGGTCCCTGAGCCGCCGGCTTCTCTTGTCGCATAATCGTCTGTGACAAGGAATGTCACGTGTGACTCCTTTTTAACGCGGTGTCCTAGGAGCCTGAAGGAAGCTTCATGACCTTCTCTTGGCAGAAGAGCCGAGTGGCGGCGTCTGCACGTGGGCACAAGCGGCATGTTTCGCGGTGGGCTGTGCTCCCCGGACGCCGGTGCGCGGCGCCGGGCTCGCCAAGCGGACGCCGGGCCCCGGGGCGGCCGCCGCGTGGCCTGGTCTGTCCCGCCGCGCGTGGGGGCGCGAGGCTGGGGGGCGCGGCGTAGACCATGTGGGTGTGAACCTCCGAGCCGCGAGGCCTAAGCGAGCGGCCTGCAGAGGGCGCTGTGCGGGGGTTTCGGTGGGCGGGGGGGGGGGCGGTTCCTCGTCTCCGGTGCGCTTGGTGCCACCCGCTTGCTTCGTTTTGTTGACCTTGACCGGGCGTGGCGGGTTCTGCTGCCCCGCAGCGCCGTGGCCGCCCGATGGCCGGGGCCGTGGGTGCGGAAGCAGGGCGCTGGGGCGCCGGGCTTTTGAAGAGGCTTTGGGAAGTGGGGCTCGGGGGGGGCGCGGAGGGCGGGACGGGCGGGGTGGGAGCTGGGCCTCGGCGGGCCGCGGCCGCCCCCTGCGTGAGGACGCGCCCTGCTGCGGGGGAACGGCCCCCGGCCGCCGCGCAGCCGTCACCCCGGCCCTCGCCGCAGCGCCCGCGGAGACCGCGCCGCCGCGCTGCTCACGAGGAGGAGCGCACGCGTGTGGGCAGCCGGGGGGCGTGAGCGGCGGCGCGGTCACTGAGGCGCCGCCCTCGGGCCGCTTTCCGAGTGGTCGCTGACCTCGGGGCTCGCGGTCGTGAGTTTGCGCGGGTGGCGTAAGCAGCTGTCGGCCTGAGCACGTGCAACCATTCGGACAGTTGCTTGAAGCCACACCGTGTGCGTCTATGTGTAAAAGCAGAAATCACGTTTTAAAGTAGCAGCATGGTGTAAGTCTATGTTTTCAATGAGAACTCTTGAATCTCAGATTTTGAAAACTTCTGATTTCAGTTTCTCAGTGGGTACCAGTATGAACTGGGCATAATCATGTCCATGTGGGTTACACATTTTCCGATTGTCAGATACTTAAAATTAGCGTCTGTATGAGTTTATGTCTTGTAACATTCCTTAAACATTCTCTAGGGCACACCGTAATTTTCACGTTATTATCTCATACTTTGGCTTTAATAGGATTGGTAAAAGTTTTGAAGTTTTAATTTCAGTTTTTCCCACTGTTCAGAATTTGATGATATAAAATGAAAAGAGGTTTCCATAGTTGCTAACATTCACCAGATTTTGTTCCTAAGCATGGGCCTTAGTGGACTTTTGAATTAAATCCACATTCTCCACCCAAGCCTAGTGACATAATCCAACAGTTCAAAGATAGGTATGCCATAAACAGCTATAGTTAAATAATCTAAAAAAAAATTAAAACATGGAAATACAATAAAACAAGAATTGATCACTTTATAGTGGAATACTCTATAAACTGTCTGCATTGGAAACATGTGGTGAGTTTTAAAACATCTGATTTCTATAATTCTAAAGTGTGTAGTTTATTTGAAGGCACAAACTTTTTTTTTCTCCTCTGCATATGTATATAAGAATAGAGGTTAATATTTTTTTTGCTGTTTTGATTTGTATTCATTGACTTATTTTTAATTTAGAGAAATCACTTTGGAGTACAAATACATAACATAAATATATTCACCTCAACTAAATATTTTATCATTAGGTACTGAAGTCTGACCATAAAGAGATTAATGCTGTAAATCTTGCTACTTTTTGTCTAAAACAGAAATCACATGTTACCATAAACTCAAATAATAAGCAGAAATTTTTTAAAACCATATGCGTGGTACAGAAAGGTATCCGGGTCTTTAATTTTTATGGTCATTTAAATTAAAAAAAATTCTTTTTAAGGCAAGCAGGCTCATCTGAGTGGCCTTGTACTGCTTGTGTGATAATTACAGGAGCTGAACTGTACTTGCGGTTTTGCAATGTCATGTCTGCACAGCCTCATCTAACTAGTTAGCCGAATCATCCAGCCCTCCCGTGAGGGAGCTGACTAAACTCTTAACCATCACAGAAACTGCTGTCTGTGGATTACAGTGTTTTGCATGGAACAATTCACTTTGTCTTCTGAGTTGCCTAGAAAGTTACATTGCGTGTGTAGACGATGTTACAGTCGCCTTCTGGGGAAGTGGAGCCGCCTTTGCAGAGCCGTGGAAAGGCTAGTTCGCCTTCTTACCCGACTCACCTTTTTTTTAAGGGATTTTTCGTAAACTGACAGTATCCCCCAAGACACGTAAAGTGAGAATCTACTCTTCAGTATTGGAAATAGATTCGCATGTCAGTCTCAGAACGCAGTGTCCTTCCCGCTGTGGGATTTTGTGCATCCTCTGTTTTCTTTTCACCTCCACCTGTTCCTCCTGCAAAATGACTGGTGTTTATAAGGAACCACTTTTTGAGGTTGGGAAGAAAGGCGCGTGTGGCTTAGAGTGAGTGTGTCACACCTGACTCCAGCCTGGCTGGGAGCCCCGGCCCTTGAGGGGGCTTCAGATACCCCAGCCCAGGGCCTGGGGGAGCCCCGCTGAGTGAGCCCTGGGAGACTGCAGGTGGCCGGGCTCTGAGGCACGGGGGCTCCTGGGGACGCCCTGCTCTGGTGCCCCCGTCACCACAGGACAATACCCTGGAGCATGGACCTGCAGCCGACACTTCACTTCCGGGCCTCGCTGTCCGGCCCGTTTCCCAGGGAAGGTGGCACTGGCTGTTTGCTAAGCTTTGCTCCAGTGTGAGAGGGTCCCAGGCGAACGGTGTCCACACTGAGGTGCTTCCATGTCTGGGCTGTTGTCGACAGTGCTGCTGTGGACACTGGGGTGCACGTGTGTCTTCGAATGGCATTATTTTATTCCTTTTTATGACTCAATAGTATTCCATTATAGATATGTGTGTGTGTGTGTGTGTGTGTGTGTATGTATTATACACCACATCTTCTTTATCCAGTCACTGCCGATGGACATTTAGGCTGTTTGCATGTCTTAGCTGCTGTGAACATTGGGGTGTATGTGTTTTTTCGAATTAGTTTCCTTTGGATATACGCCCAGGAGTGGGATTGCTGGACATTTGGTAAGTCTATTTTTTAGCTTTTTGAGGACTCTCCATGCTGTTGTCCGTAGCAGCTGCTCCAGACCACGTTCCCACCAGCAGCGTGGGAGGGCTTCCTTTCCTCCACAGCCTCTCCAGCCCTTCTCCTTTGTGCACTTTTTAATGAAGGCCGTTCTGACTGGTGTGAGGTGATGCCTCACTGTAGTTCTGACGTTCATTTCTCTGATAACTAGCCATGTTGAGCACTTTGTCGTGTGCCTCTTGGCCCCTTGTAGAGAGAGACTCATAGTAGGAGGAAATAGTGCCTGCAGGCACCGCGGGCGTCCTGGGCCCTGGGTCTCCCACTGCGCACCTGTCGCTCCTGTCTCGGGGCCAGATCCCTGACCTGCTCTGCAGGTGAGGTCACCAAGCAGTGGCCGACCACGAAGCTGGATGCATGGCCTGTGGCCCCAAAGCTGCGTCCTTCCCGGGGTGCAGGCCAGCTGCTCCTGCAGAGACCCAGGGACGCCTCGCCCAGTTTTTAAAATAAAAGGTCTGTCAGGTAATGTGATTTCCTGCTGAGAAAAAGAAAGCTTAATTTGAATCAGTTGCTCATTTACTTCGTGGAACCAAAGGCTCAGTATAGGATTCGGTTTATGGGCCCATTTTACTGAGTGGAAAATAAACGAACATAGATTTGTTTAGAAAATGTACTTGATCACCGCAGACTCAAACCAGGCATTTTAAGCCAGGAATAATCTTGTCTGTGAGGGGAATATTTATTACACAGAGGGGAGTAAAGACTCAAAGAGCTGTTAACACACTATTCTTACTTTGTTTCATTTTAATGGCGATGGGAGAGAAGTCCCGTCCAGCCTGACCTCCCCTGTGGCAGGCGTGGAGGAGCGGAGGGCGGACAGGAGGGGCCTCTCTGCTGTGCCCCGTCCTGCTCCACAGGGAAGAAGAGCTCCCCTCGCCCAGAACGGGGGTCGGGAGCGGTCTGGGTGGGGAGCCCAGGGCCATGCACCCCGTGCTCGCTCTGTCCCTGCAAACCCGGCCTCAGTGGCCACAGTGTCCCCATCATTCTGTCTCGCTGGTGCTTTTTGTTTTTCTTTTTCACTTTCCCCTGTTTCAGCTCACCTGCCAAAGACGGTCCAATGAGATAATATTTTGTTACAGGCCCATGCGGAGCTTTCTGGTGACCCAGAAGAGCCCCGACCGGCGGGGCAGGTCCTGTGCCCCTGGGTGGCGTAAGCCCCCAGGGCACTGAACAGCCAGGGGGGGAGCTGCTCACAGTGCCTTGGTCTCAACACCCCCACCTCCGCTGCCTAGTGTCCACACAGTCGGAGGCGATGGGTTCACCCAGCTGGTGTCTGCGAATCGGTGCCCGGTTGTGTTCCCAGGCATGTGACTACACGTGGATGTGTATTTGCTGGGTTTCGTACTGACGTGAGGGGCCAGGTGGGCAAGAGTAGGGGGCGGTTCCCAGAGGTCATTCTGGTGTTTGCTGCTGAGCACTGCCGTCCAGGCAGGTGTCAGGCTCAAAGCTTTGAGGTCGGGGGAGAGGAGCACTTGTGCTTGGGGAGTGCTGGTGCTTTGGGGCGTGATGTGGACTTCATTACTGCCCTCGAGGCAGGTGCTGCAGGGGCCCTGGGTGCTGGGGGTCGGGGGACCCAGGCTTTCTGAAGGCTCCGGAGGGCAAATACGTTTATGAAAATGTGCCACCCTTCTGCTTCTGAGCTGGGGGCGGGGTCTGCCTGAGGTCAAGGAGGTCGAGGGCTAGCGTGTCTGTCTTCACGTCTTTGTACTCAGGAGACCCCGTCCTGATGGAAAGCACGGCTCTCAAACTGCGGGCCAAGGACTCTGCATCAGGGCTCCCCCAGGACCTGTTAAAATGTGCACTTCCAGACTTTCTGGACCAGAATTTTAAAGGGTTGGGGATTGGAAACCTACATGTAGAAAAAAGCATCCCCAGTGATTCTTCTCACACTGAAGTTTGAAAACCACTCTTCCAGAGTGATAAATAAACTCCATTGCTTCAAAGGGCAGAAAGTTTCTGACATCACTGGGGACGCTGGTCTGCGTGGCGTGGATGAAAACTACGCGCAAGGTGAAGCGGCTCTGAGACTTTCTCTTCGTGAAGGTTCTTCCCCAGAATGGTCACCATCCTAAATGCTGCTGTGAAAATGGGCACAGCTCATGGTGTTACTTGCCTTTGCCTGCTGACTCACTCAGATAATTGGCGTGTGGAAAAGTTTAACTAGAAAAAATTGAGACTCTTCTGTGCTTTAGTCATTATGAAAAAAATTAGAATGTAGTTAAATTGATAGAGTTAAGCAGTTTTTGCAAAACGCATTAAAATGGGCTCAAATCAGTGTTTCCTCACCGATTATGTGATGTAGCAATTGCTTTAAATGCAAAAAGTAGCTAATGCTGCAAAATACCCGCTCTCTCTCTCCCCCCCAGGAGAAGCTAACCCAGGAGTGTGTGTTCAGAGAGCAGTTTGAAGAAAACTGGTACAACACGTACTCCTCGAACCTGTACAGACACGCGGACACAGGACGGCGGTACTACGTCGCCCTCAACAAGGACGGGAGCCCCAGAGAAGGAGCCAGGACTAAGCGGCACCAGAAATTCACACACTTCTTACCCCGGCCCGTGGACCCCGACAAGGTCCCCGAACTGTACAAGGATATCCTGAGCCAAAGCTGACAAAGACAGCTTCTCCGCTCGAGCCCTTAGCAAGTAGCCACTATACAGGTTTCACGCGGTGGGTTCCTCTCGGTTTGCTGTCATCACATCAGCTCCACTGTTGCCAAACTTTGTCGCATGCGTAGTCTGACGGCGGCGTGGTGGGGGTGCTGGTTTTGTCCCCCCACTGGGGACCGCCTGCACCTGCTGGCGGGGATGGAGGGGTGCAGAGGGTGGAGGCCGAGGGGTGAGCGGTTGGGGGGTGAGCGGCAGGACTCGGGAATAGAAGGGAGTGGAGGGGACTCGCCGATGCATGTGGGGTTAGACGTCCTCTGTCCTCGCCAGCACAGCTGCCACACCGACCATCAGGACCTGGCCGCGCGTCTGCAGGGGCGCGGGGGTGCGGTCCTCCTTAAGAGTTGTCCTCGGTTCATTCTCACGGGTGTCATCCCAGTGAACTGACAGAAAAGACCTCTTAGTAAAAAAAAAAAAAGTTAAATTTATTTATAGAAATTCCAAAGGCAACATTTTATTTATTTTATATATTTATTTATTATATAGAGTTTATTTTTAATGAAACATGTACAGGCCAGATAGGCGTTTTGGAAGCTTTGGGCTCTGTAAACATTAAATGGCAGCGTCCACTACGAACCTGTGGTAAATGCACGCAGCAAGCGCTGCGTGCATGGGTTTGAGACATTCAAATGGCCCTCACGTCCGAAAGGCAACAGTCGCTTTTGTGCCCGTGTGATTGTAAACTGACGCATTCGTTCACGACACTGAGTACCCCACTCTCCAGACGGCTTGTTCCGTAGCTTACCCCAGAGGATTAAAGATCAACTGGGTCTCAAACTTTTATTCTGTGTCTGTAATATTTGCTCTCTCCCAAGTGACTCCCTCCATCATTGTAACATCATTGGAAAATAGGAAGTGTAAGGGTTGGCATAGCACCGACTTGTTTACGTCTATCGCGGGTATACCAAAGCTAAACCATAACTATGCTGTTATTCTGTCTGTCTCCGGAATAACAGGACTAACATTGAGCATCACCGATTTAGAATTCTCAGAAAGGAAGAAAGCTTACTTGGCACTGATCTTTTTTTTCAGGGGACAAGAATCAGAGTCAGAGTAACAGGATAATTCATGTAAACTTTTAATTTGTGCACTTGGCTCTCAAATGTGAAATTGGACAAGTACCTTAGGGGTCATCGTGACATCTTTTACGGGAAACTGCGTCCAGTGTGACCTGTCATAACACAGGGTCACAGACCCTTTCAGGTGAAGCTTGCAAATCTCCATCAGTAATGACGATGAGGGAAAGTATGCACTTGTTGACTGTTTTGTTTTTAAAGTAGTCTTCACAAGCGCTCGGTCTTTTTAGAGGGAAGGTTACTACACAGAATATCTTTTACAAGGCTTTTATAACGTTTTATGCTGAAGAGCATAAGAATCCATATTCCTTTAGCAGCAATAATTTTGAAACTTGCCCTTGGGCAAGGGAGACTGTTTCTTACTATATACTAAGGAGAAAAGAGCCAAATTCTTAAAGCAATATTTAAAAAAAAAATTTGTAACAAATTCTCATACCGCATAGAACACTTTCTAGCCGGTTATGTGGGAAATTGAAAGTGACAGTTAAAAATGTGTTGGGATTTATGTAACTAATTTTAAAACTTAATATTCCAACTCTGTTTTGCTCTGATGCACATTCTTTATGAAAAATAAAAGTATGTCACTGGTGAGTTAAAGCTGTTTTGAAGCGGAGGCACATGGCTTACTGTCGTGAGCCCCTGGGGCCCTCCTGGGGTCCAAACTGGAGTGGAAGCAGGGCCCTACTGGTGATGTGCATTAAGGAAGAAGTAGGTCTAACATGTGGAATCGAAAAATACTGTAGGGGGAGGGGACAGAAGCGACGTGAAGTAGTTGATTGATGATAAAGGTCTGAATGTTCTCTTCATTTATTTTCTTGGGTATTTCTTTTCAACTTTCTGAACAGAAAGTGCATTTAATTCCAAGATGTAGTATTCTTATTTATTATTTAACCCTTTGCTGCTGCTAAAATGCACATATTCAGGCTTTAGTTTTTCCAAAAGGCATTTAATTAATATTTGTGGCTGAAAAACATTCAACATCTCACCATAGGGAAAAATCAAGGTTCTAGGATGTCATAGGTACAATATTTAGCACGGAAGACATTGATTTTAGGAGATAGCCAAAAGTAATCGTACAGTAGCATGAGGCGGGAGATAATCAGCCTAAAAGAAAGAAAACAATTTGGGAAGAAGACTAAACTCTTCATGCATTCCTAGAAAATGCTACTTTCACGTCTACTTTTGGAGCTCTTTTGTTTTGGTAACTTTTTTTTTCCTAAAGCAAAACAAAGTGCTATGTGCTTTGGGCAACTGATACAATAAACTGTAATGGTCTGTAAATAAATAAATGCTGACTTATGCAATTTCTGTACAGAAGTGTTCCTGGAGAGTAGACGGCTCAGGGTCTGGGTGCAGGCGGCGTCCTGCTGGGCCACAGAGGGCGTCACCCCGGCTCCCGGCTTTGCATCTGGCTCGTGTAAGGGATCCAAAGCCTGAGTCACTGCGGAACACTGAGGCCAGTTTTCACAAACAGAAGCCCAGCCAGCCAAACCGCTATCTTCCTGGTGCCAAACACTGCACCTCGGGCACAGACTTCACGGGCATGGACTGGCCCACCCCCCCATCTGTCATGCGAATGTCCCCAGGTGGTGTCGAAGGACCTGCCAGGTCACCAGTGGGGCACCCAGCCCGGCCAGGTCCCGTTCCGTAGATAAGTGGGCGGCTTCAGTGGATGGTTTTCATTCTATTTCATCTCGTTAACACTGCAACCTTGTGTTACTTACGTGATAATCTGTAATTGTATGTAAATGCACACAGGATCATGTAATTTGTGTAAATACATAATTACAGACTTTTGAAAACTGGCCTTTTTTACTCGATGTCCATTTTGGAGCTGCTTCAGACTCTGTGCCCACGTGAGCCAATGGGATTTTCGGAACACGACCGCCTGGCTCTGCTAGCTGCTGTGTGTGTGTGTGTCGAGGGGACGAGGTGGTCCGGGGAACGGGGTGGGGGATAGACATCCCGCTGTCTCGTCTCTTCTGTAAGCGTCATCTTCCAGGGTAAAGGTTTACGAGCTCACATCAGGCAGGACGCAGTGTATGCACGTCAGCTGGGAGAATGGGCAGGAGCATGCTGCGGGAGGTCGGATTCTGTTGGCTGCATCATTTGACCTTGAAATGTGCCAAATTTAGATCTACTGTTTGTGGTCACTTGCTCGAAAGAGCCGTGAAGTGGCGGGGGTTGGGGAGAACGCCAGGTGGATTTGAAAGCTGTGTTGGCACCACACCGGGGGGGGTGTGTGTGTGTGAGCGTGTGATACACTCGATGTGACACTTGCATGTGTTCCACCTCCTGCTGCCGCGCCAGCGCACACTCGCCAGGCTGGCGGCCCTCCGGCTCTAAGCTCGGACGGCCGTTGTGCCGGCCACCAGGGAGGCAGGCGCACCATGAGAGAGAGGCCTCTTCGCTGCTCCAGCTGGTGGTAAAAGGGAACGTTCCGGCTCCGGTGGCTCCTTGTTCTCTAGCTCTCTCCCAGCTTGTGTCTTGGAAAACATTTAAAAACAGCTTTAATGGAAAAAAAATTACAGGCACCCCAGATACTCAATAGCCCCTGGCCAGCCGTGCTTGTAACTGGCTCGTGCCTTTTTCCCTCTGTCCCCCCCGAAGGTCCTTCCAGTTACGCCTGTGGTTCTGGTTCTGACTCCCTTGTTATCAGCAGGCTTAGCAGGAACACCTGGCCCTGGGAACCAAGGAGTCAGAAGACAAGGTTCAACGAGGTCAGCGGGGGCTGAAGAGCAGGCTCTGTCCTCCTCGGGTAACTGGTGGCGGGCACAGCTGCCCACGATCCTGGCTCAGCGTGGAGAAACATCTTTGTAAGAACACCTGTGCAGGCTTTTCCCTGACTGTTTTGTGGGATGTCGTAAAGCATTCTGTAAACTCCACCTGGCCGTCACCTCTGGCTTCCGGAGTACCCATGTGTGTGTGGGGCTGGTCCGCGGCAGCTTGGCTGAGATTTCGGCTTCTGACTAAGAAAAGGGGCTTTTCCTAGTCTGTGAAGGTGTTAGAATTACAACGGCCCTTTCACAAGGAAGTGATGCTCCAAACACCTCTCCCCTTGGTGGCTGACAGGTCCTCTCCCCTCCCTCCCTCCATCCCTCCTTCCCTCATTCTGTGGGGTGGAGCTTGAGAGACAGGCATGGTCCTGACGGCACACGGGGAGTTTACCTGACAGGCAGGCGCACTGTGATGGACGCTGGGGTGGGAGGGTGCCGGGCCGTGGGGCGTATGGGTGCCGCTGAGGACGTTTGAGAGCCCGAGGTCGCCCGTCTCAAGCGAGATGCAGAGGAGCAGGAGGTACAGCAGAGAGAGCCCGCCGGCCCTGGCTTTCCAAAGGCGTCAAGAAGGTGCACGGCTCGTGGAGAACGTGGGCTCCTTGGATGGTTGTCTGATGTTTCCTGGGTGCTTGTGAGGGACCTGAGGATGTGGGAAGCGCTGGTGACGTGGAGATGGCGGGGACCAGACTTCAGTCAGGCCAGCCGGGCTGCCCTGCGTCCCCGGGGCCACGCTCAGGACGCTCCTTTCTGACTTCTGGTTGCCGTTCAGAGGAAGGTGACTCTATTTGCTTCTGTTAACTTTACTCACTTTAGTTGTCCCCCTCACATTTACCTCATGTCACAGGCAAAACCCACAACATAATGGCGATGGAAATACAGGATAATAAAAGAGGTGGAAATACGATCTTTAAAAATCTACTTCTTTCTTTCAATAAGTATGTATCAAGCAACTGCTATAGGACACAGGACACTGCTAAGGACATACCAGAGGAAGAAAAGACAGTATTCTGATTTTGTTACTCAAATGCCAGGCTGGGTTCCACGTCAACTACCACACAAACGTGCAGGCCACGATGCCGTGGGACTGGGGTGCCCACGCCGCGAGGCAATTAGGACAGTGCTGACAATTTCCCACGAACTTCACCGTCTTCTATTTACGTGAATTTAGAAGAACCCAGTCAGACACAGCCCCCTTCGAGGCCATTGCTGCAAGTGGGGCAGCGCTGTAGGAGTGTCCTCACATTGGATGATACAGATTTTCTCAGTAGATGAGTCCCTCCTTGGCAGTAGATGAGTTTCTTTTGAAATAGCAACCCCATTTTTCCTCCCTTGGAAAAATCCAAAGGAAAAGGCACTAGAATTCCAAAAATTTGTCAGTTACGTATTTGTGATGTCTTTTAAGGACACCTCCCCTGCCATACAGACGGTGGGCCTGTAACAGCAGCTTTTACACTGCAGGCACGAAGTTACGCATCTTGGTTAGAGGGATGGAACGTCCCGTTCTGTCTTCACAAGAATTAAACCCTGTAGTGAATCAGCTTCTGTTTTTCCTGCAGCTTGCTTTGGTCTCCTCCTCTGGTTATGGGCGCCCCAGCTTCCCGCTGTCTTGGGGCCCTTCCCTCCTTGTGCCACGCTGAAGGAGCAGAGGTGCATATATGCCTGTTACAGAGTAAGCAGAGCTGATGGAATGTGATGGATGGTCTTTAGAATTTCTCCAGAACAGTTTCATGATGCTAAGTTTGGTTTTGGGAATGCGGGTTAATTGAATCAGAGTGGCACTCCAGGCGGGGCATATTGACGAGAAAGGAAACTCACCACGCCGGCCCCTGGAGGCCCACAACCTCAGGGCAGAAATTTCCCTCATGCTGCCGTTCACCCAGTGTCATGCCATCAAGAGACCGATTTGAGTTATGAATGATACTTTGGGAGGTGGGTGCAAAATTTGAAATCAGATTCTTTCTTCCCATGATCACTTCCATGAAGCAATTTTAAATTTTGAATTTTGTGGTGACTCTACTGTCTGTGCTCTTTCTTCCTCCTGGCATATTTCCTTGTCAAGGAGGCTGGATCCCACTCTTATCCCAGTGCATTCATTTGGTTCCAGATGCAAAATGCTTATTTCTTTTAAAATGTAGATTATTAAGTGAAAGAACTTTATTGTATTAACAATGCTTCCTGCTGAAGTATGTGAATTAACCTGCCTGAAAGTACAGTCTAGTCACATCTAGCCCTGTGCCTCATTCTGCACTCCACGTGGTCCTGAGCATGTCCCCAAATGCAGCAGTACCTGGAAATGGCCCAACTGCTCTCAGATGAGCTGTTCTATGTCCTAATTAGCTGGTTGCTATAGACACGTGGGTCATGTTTATTTTTCAAATAGCAGGAGCTCAAATTATAGGAAAACTAAAAATAAAATAGAAAGAATAAATATTGTAGTTTGGATAAGTAAAATTTTTTGTAGTCATGGGTCACATTTAGTGCTTAAAATTTTTTTAAACCTTTAAAACCTGGTCAACTATTGAGTTTTATTCTTAGGTAAATGCATGATTTTTCAACATGTCTATATAATACCCAGTGGATTATTTAAAACCTGCCCAAAATTTAAGTGAAGGGAACTCTTCATTGAAACTCATTAATTTATTCAGCAAGCAATTATTGACATGGACCATATTGCAGGGATTAGGAAAGCAGCACAGAACTGGTAAAATCGGTTTCATATACACTATGAATATAAATGACTCACTTAGCGCGTGCCTACCACTTGTGAGAGCGCCAGGAGTTACCTGCCGTAGCTTTTCTTCTTGTCTCCTTTGTATAAAACACCGCTTCTTTCTGGAGAAGAGGACTGGGATGTGGTTTAATGCAGAATATTATCTCTTTAAAGCAGATACTTTATAATATACTGGACTTACGCCATTGCGAAATCTTCTTTTCACTCCCATTCAACTGGACACTTAAAATTGTTCTCAAAGGTATTCCTTCTTGCTTTGACTTTGAGTTGAAAAATGTCTTGGAAAAACAAAACATGCATAAAGTCAATATGATGTAATTTAGCATTCTTTTGGGTCATGTTTTATAATGATTATTCTATATTTGTAGAACAGTAGTTAAGTTTCCAAATTCCTGGGTGACTGTTTTTATCTTGGAAGCATGTGATGGCTTGTCATGAAGTGGTCTTTTTTGGGAACCACACCCAATGGTTCTGAGCACACTCAAGGAACTGTATTAAGGAGCATGTGAGAAATATGTGAACAATCTATAAATACATTTGACTAATGACTGCTCTCTAGAAAGGGTCTATACTGTGATTAGTACATGAGGACAGGAAAGTTACCTGAGGACAGGGAAAGGACCACCCTGAAGGATGGGAGGTAACGGTCCTGGAGCTTACACAGGGTGAGGAGCAGTGCCTCTTCCTTCCAGCCAGAGTAGTGAACCTCCAGATTCACAGGGCGTTGTGTGGCGTGCACAGAAGGGCCTCAGCTGTGCAGAACAGTTAACCTTAGGCTAAACACTGTTCTAGTTCTACCTAACACATTTGAAAAGAAACGCCAGAAAGGATCAAACTATTTTCAAGTCAACTTCATCCCAGAACAAATCTCAATAAAGTTGATGGGAATAAAAAGTATCCATCACCCACCCAGCAAGATAAACACACAATGTCCGGCATCGAATCAGAAATCATCAGACATGCAAAAAGGCAGGAACACAAAACCCAAAATGAGGATAAACATCATTCAAGTCAGTCTGACTCAGAACTGACCAAGATGTTAGTGTGAGCAGAAAATTACATTGAAACAGTTATTACATGTCATATTTTTTAAAAAAGTTTGAAATATGGAAGATACTGGGAAAAATTCATATTTGACTTCTAGAGTTGAAAAATACAATGTGTGAAATGAAAAATACATTGGATAAGATTAATGGTAGTGTTGACACTGCAAAACAAATGGTGCCTGCATTTGAAATTATAGCAACAGAAACTATCTAAAGTGGAAGAAACAGAGAAAAGAGAATTAAGGAAAACTGAACAGAGCATCAGTGATCTGTGGGAAAACTCCAAGTAGCTTAATGTACATATAACTGGAGTCCCCAGAAGGGAAGAGAGAGAGGCGTCAAAAAAAATTTAAATAAATAATGGCCAGAAAGTTTCTAAAATTTGATAAAAACTATAAACACACAGACCCAAGATGCTCAGTGAACGTAAAACATAAGAAACATGAGGGGAAAAAAAAACCTATGGCAAGGCATATCATAATCAAATTGCTGACAACCAGTGATACGAGAGAATTTTTAAAGCATCCAGTTTGAAAAAAGCCACAGCATATATTTGATACAGAAGAACAAAGTTAAGAATGACATCAGATTTCTTGTCAGAAAAAATATGAATAAGAATACAGTGAAATAATGTCTTTAAAGTACTGAAAAAACAGATCTGTCAAACTGGAATTATATTATAGAAACCAGAAACAATATATTTTAAAAACAAAGGCTAAGTGAAGACTTTTTTGATATACACAAGCTCAAAGACTTCATCATCGGCTGACCCTTACTATAAGAAATGTTAAAATGATTAATATTGTAAATGTTAAAGCCTTAAAATCTTTTAGGCAGAAGCAAAAAGATGCCACATGGAAACAGGAATCTATTCAAAGGAAATGAAGGACACCATAAGTGATAACTGATGAGAAAATACAAGATTTTTTCCTACTTGAGTCACTTTAAAGGGTGATGGACTGATTAAACCAAAACAATATCACTGTGAGATTTATCACATTTGTAAAAATAAAATGTGTGACAGTAGTACAAACCCAGAGGGAGAGACAGGGAAGTACGTATCGTGAGGTTCTTATCCTATCCTCGGAGAGGTGTGCATCGCAGTAAGCTGAAGATGTGTGCTGTCAACGCCACAGCAACCACTAAGGTAATAAACAAGAATTGTAGCAAGATGATAGATTTAAACTTGTCTATACTGAGTCACATTGAAAGTAAATGGTCTAAACATCACAAGATTGGATTTAAAAAGCAAGATGCAACTACATACTACCTCCAGAAATGAACTTTAAATATAAAGGTACAAAAAGATTAAAAGTGAAAGGATGGAAAAATACGCACTGTGCTAGCGTTCTACAGAAAAAGCTAGAGTAGCTAAATTAGTATCAGACAACCTTGATTTCTCAACAACATTTTTGCTAGGGATAAAGAAGGCTGTTCATCAAAGGGTTCATTTCCTCAAAGGGGTCATTTCATCAGAAGAACATAAAAATCCAAACTGTTTGTGTACCTAACAAGCAGAGCTTCAGTATATATGAAGCAGAATGTGATAAAACTACAAAGAGAGATAGCCAAATTCACAATTACAATTTAAAATTTCAAGAACCTTCTTTTGATAATTGATAGAACAAGTAGACAGAAAATCATTAAGAATATAGAATGTTTAAACAACACTTTCAACCACTTTGACCTGGTTGACATTTACAGAACACTCCACTCGGCAATAACAGAATATATATTCTTTTCAAGTGCACAAGGAACATTTACCAAGATATTCTGAACCATTAAATTAATATAGACACTAATTACAAAATTCGTAATTGAATTTGCAATTAAAAACCTTCCCACAGATAAAAGTCTAGACTCAGAGGCATCACTGGTAAATTCTACCAGATGTTTTGGGAAAAAGAAATGTCATTTTATGATAAACCCAGAAAACTGAAGAGAAGGAAATATTAAAAAATTCGCTTTATGAATTAAGCGAGAGAAAGACATTACAGGAAGAGAAAGTGACAGATCAATATTCATCATGAACATGGATATAAAAATTCTAAATATAATTTTAGCAAATTGAGTCCAACTATATTAAAAAAGGACAATATATGATGTTCAAGTGCGATTTGTCCTTGGAATGCAAGATTGACTTGTGAGTTGAAAATTGATCCATGTAATTCGTCTTATTACCAAACAAAAGAAGAAAAGCACATTATCATCTCAATAAATCTAGAAAGAGCATTTGACAAAATTAAAATAATTCCTGACAAAATCCTCAGAAAATTAGTAATAGAAAGAAACTTCCTCAATCTGATAAAAACTGTCTACACAAGAACTACATGAACATCATTCTTAAGAAAGATTGAGTGCTTTACCCCAGAACTGAGGAATGAGACAGGTTATCCATGCCTTCCACTTCTACCCAGCGTTGTCCTGGAGATCTGCGGCAGAAAGGAATAAAGGGCATTCCGATCGGAAATTAAGAAGAGGAACTGCCTTTTTTTTTGCAGTTGATGTGATCATCTATGCAGAGAATTTGATGATATGTACAGAAAAGCTACTAGAAATAAAAAACAGTTTAGCAAGATTGCAGGATGCAAGAGCAATCTACAAAAATCAATTGTATTTCTACATATTCTTAATGAGCAATCAGATGTTGAAATAAACATAACATTTAAATGGATAAAAATATTTAGGGGTAAATATGACAAAAGATATTCAAGATCAATTCACTGCAAACTACAAAACACAGCCTTAGAGAAATGGAAAATTACACCCTGTTTATATATTCTTAAGATGTAAATTCCCTGCGTATTGATCTCTTGATCCAAGGTAATCCCAATTAAAAATTTCAGTTTTTTTTTTTTGGAAATGAGCAAACTGGTTTTAAAATTCATATGGAAATGGAGATTATCTAGAACATCCAGAACGACCCTGACAAGAAACAAAGTCAGAGGACTGACACCACTTGAATTCAAGACTTAGAAATTAAGTAGCTGACCGTGCAATTGGCATAAAGATAGACAAAAAAATAACTGCAGCAGAATAAAAGTCCCCAAATACAGCCACACATCAGAGGACACTCAATCTAAAAAGTATGCTCATTACTTTCTAGCTTGTCTTGAAAAGCATATACTGATAAAGAAAATGTCATAGAGCAGCAGAATCAACTGAAAAAGAGATCTGACATGCTAAATTCATTATTTTTATCTCTATACTTCTGAAAAATAAGACTATTTTTTTAAGAACAGTTTTAGGTTCAGAGATTTCCCACATACCCCCTCCCCCCACCGCCAACCACACGTCATCATAATCACCCGAAGTCCATGATTTCCATTACAGCTCCCTCTTGGTGTTGTAAACACTTGTGGAGTTTGGACAAATGTGTAATGACACGTATCCATCATATGGTACCACACAGAGTATTTTCACTGCTCTAAAAACTTCTAGCCTCCACCCCTCAAACTTTTAGCAACCACTGATCTTTTTACTGTCTCCATGGTTTTGCTTTTTCCAGAATGTCATGCAGTGGGAATTACACAACACGGAGCACTTTCAGGTTGACTTCTTTCACTCAGGACTATCATTCAAGATTTTTCCGAGTCTTTTCATGGCTTGATAGGTCATTTCTTCTTAGCACTGAATAATACTCCACTGCCTGGAAATACCACAGTTTATCCATTCACCCTCTGAAGGACATTTTGGTTGCTTCCCAGTTTTGGCAACTATGAATACAATGGCTATAAACATCCATGTTAAGGTTTTGGGGTGGACATCACTTTTCATCTCTTTTGGGTAAATACCAAGGAGTAAGATTGGTAGATCATATGGCAACGATATGTTTAGTTTTGTCAGAAACTGTCAAACTGTCTTCCCCAGGGGCTGTGCCATTTTACATTCTCACCTTTGATAAATGAGGGTTCCTGTTGTTCCACATCCTCACCAGCATGGACAACAAATTTTTGACAAAGATACAAAGGGAATTCAGTGGAGGAAGAACAGTCTTTCAACAAACGGTATAAACAACTGGATTTCCATATGCAAAAAATTCAGTCCATGCCTTGTACCATATATGGAAATTAATGCAAAATGGATTATAGAGCTAAACATCAAAGCCAAAACTATAAATCTTCTAGAATTAAACACGGGAGAAAATATTTGTGAACTTGGGCAGAGATTTCTCAGAACACAGAAAGAGCACAATCTCTTTCAAAAAGGCATCATTAAGAGGATGAAAAGAAAAGCCACAGACTGACAGAAGAGATTTACAAATTACATCCAGACTTATTTGTCCAGGGACCTATATCCAGAATGTATAAAGAACTCTCAAAAGTCAAGAAAACAGGCAAAATATTTAAACAGACAGTTCACCAAGGAATATGCAAATTGTAAGTAAGTACCTAAAAAGGTATTCAACATCATTGCTCATTAGGGAGATGGAAAATAAACCACAATGAGATGCCTTTACACACGTATTAAAAGGCTAAAATTGTGAAAATGGAACATTCTAAGTGTTGCTGAGGATTTGGAGGAACTGGAACACTCATATGTAGGTGGTAGGGATGTCAACTTGTAAAACCTCTTTGGAAAACATTTTATCGGTTTCTTAAAAAGTTAAACATGCATCAACTATATGGTCAAGCCATTCGTCTCCTATGGATGGACCCAATAGAAATATAAGCATGTGTTCATACAAAGACAGATGCAGCTTTTAAAATAATAGCCAAACACTGAGAAAAACCCAAGTGTAGGCTCCAGGTGACTGAACCTTAGTTCACTTCATCCTGGTACATCTCACAATGGAATACTGCTTAATCATGAGAATGAGTGAGTTACTCAAACATGCTGCCGCCTGGATGAGCCTCAAAATAATTGTGCTGAGCGGAAGAAGCTGGACAAGAAAGAGCACATACTTTACATTTTCATTTGAATAAGATTCTAGAAAATGAAGTCTGATGCAGAGTTACAGGGAGTGGATCAGTGGTTTCCTGGAGACCACAGGGCGGGCAGGGATGAGAGGAGGGGCTGCCACGGGGGTTAGGAGGCGCAGGGGTGATGGATTTGTTCATGATCTTGACTTACCTGGTGTATAAATGTGTCACACTTATCACAGTGTACGCTTCTGTGCAGTTAACTGTATGCCAATTATACCACTGTGACAACATTTTTAAGTACTATGTACAAAATTTTTGACCTGTTTTTATAAAGAGCTGTCAGATAGATGAAATGGGATGGTGGCGACTGTGTGATCCCTGGCGCGTCGGTCACCCCCTTTGCTTTCACCCGCAGACAGGCATCTCTCCATCCGGGAAGAGGTCTCCACATTCACTAACTGGCAGAAAGAGGAGAACTCAGAGGTAGGGAAACAGTATTAAGATATTTGTCCCCGATCACCATTTTCTAAAACTCAGCTCTCTAGAGTCCTCCAATCAATTCTAAACTAAACCTCCAAGCGGGGAGAGCACAGGTTTGCAGGCGCGAGGGGCTTGACTTACGACATGCAGTGGGGGAGATGCGGCAGTGAAACGAAAGAACGGCCACAAGACGGTCCTGACCTGTATGTAGTTCACAGCAAACACCTTTTTGGGAGTGCTTTGTAATGATTAGTTCTGTATTTTTAGCACAGAACAGGAGTTCAGTTTCCAAATTCCTGTTTAGCTGTTTTTATCTCGTGACAACTTGTCACGAGGCTAAATCGGGAACCACACCCGATGGTTCTGAGCACACTCGGGGAACTATATTAAGGACGCAGTGACAGATGCCCCATTCGATTAGTTACTGCCTTCTGGAAAGGGCTGAGCACTTGAAGCCGATGCCAGACCTCAAACTATGCTGTGAAGTTCATGAGAGATTCGAGGGAGGAACTAATCCATCGTGTAATCCAGTGACTGGATAACCCATTCTTAGGACTTTGAGATACAACTCCAAGGTCCAGACTGTAGGATTAAGGATTAACGGTCTGAAGACAAGTTACAGATAAAGGAGAGGAGGTCCAATTAAGGCTTCATTTCTGCTTTCTACAACTGGAATTAGAGCTTTTCAGCTGGAGGGCAGCAAATAAACCAGCTGTGCTTTGTCTCAACGGAAGATTGGCCGTTCTGTGCTTTGCAGTGCACAGCGTTGTGCCTCCCCTGCGTGGGACCATGTTCCAACTGTGCTGCTTGACTATGTAAAAAGGAGACTGAATCCGCTAAAATGCTAATCATTTATACTGGCATTAATTCACAATTGGGTGAGACCAGCTGGGTGAGACCCCCTTCCCCTCCGCCTCCTCCTTCTTCAAATGGAAACAGATGGAAGTTAGAGAGTGAAGTGACTTGATCTGGTTCAGCTTCCACTGGGAGTGAGAAACAGTCCACCTCAGAAGACGAGCTATCTAATTTTCACTTCATGTGTCCCCCAAAACGTGCCCCCTCCTCAGTCCTCTGAATCTGTTTCATCTCCGTGCAGAGGACACCTGGCTGATAAGTGGTCCAGGAGCCCTGAGATGGTGCCCGCCTGGGCTGAAGCCATCACTGGCTTGATGGGGGAAGACCATGGGCCGTGATTCATGTTCCATGATGCGATTCCCTTCTTCAAGCAAGCGGGTATCTGGCCCAGAGCTGCCCGGCTGGAGACTCTATTTCCCAACCTCATCTCCCAACCTCCCTTGCAGCTGGGTTTGACCACTTGATTAATTTCTAGCCATGGAATGCACACAGAAGAGATTGATGGCGTTTTTAGACCTGGCCACAAATATCACATGTCACTCCCCCATCTCTCTCCTTCTCGTAAGACCTTGAGACTCGACTCTGACCATGCTGACCAGCCCGATGTCCTAGGGGCTGGTGGGATGGCTCCCATCCCCCTCCGGGCTGTTCAGAGAGACACAGCAAGGACACTAAGGACGCTCTATCACTAGACCTTGTCATTTCACTGCTGCCTCCCCTGTCGGGCCAGGGCCCTCAGTCCTGCATTTCTAGCAGGTTTCTGCTCGGTCTTTTCAATGAGTAACAAGTGCAAAAGACAAAAACAGAAAAAGCCCATAAGCTGTGCTACCATCTATGTTCATCGAGCAAGAAGAATTTATTTCATAGAAAATGACTTTACAACCTTTGGTAATTCCATTGTTTTATATGAACTACCCATTCAAACAAAGCCACCTCGTTAGTGACTCCTGGCTAGGTGCATTGTTAGGTTTTCCTTCTGGTTTGGAATTTGGTGGTTTATTGCTAGGGGTCACACCTGCATTTTATAAATGACTTCTGCAACCGTGTCAGAGATTAGCCGGAGGAGAGTAAAAATACACACACACGGAGCCCAGCACGAGGAGAAGTGTACGTGATTGTCCTACATCTGCCGAATGTCATGAAAGCCCGGAAGATTCTGTGACTCTTTACAGCACCAGTTTCAGAAGATGCAAAACCACGTTCTCCCAGCTCTGTGACTCAATAAAAGAGAAAGCCGACTACGCGTCTCTGTTTGGTTGCTCTACGGTGGGGCTTGAATTTCGACCACGTTGTTTGCCTGGAGTTAGTGGAAGAGGACTTGGATGGTGAGAGCTTTGGGAAGTCGGGGGGCTGTAAAGGTTGGGTGCTAACTGAGCCCAGGAGGAGCAAGCAGCTTCGTGGGACCTCGTCAGCTCAGGGAAGGCAGAGGAGCGCACCACAGGGCAGCTCAAGGCCCCGTTCCTGCTTCTAGCTCCTGCCTCAGCTGTACCACGGCCCCTCTTTAGGGGGCTTCTGGGGAGCGTGGCCAGTGTTCTCTGCCTTTGTCCCCGTGCTGGGGGGACAACGATTCTGAATTGCGTCTTCTCTGGGTCACTCCATGAGATTCTAATTACCGCCGCGTGTTTCCACACATCTCCCCAAGCATGTGTCCCACTGAGCTCGGCTGCCTCTGCCTGATGGCTCAGTGGTTCTTCCAGCTCTGCACAGATGTTCAGACAGACCTATTATTTCACCCCTGCTCCTGCCCTGCCTCCTGCGAGCACCGTCTCACGGTGACCCCACCATCCATGCAGACGTCCAGGAGGAAACTCGGGAGTCCTCGTTCCCGCCCTGCCCCAAGCCCCACTCTCACCATCACCAAGTCCTGGCTTATCCCTAAACTGTTTTCAGAACCGCTTCCTCCTCCCTGCCCTCCCCAGCGCGCCGCAGTGCAGCCCTCCCTCACCCTCCGGCAGCAGAGCCGGACCCCCCCGACGTCGGCACGGCCCCTCCCCGACCCTTCGCGAAGCGGCCGGGTGGACCAGGTCTGCGACCCCGTGCCCCGGGCCGGCTGTGTTTTGGGATGTTCTGCAGTTTAAACAGGGGACCGCATGGTGTAGGCGCCCTGTTTCACCCCCGCAGGGCCTGAGGGGGCACCTCCAGTTCCAAAACGTTAGTGGTTCTGTTCTGAAAAAGGTATCCCAGTAAGCGGGTCAGTGAAGCCCGGACGTAACTTCAGACCCGTGCAGGTCAGGCTTCGCGGCCTCCAGCTCAGGCTGGGATCGGTTTTTGTCACCTGAAGTGCTCGACATCGCATTCTGACGTTCTGGGTTCCAGGCGTGCGCTCTCCCTGACGTTTCTCCGTCCCGCTCTCTCCACTTTGGGAACTTTTGGGGCCCCCTTGGGCCGCAGGACAGATTCTGGCAGAACTTCCAGGCCCGGGACCTCCTGAGGAGCACCCGCGCCCCCCCCCCCCCCCCCGCCGCGCTCCCAGCGCCGCGGGCCGCTTCCCGGGCCCCCTCGCCCTGGGGACCTGCCCCTGCTGCGAGCGCTCAGACCCCCCCCTCAGCGCCGCCTCCCCGGGCGCCGGCCGCATGGCGTGGTGTAGAAACAGTCGCCAGGCCCCTGGGCCCCTGGGTGGTGCTGGGCTCTAGAGGTGGGCCCAGCACGCGCCGGGGGCCTGGGGGCAGCGGCCGCTTCACTGAGTAAATTGAAAAATGGCTCCCCCTCTGCTTGCTTTCTCCCTGGAATGTATTTACTGTTTTATTGTGGGTGTTAATGGGGGAACTGGGATTCCGGAGATGGACTTCAGGCTTTGAAGTTGACTTTTCCAAAAACAAATGTATGCATCAAGGGCTGTCTGGACTTTGCCTCTGAACTGCATAACTACAGCTCCTAAGCATTGGCTAAATGGACGGAGAAAATCCTTTCTGTTCACCACAGAGCTTGACAAAGTGGTGCGAGTGGCTTTGCGGGATGAACTGTGCAGAGAAGTCTGGGGTGTCGGTGGGGACCCTCGAGGCAGCCGAGAGGAGTGAGGGGGGCGCTCAGCAGGTGGCTGGTGGTTCCTGTGTCACCAGGATGTCACTTGCTCCAGTGACTTTTAACACAAAGCCTCAGTTTCTGCGTTTGGAAATCACAGAATGGCGCCTGGGGCCTCGGGAAACCTGTAGAAACCCTGTCCTGTAGTTTTGGCCGCACCATGAACGGGCTTTCCTGGGACAGTCACTCTACCTGCTCAGCAGCGGGGGCGCTGGGTGACACACAGGTCACAGTGAGGCGTGAGGAGAGGAGCAAGTACTTTCCTACTCAAAATTAAAAAACTGAAAGTGTGTGCATGTGGGGAAGTGCTGCCGTGCCGCCCACCTGGAGGCCAAGGTCCCCCCAGAGGCATAAGTGGCACACGAGGGTCTCAGGGAGGGCCGCTCACAACAGGCCGCAGAGTATTCACTTTTTCCTTTTACTCAGTTAGAGTGGTGACAAGGTTTTCCACGGGAGAATGTCCCTCTCATGTAGTTGGCTCTGATAGGCAGTATTTATGGTGGAGAGAAGGGTCTGGGAATCCGTGAGTGTGCTGGAAATTGTGTGTAAATGTAGGTGCATAGGTGAACTGGTTTGGGGAAAAAAATTGAGAATCATTGAAATATAAGATTTTTAACGGCCTTTCTAACCTTAAAATTCCACATGTCACGATCCATGGCTGTGATCCTGCTAGATCTTTGCTGCTTTGACATGACCCTTACTATGTATCATTTTTGGTAATTAATGCTTTATTTCATTTAATTCTTTGCAAACTGGCCATTCACCGCGCCCTTCATTCAGCCGGTATTTATAGGATGATGACTAGGAGGTGAGCCCTGCGTCAGGTGCTGGGGAGTCTCCGGTGAGTGAACCTGGTGCATTTCTCTGCCGAGCTTGCTGCCTGGCAGTGGTGGCAGTGGGGGGAGGGGTGCTGACCACCAAGGGCCGTAGCAGTTGGAGTAGGAGACCCGCAGATGGGGACCAGAAAACAATAGGGTTTTGGGAAGTAGGATTCCGTCCTGCTGGATTGGAACGTCACTGCTTGGCATCTTTAATTTCTCTGCCTGTCTCGCCCTGTCTTTGAATAAAAGCCCACACAGCTTTCCATAGGTTCTTCATAAACTGTCCTTTCCTCTGTCTCGCCCTCCTTCCCGGCTGTGCCTCCTGGTACCAGCTCAAGAACGCTCCCCGCGGCTGTTTACCGGCCCCATTATTTATAGGCTGCTATGTTCCCCCGTGCTCCTCGCCAGTCACCACCCAGACGCGCTGTACGTAGTTCGTTATTTTAATCTTTCCCAGTAAATCAATTCTCCCTACCTCCCCATCATTTTTATTGCTCTGCTTTGAACTCCCTTCAGCTTTTCTACCTCTTTATGGTATTGAAGTGCCCGGAATTTAATGTAGTTTTCCAGGTGGGGTTCGAGAAAGGCTGTTAGAGCGGGACTCTCACCTCTGTTCGCTGCTGGGAACGGAGCCCAAAACTGCATTAGCCCCTGAGCTGCGGTATCAGCTCTAGCAGCGCACGTCTGATTGTCTCCTGCCCAGCGCCTGCCGGCTCCCACACAGCTCCGCGGCGTCCCTCCGGTGGTCTCGCTGCCGTCTAGCTTTTAGTCAAGGGTCGGCACCGAGAATCAGAGGAAGGAAGGTGGCGAGCACAGTCCCAAAGGGTAAACGCAGTGGGTGACTGATGACAGTGACCGTCCCTGCCGCGGGAGGTGTGGTCGCGCGGGGCTGAGGCTCCAGGACTTGTTTGTGTTCTCCTCTGGCACTCGCCTCATCTGGCTGAGGAGCAGGCTCAGAGACGCTAAGTAAGTGTCGGGGAGTCCCCCAGCTTGAGGCAACACAGGAATCCGGGCAGCCGGACCACAAAGCCTTTGGAACCAGCGCCGCTGGTGAGGGGCCGGGGCTGGGCGGGGGTGATGGTGCTGCCCGGAGCCGGGGGTCCGCTGGCCCAGTGCTGGGCTGAAGCACCGTCACCCCCGGGGACCACTGCCCGGGTCTCCTTCCCTAACCTCATAAAGCGAGGCACATCGGAGGACCAGTGAGATCTTTGAGTGAGTGAGTGGAGGTTAAGTTCCGGGCACTTGTGGACATGAAGCAGTGTTGTCACCCCCTCCGCCCTCAAGCAGCTTCCAGAGTCCCTGCACCAGAGCAAGGCACAGAGCCCAGCGAGACAGACCCTGCAGAGCAGACCCGGCAGGACTGGTTGTGAAGGAGAGAATGCCGAGGTCAGAGGCTGTTTCTGAAAGGAGTCTGACTACGGCATCTTGCCACCCTCAGCAGTGGCATCGCTTCCTGCTCCTTCTTTTAGGTCAGTGTTGAAATGGAGTCATTCAACTTTATTTCTCCTGATACTGACGCAAACCTTGATCAGGAGTTGATGAAAAGTGGAGATTGACGGGGGAAATTAGGGTGCGAACGGTGCAGTTAGTGTGCGTAAGGATGGTGTTTTTTGAGAAACACAGAGTTTGTGTTTTGAACCCATTCCTGCTCTGGAGGAATGTTGCTGGCCATCCCCTCCCTCTGCCCATCAGTCTTGAGGGGTTGTTTGTGGGGCTGCCGGGTGTAGAGGAAAGGGTGTGGCTGTTGGAACCCAAGCAGTGTCGTTATTTAGCTTCATAAAATTAGGTAGGTCATTTAATTTAAATTAGGATTTCTGCCAATGAGCTGCTGTGAGGTATAGATGAGATAGACCCGCAAGGGCTTGGGGTCGGAGCAGGTGCTCCACAGGTGCTGGTTTTCCTTTCTGCTCATCTCTATCCCTTACTCCGCTGTATAGCCTGTGAGCGTGTGGTTTGCCAGGTGAGCCACATAGCGGCAAAAACTTCTAAGTTATCTACTGTGTTCAGAACTCTATGATGTATACAGTCCACTACCATCACCACCACTGCCACCATTACCACCACCACCATCACTACCACCACCACCGTCACCTCCACCATCACCACCATCACCACCGCCATCACCACCACCACCACCACCAGCACTGCCATCACGACGTCCATCAGTGCTTGATGAGCACTCGTCATGTGCCAGGCACTATGCCAAGCACTTTGCAGACATGTTCTCATTTATTCTTCAAAACTACCCTTTAAAGTAGGTACTATTATTACTCCAGTTTTGAAAACAAGAGTACCGGTGCTTGGAGAGGTTAAAAGACGTATTCAAGGTTATACGGGGTGTGAGAGATAAAGAAGAAACAGGAGCCCTGAGCCCTGCCCCGAGGAAGTGTGTGATGTGCTGGGAAGTGAAATTAAAGCCCACGCAAAATTAGTGCTCTTGCTTTGGCGAGGCATCCTGTAGTGAGTGCCAAATCGCGTGGTTCAGGCTAGAAAGGCTGCAGATGTTTGGGGGCAGGGACTGGTGAAGGCCACTGTGCGCACGGTTCTTTTGTTTTATGGGGTTAACACTTATTCGGATTCTCTGGAGGACCGTATGGGTACACGTGGGACACAGGAACCTCAGACAGTCGTTCCGACTTCACAGGAGCCCAGGAGACTCTGCCCACAGGCTTCTTAGGGAAACAGAAATGGAGCGAGACCGAGCAGCACAGAAACTGGACTTGGGAAGCTGCGCTGGACCCAGGTCTGCTCTAGTGACGAGGCAACCTCATGTCCTGGCAGCAGCAGGCGGTCTGGCTCCTCCACTGAGGCTCTGCTGTAGCTGAAACCTGATGACTTGCTGATGTTTTCAGCCCTGCTCCTGTAAGTTCCCTCTCCCTCCCTCCCTCCCCCCTCCCCAGCCCTCCTGTTCAGTTTTCCAGCAGTGGGGCTCTCATGGCTCTGCCTGGTCCTCTCCATCCTTCTTTAAGCAGGGCTTTGGCACCTGGTGAACCCTCCGGCCCCTGGCCTGCCCGTGACGGTTCCGCCCAGGTCAGAAGCCCATCCTAGTCCAGGCAGCTTTGGCTGAAGTGTCTTGGTCACATAGCACCTGGTCACCTCTGCAGAAGGAGCCCTCTGGACAGCTGTGTCACCAGGTGTCTGTCACAGGAGCTCAGGTGTGGCCTGTTGACAGCAGCTGGGGAAGCCTCCGTGGAGGACTGGAATTTGACGGGCAGGAGCCTTAGAGGAGACACAAAGGGTGGCCTGGAATGAGCTTGCGGCAGCAGAGGGTACCAGGAGAGGGATGGGGAACGAGCCAACTCTGTGCACCCAATCCGGCCTTAGGAGTCAAGCAGCGACTGTGGACAACAGTTTTGAGGCACAAGGGAGCCATGAGGGGTGTGGGAATACAACAGATGTCTACCGTGAAAACAGTCTAAGAAGAACCAGGGTCGGGGGAGGGTAGAGCTCAGTGGCGGAGCGCGTGCTTAGCACGCATGACGGCCTGGTTTCAATCCCCAGTCCCTCCTCCGAAAACGAATGAAAAACACAGAACCAGGGAGGCAGAGTCATGACGTGCAGAGCCGGGGCGCCGGGCAGGAGGGCAGGAGCGCCCCTCGCAGCGGCGCAGGCTCTCCGCGCAGGCGCCTTGAGGCGCCCCAGCCCCCCCGCAGCCTGGGCGGCCGGCGCGCCCGCGGGGCCCCGTCCGTCTGTCCCGCAGCGCTCGCGTGGCCCGGCTGCAGCAACGGCCGGGACCTAAGTGAGCTCGCGTCGCGGAGTGGGCTGGTGATGAGCCACGGGTTGTTTTAAAAGTAGCTGTTTTGCTTAGTGAACCTGCCCGCTTGCTGAATTCCTCACCGAAACGCCGTACCTCCCGCTCTCGCGTTTCCGCGCCCCTGCTCTGTCTCAGGCTTTTCAGGAGCAGCTCGCGGCTCCTGCGCGGCAGCGCGCCCTTCGTTCTTCACGTTCCGTGTGTGCTGCTGCCGCCTCCGAGCAGCCCCAGCGCTCGACCTGCCCTCCGGGGCCCCTCCAGGGACCCCGGGGCACAGAACGGATGTGGACCCGACTAGCTTTTCTCAGGAAAGTACTTCGCAGTCTCTAGAAGCTTCCGGGGGACACGAGATTTGGGCGCAGAGCTACCAACGACACACATCGCCATGGCCGCGTGTCCTCTGAACTGACGTGAACCATTTGATTTTCCGTTGTCTGGAACACGTCTGCCATATTAGAAGAAGTGAGATGCTGCTGTTTTTCGGAAGATACACCATTACTTACTGCACTGCTGTTGCGATGAAGTAAGGATACTGCCGGTTAAACAAAGACACGCAGGAACCTTTGTAAGACACCTTCTGGACGTGGGGATGTGAAAAATAAACGTGTGAAAAGTAGATGCGTGACGTGAAAAATAACGTGTCTGAGAAGTGGTGAGTTACAATGGGTTACAAGTACCTCTGGAATCGTGGGTTCAGATCGTAAGCAAACCAGTGGTACCTTAATTATGAGCCACACCCTCATCTTAAGCCTAACCTGGATACTACCCAGCCCTATGGCTAGCGTAATCTTTTTTAAAATTTTAATTATTTATTTTAAAAAATTGAATTACAGTCAGTCACAATGTATCTGTTTCTGGTGTCCCTGTGGCTAATCTAATCGTAACCCAGTCCTCCTGTCTCTTCCCTCGCCCACTGGGCTGAGCACTTGATTCTTTTAATGTCGTACGAGAAACTCTTTCTCTTTGAGATGATGTCCCAGCTGCCTTCTCTCTGGCTGTCCTCACAACACACCACAGATTGGATGGTTCAAACCATAAACGTTTCTCCTCCCAGTTTTGAAGGCTGACAGTCCAGGGTCAAGGTGCCAGCAGAGGGGTCTGGGGAGCCCATCCTGACCTCTGACTTATACCTGTGTCCTCACGTGAGAGCAGAGAGGAGGCAAGCTCTCTGGGGCCGCTCCTTCTCAGGGCACTGACCCATTGTGAGGGTCCCCCCTCAGGACCTCTGCACCTCACAGGACCCACCTCCTGATCCCATCACCCTGGGGGTTGAGTTTGAAGGGGACACAAACACACAGCCCACGATGCCAGCAGCTGCCCTGCCGGCCCTGGGAGCTCCTCCCCACCTGCCTGGCCTCTGAGCTCAGGGTTCTGTCACCTTCCCTCCAGTCCACCCCTTCTCTCCTCCCCTACTGAAGTGTTCCCCTCCTCAACCTGGAACGTGCTTCCCCCCTTCTTTGCCTGATCTTTGAGGCTCCCTTCGGGGCACCACACACACACTTTTGTTGCTGTGCCCTTTTATACTCCCGGGGGCATTCTGTCCAGGAGTAAGAGCCATGGTCCGGCGCTGGGGGGAGGTGAAAACGAGAGCCTGTGAGGTCCGTGTTGGTGAGGGCCGAGGATGAAAAGGTTCAGCCCACAGTCTGACTAGCAGGGCCCTGGGAGTTTCCTGAAGACCAGAAAATCTGGTTACTGAGAGGCTCGGATGAGAGCAAAGAGGTTCCATGGGCCTCTGGAGGCTGGGACATGGAGTGTGCCCCCTGGGCAAGACCGATGAGATCAGTTCCCTCCGCTGGCTCTTTTCTCGGGGTCTGTGTGCTGGGTCAGCTCTGGATCCAAGCCACAGGTCAAATCTGCTTGCGACTGTTTTTGCCAATAAAGTTGTACTGAGGGCCAGACACCCTCCTTCTGTATGTGTTGTCCACGGCTGCATTCACACCACTGCCGCAGCCGGTCGCTGTCAATGGAGACCACGTGGCCTGCAGATCCAAGGACATGTCCTCTCTCGCCCTCTGCAGAAGACGTCTGCTGACGCCCATTTGAGACGGGTTCGAGGTCCCGTCCCGCAGGGCTGACACTTTAAGCCACACACACGCTCCACTAAAAAAAAGCAAGTGGAAGATGAAATGATACGTTAATCAAGATAAAGAGTAAGTTGG
Source organism: Vicugna pacos (assembly GCF_048564905.1). Lineage (NCBI taxonomy): Eukaryota > Metazoa > Chordata > Mammalia > Artiodactyla > Camelidae > Vicugna > Vicugna pacos. The sequence goes on from NC_133000.1 coordinate 1,395,770, forward strand.
AAGTAGCACACGAAAAGGAAAATAGAAAGAGTGAAAGCGAAGGACGGGTTAAAAACAACAGACCCAAGGTCCAAGCCAAGGTCCGCGTCTGAGCTCGTCCCTCTGAAAGTGCCTGGGAAATGCTGTGTGTTTGTCATGACGGCTGACTCGATGGTCGGGACCAGAGGCCTTGAGAAGTGGGGGTGCTGCGGGCAGGCCGGCCTTCGGGCCGCAGGAGAAGTGTGTGTTTTAGCTTCAGGGATGAGTCCTCACCGCTCTGCCCCCAGGGCCCCGGGCCCTTCCTCCCCGCTTGGCCCACTCACTAGGCAGGGTCCCCTGCATCCAGCCTGTGACACAGACACTCTCCTTTCTTCCTGTCTGGGGTCACCCTCAGTGCCAAACTGCTTAGGAAACCCAAGATGCACAGCTGCGGGGATGGGGCCGGGCAGAGGTGGTGCGGATCTGCCCCCGGTCTGCTCCGTCAGGGCCGCGCGTTTCTCAGAGAGCACGTGTCGCTTGGGAGAGAGGCCGACACGGGTCGTGGGCAGTGAGCATCCTAGCCCTGGCAGGCCGGCTCTCAGAGGGGCCTGAGGCCTGGGGAGAGCAGGCACTGCTGTCCTCTTTCCCAGCCCCTTTCCTTGCTGTTTGCACTCAGACATTATCCTTTGTCAAAGGTGTCTGGTGAGAAGAGGTGATGGGGGTTCTCAGGTGAGCAGCTCACGGCCCAGGAACCAGCTCCCTGGACGAGCTGCCTGCGTGGCTGACATCCAACAGGGCCATATGTCATGAAATCCTAACCTGGACCCTCTGCCAAGCCACACACTGCCTCTTGTTCAGAGACAGGTGCCAGAAGACAAATCTAGCCGGGTTTGTGGGAATCGGTTGTGGTGGGGGTTCTGCCCAAATCAGAAGGTGTAAAATGTACTTCTGGTCAAATACAAAGACAGTGGCCCACTGACCATCCATGTCCGTGGGAAGGAGCCAGGCAGGGGCAGAGCCTGGGCAGGGGTTGGGAACTCTGTGCAGTTGCTTGGTCCGTAGATCTGGGGGTGATGCGGCTGGAGAGGTGACGTGGAGGTGGCTGTACTGGTGGGTGAGTCCAGCCGCACCTCCAGCTTGTCTGCAGACCCGGCCCACCCATAGGACCTCCTCCATCCCCAGGCACCCCCAGCCCTGTGGGGGGACCCTCTGCTCACACCCTTCGGCCCATGTGTCGATCTCCTGGGGTGACGTTCCTCCCCCTTTCAGTTACACGCACTGGGTCCAGGATCCACAGTTCTGTGCGCAGGGCCGTTAGTGCTCGGGCAGAGTGCCGGCCGCGCACACGGGGGTCGGGCTGAGTACCCGCGCGAACAAGGAGGGGGGCGCAGTGAGGGGCTGACGGGGTTGAGGGGGAGGCAGCAGGGGCCAGTGGGGGCGGGGGCGGGTTTATGGAAGTGACACACGAGCTCTGGGAGGGCCTTGGGAGTAGGACAGAGTTCCAAGCAGAGGACAGCGGTCAGGGGATGACGAGACTAGGTGGGGAGGCGGGGAAGCAGACGCGCGTCGGGGGCCGGCGCGTGGCCTCGTCGGGATGGTGGGCGGGGGCGGCTGGGGGCGGGGAGAGGCGTGTGAGAGGAGATTTCTGTGAGTGACGGGCAAGGGCAAGGCTGACTGAGCGTCAGGAGCCAGAAGGAACCGCGTCTTAAACAAGATAGAAACATGTGGAGCCCAGCAGCTGGCGTGGCGCGGCCCCCGGGCCGGCATGGCGCTCCGCTGAGTCGCGGACCCACGTTCCTCTCTCCTGTTAGTCTGCGCTGTGGGCTCTTTGCCGATGGTCCAAGGTTGTAGCATCCTGTTCTAGAATCAGGAGGCAGAAAGGGACAAAGAAGAAGGGGGGGAGGGGCACACCTGTTCCATCTCTTTGAGAAGGTTCCCAGAGTCAACCACCAGGACGCACGTTCGTTCTGTCGGCCAGAACTTAGTCCCACGGACGTCTGGTCTCCATGCCCAGATTCCGGGCAAGGCACCAGGGTTTCTGCCACCAGGGAAGGAGGAGGGGATGGACATCCAGGGGCAGCGAGTGTACCCGCCCCGGATTGCTGGGGACCTTGCATGCAGCTTGAGAAGGACTTGCCGCGCTTTGGGGGCTATAGAGAGCTCGGAACTTTGAGTAGGGGAGTTATACAAAAAGAAGTATTTGAGGCAGGTTAATGAGCCCGCTGTGCACAGACGACCAGCTTGGAGAGAAGGAGAAGGTGGGAGGCCGGCCAGTCCAGTGTGGCACTGCCGTGGAGAGTGCAGGGCGATGCGGGCGTACGCTGGACGATGGGGACTCAAGACTTGTTGCAGAGGTAATAAAGCAGAGCTGGCCAGATGAGGGAAAGCGAAGAAAGAGTCAAAGAGGATGCAACCGTTTGAAGCCTAAATGCTTGGGAGAGTAGGACTGGCAACATTTGAAATACAGACCAATGAGAATTGCTGGTTCAGGGAGGGTTATGGTGGATTGAATATGTTAAATTTGAGGTTCCAGAGAGCCTTTAAAAATTATTTCTTTATTATTTAATTATTTATTTTATTTTGTTGGGGGTTTGCATAATTAGGTTCATTTATTTTTAGAGGAGGTGCTGGGGATTGAACCCAGGACCTCATGCATGCTAAGCACATGCTCTACCACTGAGCTCTACCCTCCCCCTCAAGGAGCCTTTACAATGAGGCTTAAAATGAGCAGTTGAACCTTTGGGTCCAGCACAACGTGTAAACAGTAGCTCACATCTGGCTTTCAGGTATAGTTGCCTCGTATGGGCTTTCCCCACACAGTTAAAAAGAAACTGAATAGATTGTGCATTAATTGCTTATGAAAGTCTGCATTTCTGACTCCTCTTGAAAAACCTTAAGATTTGGGTCCCTGAGCTCTCATGCTTGCAGGACTACAGTCGGTTGGAGTTAAGGGTCCCCACTTTGCTGCGGTCTCCCCTGCTCCCTCCTGCCCTCGAGTCCAGGAGGTTATTAATGGGACCTGCTCAGCCCCTGCAGATATTGGGGTGTTCGACCCCTAGTCTAAGGTTTGGAAAAGATGTATGTTCTTCAAAAAGACGTATGGGGACCACAGATACAGATTTGGGACCCATGATTTTAGAGAGTGAGTTGAAGTCATTGGCACGAGGGAGACTCAGGATGGGGACAGAGTGGGAGGAGGAGAGATGGGGCTGGGAGCATGGGGCACCCACACACAGGAATCAAGGGGACCAGGGGACCGGTGCCGTGGACTTGGAGGGCAAGGGCAGAGAGGGAGGGGAAACCCAGAGCAGAAAAACCAGAGAAACCAGGAGGGAAAAGGCTTTCGAGATGGAAAGCAGCCAATGCCAGTGCTGCAGGGGGAGGAAGAGGAGCCCCAGCCAAAGGCCATTTGCTCTGGAGATCAGAAGTTCTTGCGAGTTTCGGCAGCATGGGGAGGGCAGGAGTCACGTTGAAATACCGCTTTGATGTTCGTAATCGTCTGGGTTCATCTGCGCAGAGACACCGGGGTGCAGAGGACGGCAGGGCACACCTGGGACTGGCTGGCTCTAAATTTCTCACTCACCTGGTGAGAGCCCGGAGGGGACTGGACGCGAGGCGGGCGGACTGCTCTCCGATGGGGAGGGCGCGTCTGTGTTCCACACCTACTCGGGGCCAGCTTCTCATGTCATCCTCACAAAAACCTTGGAGGAAGGTCCCGTGATTTGCATTTTTACAGATGAGGAAACTAAAGCTCACAGAGCTGACAGGATTTGTGCCAAGTGATTTAAACAGTGAACAAGCTGAAGAGGGAGGGTTTGAACGTGGCCACACACCAGCCACTCACGTCGCCCGGGGCAGAGCGGAGGCAGCCCCTCTCCTGTCACCTAGCCTCCGCCTGGCAGGTGACAGTCATGCCTACAGCTGCAGGAGACCTTTCTCGCCGCTTCTTGGCACTGGTCCTCCTCGCTGCATCTTGCGCTGGGTGTGCTCCCAAGTGGTCAAAGGACGTTAGGCTTTAAAGAGAAAATGACTTGTTTTGAGCTTGTTTGTACTGCTCAGTACACGAAAGGCCTTTGCTTTGTCCCAGTCACACTGACATCTCCGAGGGCTCAGTTTATCTCTGAACACTGTGTGCCATGAATAATACCCACACTGTCACCCTCAGTGGACTGGACTTCAGAACCGGTCGGAGTGCTTGCTTAATCCCACCCGCTCTGCATCCTCTGACTCTGCGGAGATGAAGACAGAGTTTAGAGTCCACGTTCTCAACATCTCCTCATTCCCTCCCTCTCTTATCCCTTTGGGAAGTCATCAGCACCTGCATAACACTACCTGACACTCCTCGAGCGCCTCCCATGTGCCAGACACCGCGAGAAACACCTTGACCTGCATGCCCTCATTTTGTTTTTCACAACAGCTCCTCCTGGTAGGTATGCTTAGGTTTACACTTTACCGGGAAAGAGAAAGAGAGGCTGGAGGGCTGGCAGATGCTGCCCAAGGTCACACCATCAGCCGCTGAGCTGGAATTGGATTTCCTCTTCCCCGTGTCACCGTGTGCCCACCACAGAATCAGCTGTTCCGGAGAGACAATGGGACAGAGTCAACTAGGGCAGCTACCAATCAGCCGTTCTTCCAGGCATCATGGTGCCTGGGCGAGATCTGCTTCTCGAATGCTGCCTTCTTCTCCTTCGGGAGATGTCTCTTCACCTTCACTTGCAATGGGGGGGGCAGAGTTTCAAACTAATGATGGACCCTGATTTCTGACCCCAGAACCAGGATGCACAGTCCAGCAGAGGACTGTTCTCTGACTTGTGCCATTGCTTATATGGAAAATTTTGCCAGGAGTAAACATGGAAGCCTTTTTGCCTCTATGCGGAATGGCTTTGCTATTGAAAAGAATAAGATGACAAAAAGAAATTGAGATCACCCTGGAAAATCTGGGGAGCCTGCTTGCTGGGCTGGCTCTTCCGTCCCTGAAACTCTAGGAAGGGCTTTGTCAGGCTGGCCCGGGCCCAGATCACTGCCCAGCTCCAAATGCAGATGGCTGCCCCTTGGGAAAGTGGTGATGCTCCGTAATGGACCCCTCGTGTTAACAAGAAACAGGTGGGGCCGGGCCGGGGGCTTAACAAGGTACTTACCACAGTCGTCGTGCCCAGGGGTCTCTTGCTGCGACTGCTTCACAAATTTTAGTAATCTTCCCTCTACTGTTTTATGTGGCTTTTCTAAAGGGCACGGTTCTCCAGCACATTAATGCGGATGCTAAATTTAGCTGGAAAGAACCCAACCTCTGATGCTCTGGAGCCCGGGGGAAGGCCGGCATCTCCAGGCAATAACCTACTTTTGTCGCTGTCTTCCTTGCTGGGACCTCTCCTGCCATAGAGGCTATTTGTATCTGGAGGATGTGCTGAAAGTTGCTAGAAGCCCCTCCCGCTGCAGCGAGCCGCCCCCCTGGGAGCTGCCCAGGGTAAGTGTGCAGCGAGGCATCCTTCCCAGTGACCTTGATGGGCTCTGTCCTTCCTTTGAAAACAAAAACACCAACTTGGAATTTTAATGAAAAGGCAGCGAGCGGGCTCTCAGGCTCGTGGCGCTGGCAGAGCTGCGGCTTACTGCAGTGTGGGCTTGAGGTGGCCGTGGTGAGGGCTGCGACACTGACTTATTGGGGAAAACAGAAGCTGAATTCATCTCCAGGTTCACCAGGAGGCAGGGGCTCAGAAGGAGACCGTTTTCTTTTTGGTGCATATACGAGATGTGGTTAAAAGCACAGGGAAATCTAGACGGACAGGGCCCACAGCCGGCCCCAAGCAGGGGAGGCGTTCGGCTGACAGGCAGCATCCTGTGGTGGGAGCCATGTGGACTCACCCGTCTTACCTCGTAGCGCTGGTCACCGAGTGATGGCGGATGAAACGGCCCGGGTTCATGGTTCAGCGTGGTTCTGGGTGCACATGTGGTTCAGCTGGCCCGTAAAATGACTTCAGTTTGCTTAAGTGGGTTGTTTTGCATTGAGAAAGTTATTTAAAGCTTTTTTAAAAATGGCATGATTGGAGCCTGTTATTGGTTTACGTTACTTGGTGAGAAGGCACATGCTGTTTCTTGCAAAGATCTCCTGAGTCCCAGACTGAAAAAATCCTCTAAATGATGGGCTCACCCACTCTGGGATCTTCAGACACCCACTGTCTTGAGTGGGCGTGGGGTCTGGCAGCTGGAGCCCAGGTGGGCGGGGCTGCCCGGCCTCCGTCAGCAGCAGGACCCCGAGCTTCCGACACGGGCTCATTCGCGTGCTCCCCAAGGCGGTCTTCTTCCGTGGGTCGGAATCTGTGCTTGAAGGGGGTTCCCAGAGGTTTCCATGATTGAGAAGCTGTGGGAGCTCTCGGCAAGGAACTTGGGGAAACGCAGCCTAGTCGTGGGATGACAGTAACTGGGGTTTTCAGAGAGGAGGAAGGCAGAGGAGACCCTGGTGAGTCGTGTTACTTTCTCCTGCTTCTTCCGAGAGGACGTTGGGAGCGGCCAGCAACAAGGTGGGCAGCAGCTGAGGGGGGCCTGGCCGTGGGAACGGTCCAGGCATCACACCCCTTAGTCCTAACAATCGCTGAGCAGGCATTAGTGTCCCCACTTTATAAAGCGGGGAACGAGGCATGGAGCTGTCAGACCTGCCCCTGGGGGCACACAGCTATGTTCTAGAAGGTGGTAGAGACCCTGGCCAGCCCCTCCTTCCCGAGCGCCTCAGTTTCCTCTTGGGCTGTAATTGAGCAGCTGAACCCCTTACTCACCATCTGTATCCACCGAGCTGAATCCCACCCCGGCCCCGCCCACTTCTATGGCTGGAAGCAGGGGTCAGAAAGCTGGGACTTCAGGCTCCACATCGAAGCACAAGACTTGCCAGACTCCACTGGGATGTGTGGGCTGGTGTGCTACCCGCCTCTGATGGATCCCAGCACCAGAGGGAGGAGGGGGCGGGCTCTGAAGAGCTTCTGCCGCCGTTGTCACGGAGATAGGCCAGGTGGTGGGATGGGGGAGGCCTGATTTATGGGATTTGCTGATTTCCCTGGTGTACGTCCTCTCATCCTGGCTGGTTCCAAACTACGCGTGGCTTAACAGCTTGCTTTGAAAGTTCCTGGACATTAGAGGGAGGGCATAGCTCAGGTGGTAGAGTGTGTGCCTAGCATGCACAAGGTCCTGGGTTCAGTCCTCAGTACCTCCTCTAAAAATACATAAGTAAATCTAATTACCCCCCTACCGCCGCCCCGGACATTTGACCACCGAAAGCTACATATGAGCCCTTGAAATGGTCCCTGGTTACTGTGGACCAGCGTCTGTGCCATGCTGGTCTTCCCAGGCCTCGTTTCACACACCCCTTTGGGATGGCACCGGTCCCACTCCTGCAGATGGTCTGACTTACCTCTGTGTGTCTTGCACACATGGTACTGGGTGACACTCTGCACACAGTAGGTCTTCAGTAGCTGTTGTCTCAGGGAATGGACCTGACTGTCAGGCCCCACTCCAGCTGGGCCAACAGCTAAAGCTACACACTTGGGCCGAGCGCAGGGTGCACGCTGCTGACGGCAGAGGAGCCAGCGCCCGAAGCCACAGTTTTTGTGTGTCCTGGGAGCGAGGACTGGTCACTGCCTAGCAGGACAAGCCTGGGTTGGCCACAGCGAGCAGAGACAGAGGGGACCCTGCGTGGAGCGAGTCTGAGGCAAGGTGACAAGGAGCAGAGGCAGGTGCTGGAGACGCGGCCGCGGCTTCACCACAGAGACGGTGTTTATGAGCACAGCATGTGGGGAGAGTGCAGAGCTGCACACTACTGCTCCCCCACCCCCCACCGGGCACACCAGGTCCAGAGCTTCCTCCCGGGGAAGGGGTGGTGTGGCGGCGGTCGTCTCCTGCTTGACCTCTAACCTGGGATGCTCAGCAGGGCTCTCATGCACATCTGACTGGTCCCTAGGAGACCAGGGAACTGCAGAATTCGCTCCATCTCCAGCTCGAGGGGACCCCCAGTCCAGGGCTCTGTGAAGGTTCGCTCTCCGGGGGTCTTCCTGACCTGATCTGAGCTCTGATCCGCCCTTCACCCTGTAGAAAATTTTCTACGATTAAAGTCTGACCAGTGCCTTGAATGAGATCTCCCCTGTTGTCAGGGTGGTCTGTTCTTGGGAGGCATCTGCACCCCATCAGAAGCTGGAGTCCGTCTCTAGATTGGTCTCCGGCCGGTGTCCACTCATCTGCATGCCAGGCTTGCTCACTGCCCCGCTTCCCTTCCCTGGAGACAACCTGGCTCCCCTACCCCTGGTTTCCCCTCCTGGATGCAGCCCCCCTCTTCGGGTCCCTGGCTCTGGAGCTGCTCACGCCCACCTTCGTGCACCCTGTGCGGTACCTCTGCTCTGAGGCAGTGATGCCACAAAATGCCCACTGTGTAGCGGGCACAAAAATACGCTTCTAAGTCAATTCATTCAAATGAGTTAGTTACTCTTATTTGCATGTTTGCTTTAATCACGGCAAATTGGAGCCCAGGCTCCACAGCTCCCCTCAGGGTTCGCGGGGTTGCAGGAAGGGTGGGGGCAGAGGCGCGTAGGGGGCAGGGGGCTGTGGGTGTGACCAGGTCGCGGGGAATGCTCGTGGCGCCTCTGCCCCCCTTTACTATCCCCAGGACCAAACGATGACAGGTGACTGTGTGACGCACACAGCGTCTTGCTAGCAGCTGTAAATGGAGGCAGGGAATGCAGGTTCCTCGTGGGTGTGCCTGCAGCCCGGCCTCGCGCCCTGGGCGACACCTGCGGGAGCCAGCCTGGCTCTGCGCGCTGAGCCCTGGCTGTGGAGCGCGCGCCTCCGGCAGCTCACGTCCGTGAGGGGCAGGAGTTGGCACAAACAGCTGCCGGGGAGATCAACGCCTGTGCTGCATGTAACCAGCCGCCATCCTGTCCCCCCGGAAGTGGGCCGCCGACGGGTGGGCAGGCTCCACGAGGTGATGCCGGTGCTCCGGTGCGCTGACACTGGAGGCCACGGAGCCATGTTGTGGGCAGCAGCGTTAAAAGGACGAGAAGCAGCCTTCCGGGAGACCTTGGTCCTTTGCCCCACATGTCGGTTTTGGTTTTTATGCTTGCAGATGCAGTGGATCAACACATCATCTCCCCATGGCGCCTCTGGGGAAGTCCTGCCGGGGGGCTGTCTGCTCTCCGTCCTCACGGACTTCTCAAATGCTGACCCCCGGGAGTTTAGATAAGCAGACAGACCTAGAGCCTTGGCAGCTTTCTGTTTCTGGTTCACAACTGGTGATTTCCTGTTTCAGACCAGCTTCTTTTCCACCTGCTGACATGGTCACTGGATTCCTCTGAGTTTGGGGAGAAGAGAGACTCCGTGAGGAGCCTCTTTTTAAAAAGCAACATTGCTATTTTATTTTTATGTGAGTGAGTAAATCATAGTACATTTCATGGGGACATTTAATAAAACTTTTCAATATATAGCAAATTTAAGTACGCTGCTGAGAATATAATGAACATATATTCCAAGACGGAGCCTCCCTCTGTCATCCCTGAGGAGACATATTAGTGCTTTGGTTTATCAAGAAGTCTGCACCAAACACACTTCATGGCCTCAAGATTTTTTGTCTTCATTCACTGGTATCAGAGGAAATCATTGGCTCACGAATTTATTAGGTTTCGAGGTAGGTAATCGCATGGACAGTGGTGTCAAGTGCTGTAGCGCTGAAGGTCAGTTCCATCAGATGAGAGTCTGTCACCAGCAGCCGCGGTGCTGACGTGACCGAGGAAGAGCCCACAGGTATTCGAAGGTGATGCTGTGACAAGACCCCCCTGAGTTAGCTCACTCAACCCGACTGGTCCTTCCTTTCATCATCCCCGTCCCCAGGTGAGGACACCGAGGCTTCCGTGTGCTGTGTTGGATCCCTCAGTGACAGAGCCAGGACTGAATTGGGTCATCTGATTCCAGGGCCTGCAAAAACGCTCCTCGCGAGCCCAGACGCGGATCCGCAGTGGAGCCAGCGGCACCGGGGTGAGAAGGGCCTCCGCTTGGGGTTCGGTCTTTAGGTGAAAGTGAGGTGCCCATGTCTGGTCCGCGGACTTCCTGTGACCCCATGTAGCTCGAGTATTCTGCTGGGGCCTGGGCAGGCGGGTCCCTGCTTGGAGACCTGTGTGTGTCCCGCGGGGGGAGCTCTGGGTGTCTCACCTCCCGCCCGCACCCACTGCTTCCCCTCCTGCATCCCACATCCAAGCGGGGAGGCAGAACCCCAGGCTGTCAGGGTCCCGTGTGGCTGTGGCGGCCTTCTGCCTTAATGAATCCGTCATCCAAATTTTTAGAGGTTCCAGACTCTGTGGGCTATAAAACTCACTTGGGAACTGTCACGGGTTGAATTGTATCCACCCCGCCCCTAATCTGTTGAGTTCTTAACTCCTGACACTTACGAATGTGACCCTGGGTCTTTGCTGGTGGAATCTAGCTAATATGAGGTCATGCTGGATTAGGGTGGATCCTACACCAATGACTGGTGTCCCGCAGCAAGAGGGAAGTTTGGACGCAGACCCAGAGGGGGAGGCCATGTGAAGACACAGGCAGGGAGGGGAGTGATGTGTCTATGAGCCAAGGAACAGTTCTCCCCGGAAGCCAGGAGTGGGGCAAGCGAGGGCCCTCCGGGGAAGCGCGGCCAGCGCGCGGCGTTCTGGCCAGGAGAGGGGAACCCTTGCTGCGCTAGACCCCTCGGCGCGGGGCGCCTCGTCAGGGCGGCGGGAAAGGCCGGTCTGGGGCCTTGGCTGGAATGCGCGGCCCCGGCCCCCGGGCAGCCCCGGAGGGCTTCCGCAGCGCGGCGCCGGGCCTGCTGGCGGGGAAGGCCGCTGCGGGCGACGCGGCCCGGAGGCTGCGCCGAACTGACTCGCGCGCGGCTCACAGGTGTACGCCTCGTGACCTCAGTGAAGACTAGCGACAAGCACTATCGTTGGGGGACACGAGGGAAAACGGAAATGCGGCGCCTCCATCCAATGCCGCTGCTCTTGCACTGACGCTGTAGTTTGGCGTGCTGCATCTTCTTGCTTCTTTACGTGCATAGCGACGTGCGGCCGAAAACGGGCTTCAGTGACGTGGGATTTACGAGGAGCTCTGTGATCGAGGATAGCAGAGAAGAAGAGAAACTACACAGTCTTTTGTAAGTTTATTTCCTAGGACAGAAAGCTGTTTATCACTGTAAATGAAAAATGAAGAAGGGTTAAAAATTCTGGCCGCTGGCTTTGTAAGAGAGGGCGTAAGAGGAATGTGCCTCGAGACCAGGTCCGGATAAGGCCCCGCTGTCCATGCACCTCTCTGGGCTCGAAGGCCAGCCCTCAGGTGCACACCTGTCTTATCTTTATTACTCTCTGTATCTTTAACATTCGAATGTTGACCTATGCAGGGGTGGGTGTGGGGCGTGGTTTTGCACCAAAAGATACAACCCTGTGGAGGTGGAAATATTTTTCCATGACTTCAAGCTGGACTTCTGGGCTTCTGCTCATCTGTCCATTGGGGCGAGAGGAATTGCTCTGAATCCACGCCTGACACTTCCTTACTCTGCTCAGCCCCCGACCCCCGACCACGGCACCTGCTCTTCAAGTTCAAGTTCAAGTTCAAGTGCTTTAGCCCAGCAGGGGGCTCTTGGCAACTTGGGCCCGTTTTTCTCCCCAGCCTGTCCCCACAGCTCATCGCTGGGTCTTCTGCACCTTCCCTCCTCCCATGCTCTCCCGGGGCCATTTCACTGGCTGTTCTCCCCGAGACCCTCCACCGGTGTGCTTCTGCAGAATCCCAGTGAGTGGACGCTGCAGGCTTGCTCCTGTCTCCTTCCTCCAATCCGTGTGTTACAGACTAAAGTGTGTCCCCCTCCAGGTTCAGATGGTGAGAGCCCAGCACCCAGAGCGATGGTGTTGGGAGATGGGCCTTCGGGGTGGTGAGGTCACAAGGAGGGTGGGGCCCTCAGGAATGCGATTAGTGCCCTTATAGAAGAGACCCCTTGGAGCCTCTCACTCTTTCCACCATGTGAGGACAGTCTGTGACCTGGGAGGGGGCCCTCACCTGACCACGTCGGCACCCCTGAACTCCAGAAGTGTGAGCAATACATTTCCGTTGTTTATAAGCCCCCAGGGGGTGGTATTTTGTGGTGCCAGCTGGGACAGACTGGGACAAGGCCTAACCCTGCATGTGGAGGCGCTAAGGGGCGATGAGGTCAAAGTGAGGTCACAAGGATGGGCCCCCAATGGGATCAGTGCCCTTGTAGAAAGTGAGAGAGACCAGAGCTGCTTCTCTGCACTGTGTGACCATCTGCAAGCCCAGAAGAGCATCTTACCAGACCGGCTGGTGCCCTGGTCCTGGGCGTCTCATCCTCCAGGGCTGTGGGAAGTGCTGTTGTCTTAGCCGCCCAGCTTGTGCTGTTCGTAGCAGCCGAGTTGACTAAGATTCCGTGGTTTCTTGAAGGGCAGGGACGTGTTTACCCCAGTACCTGACACACAGGAGGAAGTGGATGCTTTTGAGTTGGTGTCTGTGAAACAAAGGCTCTCAGTGCTACTGCTTGGCCTTATCTTGGCTGCTGGTCGGCCGCAGAGTCCAGTTCCTCCTTTTCCACTCGTCCTGGGCTGGGGCTCATAAGCAGTGTGGAGAAAGTCACACCGTCGTGATGGCAATTCACCACCAGCCCCCACACTCTAACCTGCGCCTCAAACTGCCCCTCTTCCTACCTGGTGGGCAGTGAGGCCATTCCCCACTCACTGATGCCACCGCTGTCCCCCATGCCACACCTGTCATGCACCGAGAGAGGCCCTGCCGTCCGAGGGACTGACAGCAGTTCTCCTAACTCCTTGCTGTCTTTCTCCTCCTTTCTACGTCCCAACGAATGGGTTGCTTCCACCTCTTGGCTACTGTGAATAGTGATGCCATGACCGTGGGTGGGCAAATGTTTCTTTGCGATTTTGCCTTAATTTTGGATGTATCACCAAAGTGGGACTGAAGGATCAGATGGGAGTGTTGCTGTTAAGTTTTGAGGAACTTCCATACTGTTTTCTACAGCTGTTTTACCATTTTACAGTCCCACCAACAGTGCACGAGGATTCCAATTTCCCCACATCCTCAATGACACGTTATTTTTATTTTTATTTTTTTTTCTGGTAGCCATCCTAATGGGTGCAGAGTGGCATCTAACTGTGATTTTGATTTGCATTTCTCTGATGATCACTGATAAGCATATTCTCATCTTCTTGGTGGGCATGTGTATGACATCTTTGGAGAGACCTCTATTCAAGTCCTTTGCCCATTTTTAAAATCAGGTCATTTGATTTTCTTGTTGAGTTGTAGGAGTTCTTTATATGTTCTGGGTATTAACCTCTTTTCAGATATATGGTTTGCAATCATAGTCTCTTCTTCCATAGGTTGCTTATCACTCTGTTTGTTGTGTCCTTTGATGTACATGATGTTTATGTTTGATGTGGTCCCATATGCCGTTGTGCTTTCATTGTCACATCCAGGAAATTGCTGCGCATCTAATTTCCCTTTTGATTTGTTCTTTGACCCATGGGCTATATAGAAATATATTCTTTAGTCTCCAAATACTTGGAAATTTTTTAGATATCCTTCAATTACTGATATCGAACTTAATTCAATATTAGACAGAGAACGCGCTTTACATGACTGGCATCCTTTTAAAGTGACGGAGACTTGGTTTTGGCTCAGAACACAGTCTGAGTCAGTGCTCATGTATGCTGCTGCTGGGTGGCGTGGTCGTGAATGTGAGTTAGGCCAAGCTAGTTGACAGCATTGCTCGAGTCTCCCACACCTGTATTCTTCCTGATTTCCCGTTGACTTGTTCTGTCGGTCGTTGGGAGGAGAACGTTGAGTTGTACAAATGCAGTTTGGATTTGCCTGTTTTTCTTTGCAGTTTATCACTTTGCTTCATGCATTTTCAAGCTTTATTTCTTAGGTACACCAACATTTTGGATTTTATGCTTTCTGGATGAATTGAAGCTTTACTTATTATGGAATGATTCTCTTTATTCTTGGTAATATTCTTTGCTCCAAAAACTACTTTGTCTGATATTAATACAATCACTCTGCATCTTTTCTGCTTAGCAGAACCTTGGTATAGCGTTCTTCATCCTTTTACTTTTAGCCAACTAGCTTCTTTCTATTTAAAATGCATTTCTCACAGGCACCCTATATTTGAGTCTTGCTTAAAAAAATTCAATCTCTGTCTTTTATTTGGGGGCATTTAAAACGGTTATATTTAATGTGATTATTGACATGGCAGAAACAGGACTTCTATTTGTCCTGTTTTTTGTTCCTTTTCTTCTCTTTTTCTGCTTTCTTTTGGGTTGATTGCTTTTTTAAAAAAGACGGTGTTTGTTCTCTTTGCTGGCCTAGCAGCTGCAGGGTTTGCTCAGCACCTTGTGGTTGTCTGGGGCGTGTGTGCGCCTCTCTAGCTTCCCACAGTCAAGTGTCGCCACATCACTTCACGTGTGAGAGCTTCACAGCAGTGTGTGTCTAGTCCTTCCTTTCTGGTCTCTGTGCTATTGTTGTCATATATTCAACTTATGTTGTAAACTCCATAATGCATTGTTATTATTTTTGTTTTAAATAATCCATTATTTTTTCAAGAGGGGTTGAAAATGAGAAAAATGTCTTTTATATTTACTCACACACCATTTTTGTTCTTTGTTTTTGTGTGTGTGTGCGTTCAGATTTCCATCTTGTATCATTTTCTCTCTGCTTAAAGGGCTTCGATATTCTCACAGTGAGCGTCTGCTGCTGCTGAATTAGCTCAGCTTTTGTATGTCTAAAAGTGTGTTTATTTCTCCTCATGTAGAAATGTGTGTATTCGCTTACTTTGGTGTGGAATTCGAGCTGGGTAGTCTTTTTCTCTCTAACGACATTGCTCTACTGGCTTCTGGTTTGTATTGTTTCCAATGAGAAGTCCACTGACATTCTTGTTTTTGGTCCTCTATGTGTAATGTATTTTTTTTTCCTGGTTGTTTTTAGGTTTTTCTCTTTATCACGGGTTTGAGCATTCTGACTACTCAAATCGAATGTTTTCCTCATGTTTCCCTTGCTTGGACTTTTGTGGACACCTAGGGTCTGTGTATAGTTGTTTTTGAAGCTATGACTTTGGTCGTTATTCATTCAAATATTTTTTTCTGTGCCCCCATCTCTCTCCGCTCTTTTAGAGATTCCAATAAGCGGATTAGGCCACTTGAAGTTGTCCTGCAGCTCAGTGATGACCCGCTTGCTTTATTTTTTTGAGCCTTGTTTCTCTTTGTGTTTCATGTTGTGTAATGTACTTAGCATAATGCCCTCAAGGTGCATCCATGTTGTCACAGGAGCAAGATTCCGCTCTTCCTTCTGGCTGAGCAACGTTCCGTTCTGTGTACCTCCTGCCTCTGCTATGCGTGCGTCCACTGAAGGGCACTAGGGGTGTTTCCTTATCTTGGCTCCTTAATGCTGCGAGGAATGTGGAAACGCAGATATGTTTTTGAGATCCCGTTTTCACTTCCCTTGGATGTACACCCAGGAGTGGACTTGCTGGATCATATGGCAGGCCTAATTTTAATTTTTGGAGGAGCCTCCATATTGTCTTCTATTGTGGCTGCTCCAATTGACATTACCACCCACAGTGCACAAGGGTTCCCTTTCCTCCACACCGTCACCAACACTTGTTACTGCTTGTCTTTGTGAGAATAACCATTCTAACAGGTGTGAGGTGGTGTCTCACTGCGGTTTGATCCGCATCTCCCTGATAATTAGTCATGTTGAGCACCTTCTTGGGCACCTGGTGGCCACCTGTATGTCTTTAGAAAAATGTCTCTGTGGATCATCTGCCAGTTTTAAACCTGGGTTGTTTGTTTTCTTTCTGTTCAATTGTATGAGTCTTTGGATATTAACCTCTTATTAGATACATGACTTGCAAATATTTTTGCCCATTTCGTGGGTGGCCTTCATGCTTCTGATAGTTTCCTTTGCTGTGGAGAAGCCTTTAGTGTGATGCGCTCACGTCTGTTTACTTTTCCTTTTGTTGCCTTTGCTTTTCAAAAAAATCATTGCCGGGACCGATGTCAGTAAGCTCAGCCCTCACGTTTCCCTCTAGGAGGTTTACGGTTTGGGTCTCGCGTTCAAGTCTGTACCCCATTTGGAGTTACCCTCTGTGTGTGGTGTACGACCACGGCCAAGTCCGTTCTTTTGCACGTGGGTGCACAGCTTCTTCAGCAGTCTCTTTATTGAGAAGACTGTCCTTTCACCCATCGTATATTCTTGTCTCCTTTGCCGTAAGTCATCCGGCCACACGTGCATAGGTTTACTTCTGGGCTTTCTGTTCTCTTCCATTGATCTGTGTGTCTGTTTCTATGCCGGTGCCATGTTGTTTTGATCACTATGGCTGTGTAATATAGTTTGCGATCAGGAAGTGTATTGCCTTCAGCTTTATCTTTCTCAAGAATTTTTTTGTCTTAAATCATTTAAAATTCTATTTTCTTAGTTGCTCCACCCCAGTTCTATTATCAGACGTTCTTAAGAATTGATCCTGCTGTGGACTTTGTCTGTCGACCCTCCTGGCTGCTGGCTTCTTGCTTCTTGTGCTGTGTGTGAACCCGAGTCGGACAATCACGTTCCTCCAGAGAGGCTCTACACGGTTCTCTAGGTGAGCCAAGATCTCACCTTGGGTAGCAAGATCTTGCCAAACTTGCGTGAGATCTGGCCTGGGGTTTTGAATTCTCAGAGGGAAAAGAGCCAATCAGAGGTAGAAAGGCTTTCTCTTTCTCTGCCTGAGATGGTGATGAATTGCCCCTAGTTCATTGTTTCCCCGATTCTTTAAGAGTTATGATTTCGTGTGGGAGCTTCCGCTTCACCTTCTGGCCCCTCTGGGGAAGTAAGGCTGCCTCCCCTCTCTCCCTGCTGTTGTCAGTGTGGCCTCACACAATTCTCACTCTGGTTTTCAGTTTCATTTCTGGCCTTTGGGGAGTTCTATTTTTTTTTTCTTTTTTTGAGAACTCAGCTAGGCATGTAAAAGGAATCTCATGGTTTATGTAGTATCTTAAATTGTGTTATAGTGGGAAAGTTTCCAGGTTATTAAATCCTTAATATTGTTGGAAGTGGAAGTCCTCCATTTATTAACTATAAATATAATCATAGTTCTTAAAGGAAAGCATGGTTATCTCCAGTTTGCAAATAATAAAGTGCTTAAGAGAGGTTTAATGACTTGCTCAGAGTCACACGGCTGGTAAACACAGGAGTCCAGGCCTGTCTTTCTCGAGCTATTCCCAGTACACACGGGCTGGGCGCTGGGGGTGAGGAGCGAGCTCTGGGTGGGAGGAGTCTGGCCACGAGGAGGGCTGGGAACTTGCTGGTGCACACTGTCCCTGCTTCCCACACTCCCTAGGACCAGATCGGAAGCCCTAGTCATTTCAGGGCTGTAGGGTTGGGGCACCAAAAATGTGTCCTCAAGTGATAAACAGCGTGCTGGGGGGGAAGAGGAGCTGGATTGCAGAGGCAGAGAGCAGCGGTCCTTCCTCAGGTCTGTGCTAGTTGAGTCCCCTGTCTCTTGAGACGGCAGGCGCAGGTGCACATGGGGACGACCTGGAGAAGGACATCCCACTGGGAGGTCTGACTGAGGGTCACTCGCAGGACAGGTGTGGCCAAGGCGGAAGGGCTGGGCCGGGCAGCGTGTGCCCGCGTCTCCGTGAGCCAGGCGTCCCTCCCCCAAGGCTGGGGCTCGCTGCCCCCAGCCCTGCAGACCCAGCTGCCGTGCGGCTTGGGGAACTCACGCCTGGGCGCTGACAGGGCCTCCCTCTTCTCCGTTTTCAGCAACTTCTCCTCCTCCTTGTGTGTGTTTCAGTTTCCCAAGGGCCCTCACCCCGACGAAGCCATCAGCACGTACAGGTATTAGGTTCAAGCAGCTCCCTGGAAGTACTGCTAAATGGACGACACAACGGTGATGTTAGAAAGGCACGGACTCACCAGGGCACCAGGCAAAGGGGACCCCGTGGCACACGTCTGCGCCTGCACGGGCTGTGCGGAGGTCTACGGAACTAGGAACTGAATTAATAAGAACACAGACATGCAAGTAAAGGAAAACCAGACGAAGCAAATTATTGCATCAGCAAGGAAAAGAAGCTGCTGTGTAACACGAATGACCTGCAAATAGGATTTGCAGAGATGTAACGATGTCATCCTTGAATACTAGTCAAACATAGCTGAGAGAGAGCATAGCTAACCAGGAGACCTGGTGGGAAGAAAATGCGTATGTGTGCGTAGATGGGGGAGACAGTCAACAGACGATCCCTGAGATAAAAAAACGTGGAAACAGCAATATGTGTAAGTTGTTTAGAGACATGGATGCGAACATGAAAACAATTAGCTGAAAGATGTGAAAGTGGCTGCCTTTGGGGAGCAAAACATGGGGCTAGGAGCTTTTATGGTTTTTTTTCTTAACAAGTCTCGTAGAACAATTTGACAATGAACTACGTAAGTGCACCTGTCATTTTGATAAAAATCCAACAAAATAAAAGTCATAATCGAAAGTATTTTATTTTTCAAAAGTAGATTAAAAAATGAAGTGACTCTGAGCCTTACCTGAAATCAGAGTATCTGATGGGAATCCTGGTGTGAAGCCCCAGGCCACTGCCCTGCCCTCAGCCCAGTCTGCGGGGCCCAGTGCCTGTTTCCCTGCGTGGGCCTCCACCCGCCAGGTCCTGGGTGGCTTCTGACCAGGCCTGGCTCTTGGTGCCGTCCTGACGCTGCTCTGTCTTCTTGGCCCTGCCCTTACTCCTGGGGTCCCCCAGGTTCTGGATCTGCTGTCTGGTCTTTTTTAAAAAAGTAGTTATTAAGTATTTTTAATTGAAGTAGAATTTACAATTTACAGTGATGTGTGAGTTTCATGTGTGCTGGACAGCGGTTCAGTAGTTGTGAACGTCAGTCTCCGTTTAAAGCTGTTACAAGACGTTGGCTGCAGCTCCCTGTGCTGCGCAGTGGGGCCTTGCTGCTCGTCTTCCTTGTGCTTAGCAGTTTGTGCCTCTTAATAGCCTCCCCGCCTTTCCCCACTGGTAACCACTCGTTTGCTTGCTGTTTCTGGGAGCCTGTTTCTCTTTTGCATATATATTCGTTTTATTTTTTAGGTTTTATTTTTTAGATTCCACATATAAGTGATATCATATAGTACTGTCTGACTTACATCACTAGGCGTATTTTCTAGGTCCATCCACGTTGCTGCAAATGGCAGAACTTCTTTTCTATGGCTAATATTCCTGTGTGTGTGTGTGTGTGTGTGTATCTTCTTTATCCAGTTGTTTGCTGAGAAACTCACATTCTTAAATTCAACTGATAAAAAAGGTGAAGAAGTAAAATTAATAGCCCAGATTTGGGACCCAGAATTGGAAGCTCCAGGAAGATGCATTATTTCTCCTTTTATGCTATCTTTAAACCTAACCCTCATCATGAATAAAATGACTTTTGTTTTCACCACTGACAGTATAAATATTACATCACCTTATCAATTCCAGGGACTTCATGGACTGTTGTCTGTTTTTCGGCAAATAGTCTAGTCATTTTCCCCCATAGCCACTATCAAAAGCCAATACTTATGTAATAATTGTTATGTTTCTTTGTATTTGTATTTACCTTTGTCTCATCTTCCTAACTAGTTGTTGATTTCCTTAAAGGAGTTGCTGTGTGACTGGTGGTGGCACTTACTTTTTTCTTTTTTCTCTGTCAAACACTTTTCTGGGTCTTTTAAAAAAAGCTTTACAAATGTTAATTTCTTTAATTTCCACAGCTTCCTATGAGGTATGTATCCAGTAATATCCCCATTTTACAGGTGAGAAAACTGAGGCACAGAGATACTAAGTGATCTGTACATTGTCACACAGTAAATGATACAACTGGGATTCTGGCCTGGGAGGTCTGGCCCAGAATCTGTGCTCTTAAACAATATGCTGTCTTGTGCCTCAAAAATTTTTGCTGTTGATGAACAGAATTTAAACTGAACAGAATTTTCACACAATGGGGAGGTAGGGGAGGAAGGAAATGTCCTTCCCACTCTCAGGAGAGGGCTGGAATACAGGTACAGGATTATAGAGTGTTTAGTTAGGACACTCTTGGAACTTAGCTCACAGTAAACATGTATTTGACTTCCAGCTCTTTGCAAACTGCAAACAAGCTTTGTACTTGTTTGTCTTAGGGCTACGTCTTGGCATGCTCTCTGGGATGGCCAGATGAGGACTTCGAGGTTAGAAGTAACGGTTTAATTGAATGGTTGTGCAATTAATAGAGTCTTTCTTCAGTGCTTTGTGTCTTTCTTTCTGTCTCTCTCTGGTTGAGCGGGGATTAGAAGCTGGACTAGTATTAGAAAAACAGGAGTCTGTGAAGTGTTGTATTGGATGCTCGCAGCACCCTGCTCTGAACGGGGTTGCGCAGACTGTATAGCTGACAGGGACAGAGCTCAGGATGGGAAAAGGAGGAGTAAAGGGAAACGCCAAGTTGTGTTTGTGTGTGGAGGGCAGGGTTCATTTTAAATTTAGAACCATTCACGCAGATCGATACATTTTTGTTGTCCTGTGGTACCTAAGAACCAGAATTAGAATGGTCAAAGCTTAAGTGAAACAGCTGTGATTTTTTTTAGTAAAATGGACCCTGACAGTATATATAATTTTTTTGCATGTGTCTGATATTTCATTGTAGAGATAGTAAATGTGACAAAACACTAAATAGAAGGGGGCATTGTTTGAAATAACTAATTGTTAAGAGACTGTCTATGAGGATTACCTCCTGGAAAAAAAAAACACCTTTCTAACCCCAGATTTTCTTCTTTACTGCATAGAAGCCGTTGTTTATTGTTTCATTCAGTTAAGGCATCGGGACTAGAGAGAGAACTAGCTTTAGGTGGAACTAATTAACTCTTTGTGAAAAATCTGCAAGTATTTTAGTTTAGACTTTTGGCTGTGGGGTCAGATTCTAATCACCCAGGTAGCGGGTGGCCCAAGCATCTACCTAGGAGCGAGAGGGTAGGGCAGTGAGACCTGCATCTCCCTCTCATCAAAGGGAAGGGTTTTAAATTAACTGGCATTCCCCTTCTGGTAGGGCTGCAGGGAGATTCCGCTGACGTGAGTCACAGAGGCTCACTCCCCACAAGATGTGAGTTTGAAGAGGGCTTTGGGGCTCTTCCACACGTCACTGGATCCTGGGTGATCTGGAGCTGAGCCACGGGACCATGTGCCGAGGACCTGGAACAGACAAGCGGGGACTGTCTCAGTAGGAGGTTTTAACCACAAGACCAACTGGGATGCTCGGTCCTTACAGAAGAGGCCGACCCTCCTCTCCTGGGGAGCTTAGGTGCCAAACGTGGCAGTCACATTCACCCAATGTTCTTGCTGTTCTTCCTGGTCTGGGTTTCTCTGGACGGCTACATCTTGGTTTCCGGGAAACTTCAGTTCAATGGAAGAGTGTGGAGTTTGGAGTCACGCAGATCTGAATCCAGATCTTGTCACCAGCACCATTAGCTGTGTGATGTGGGGCAGTTCTGTCCTTTCTGGGCATTGCTACCTTCGTCTGTAAAATGCAGTCAGAAAGTGGATACTTGGAGTCAATAAGGATGAACTGGCCACGGGTGTGTGGCCTGGTGCTTCGTGGTGTCTCTTAAGGTCAGGCTCCTCCCCCTCCATCCCCCACCCCTCCCCACCCACTGGGGCCCCAGTCCTTTCCTACCCACTCCAGTGCTCTGGCACTGAACTCCAAGGTGAGCCAGAGACGGAGGACCTGACTTTCCCCCGGGTGGGTCTGGCCTGCAGAGCTGCAGATCATGGTCAGAGGTACGCAGTGAGCGCTACCCAGGAGTGGTGCGAGGGCGCCCCTCTCCTTTCCCAGTGTTGCCTCTTTCTGCTCATTAGTTTCACTTACGTTTCAACCACAATTCCTTCGCTCCTAGAAAACCATGGTGTTAAAGGCTAGAAACCTATTTTAAATTATCATAAAAACATGGGAGGAACTAGACCTTTCTCCTGCCTTCAAGCCAGGCCCTTATAGCACCGCATCTTGGGAGGCGAGGGCCATAGAGGGAGTAGGGCTGTGGTCCAGCAAGGGCGTAGCTGTGCCTCAGGTGGGGGCTGCTCTCAAGAAAGGTCAGGAAGACTCTGGGAAGTGCGTTTAAGAGTCTTCCTTCAAGGCTAGACTCAAGACTGCAAGACCACATAGGGAGGGGTCTTGCTCCCGAGGCTGGCCTGACCTGTGTGTAGCCCTACGGCAGTGGGAGGGCATGAGCGCAGCAGGCCAGCGCCAGCGGTCAGCGGTGAGCGCCCACCAAGGGCAGTGCAGGGGAGGAGCGGACGGGGGACCTGCCTTGGCGGCCGGAGGCAAGGCCCGCAGGCTGACAGCCGCGGGACCTTGGACCAGCCTCGGGGCGGACGGCGGGGGGCATCTGCCCTCTGCGATCTCGCAGGAGCAGGGCCGGGAGGGGGCCCTGGGGGTCCGAGGGGCTCGGGTCCAAACATCCTTGGGTTTCTTGGAAGGGGCCGAGTCTGAAGACAATTCCGACCCCCGCGGGCTGGGCAGAGGTAATGGCTGCTGGGAGGAGCCCGGCCGGCAGAGACGAGTGTACAGCCCAGGAGCTTGGAAAACTGGAGGAACACCAAAAAAGCCAACAAGCACCCCCCCCCCGCCCCCAATCAAACACAAACACAAAGGCAGGAATGATGTATTCAGGAGGAAAACGCAGGCCAGGCTTCAGAGCCGGAAACCGTCTCCGACCTGCGGCCCGAGGTGAAGGCCCCGTGTACGGGTGGCGGGGCGCGGGGCGCGGGAGGTAGGACACGGCCGGCGGTGTCCGGGACGGCGGCCTCGGGCTGGCGGATGCAGGCCGTGGGGACGACGCGTGTGCGCATGTGCGCACGTGCCTGCGTGTGTCCGTGTGTGCGCATGTCCTGCGTGCATGCGCCTGGGCGCATGGGCCTGTCGTGCGTGGTGCGAGTGCGCATGTGCGTGCGGACCTTGCGTGTGCGCGCAGGGCACGCTGGGGCGTGTGCCTGGTGCAGGGGTCGCTGCGCTCGGGGAGTAGAAGACCGGGTACT
Source organism: Vicugna pacos (assembly GCF_048564905.1). Taxonomy (NCBI): domain Eukaryota; kingdom Metazoa; phylum Chordata; class Mammalia; order Artiodactyla; family Camelidae; genus Vicugna; species Vicugna pacos. The sequence goes on from NC_133000.1 coordinate 1,418,785, forward strand.
TGTGGAACCGGAACGGGAGAGGCTGTGGCCGACGCCGGCGGGGCTATTGCCCACGCACGAGCCGCGGGAACGGGAAGGCTCCCGGGTGGGTGGAGTGAGCTCTGGGGACTTCCGCGCCCGCCCTCGTCCGCACACTCGGACTGCGGGCGCGAGGAGCGCGGGCCTCACACCCTTGACCGCCGCGCCGCCAGCTCTGTGGGCTGAGTGTCCGGAGTTGACGTGAGGGGGCGACGCCGCCGCGCTCGCACGACCTCAGCCGTCTGGCGCCTCGAGCTCGTTAGGACTGAAGTGGAGCGGTGGACCGTCGCCTTTACCCGATCTTCCCGCATTTGGCTGACGGGGGCGAGCAGACCGGACGCGGGCGGGCGGAGCGGCGAGGTCAGGCTCAGCCGGAGGGTTCCGGGTGTGGAGCCACCAACCCCCAGAAGGTGGGGTGTCCTTCCAGAGACGGCTGTTTGATTGCTTTTTCAAGATAAATGCCGTGTCTTTTTTCATTTCCCCCCAATACCCCAATTTCTCCTCCGAGCAAACTGGAGGGAAGAAGGGCGAGGGCGGTGTGCCGAGCGAGGGAAGGACCCAGGAACGGACTCTCAGCGGCCTCCGCCGTCAACAGCAGCGTCGGGTTGCACATTTCAACTTCAGTTTCCCCTTCACCCGGGTTTTTGTTTGCTCTTGATTTTTATCACAGGCACACGGATAATATTCTTGGTTAGACTGTGGGACTTTACTGGTCTCAACACCATACTAGTAGAATGCTGTATTAAAATGTCCTTTTTAAAAAAAACCGTGGAAACAAACACACCCAGGTAAACAGAGAAGTACAGATGCTGTAACAGCGGCTTAAGCAGGTTGGCGAAGTGATCTCGTCGCTGCATTGTGTATTAAAACCCAGGAGTTAAAGGGAGGAGCACAGATGGAACCCGACGCTGACGGAGTTCACAAGCCGTTCTGATAACACAGCTGAATTTAAAAAACAGTTGTAAACATAGGAGGAAAGGAAAATATGTGTGGATATTTGAAGCAGAATGAAGCCTGCAGTGCCTCACGCCAAAAACAACTGGTCATCCCCAAGATTCGTCTCGTAGAGCCACCGGGGACCCGGCCATGCCAGGGGACACGTGCACGTGGGCCAGCAGCTTCCTTCTCAGCACATGCATCTCCCACAGGGTGCCCACGGGAGAGTGGAGGTATGCATCCTGGAGAGCGGTGGTTACACCTCACTGCTTGTCCACTGACATCCTAGCACCTGGAGTGCAGACTCCAAAGCAGCATAGGAGAAAAATGTGCCAGAAAAGTTTCCCCTTTTACTTCCCAAGAAGTAAACTTTGAAAAGAATATCCTTGTATTGGGTTCCCTGATTTCTCATATGAGGATTTGAACACCCCATGGAAGAAGTCTTCCTGTGTCTCTGCCATCCTGTCACAGCGGGGCCAGGCTGTGTCACATGTGGGAGCACTGAGCTTCCCACAGGACAGAGAGGCTGCCCCCTCTGGTAAGGGAGCACAGACGGATGACCGCCCATGAGCTCTGGCTTCCACACGTCTTTCATTCCAGCAGCTAAACTGTATTTACTCCAGTTGATCTGCTCCCATCCTGAACTCATCCCAGTTAGGTTTCCTTTGTCTTTTCCATTTGCAGGGTTGCAAGTTTCCGAGGTGGGGTTAGCAGAAGGTGAATGCCACCTTCTCGAACCTTTGTCAAATCAACCCAGCACATCTCTCTGCTTTTCATAAGTTAATTGCTAACCTCCAAGAAAAAAAACATCGTTTCTTACTTTCTGGTCTCTTATCACACATGCTGAGCACGGCTTGGTTAAGCAGTAACTCTCCCTATGCAGGTAAACAGAACTGCCTTCCCCACCCCCTTCTCCACACCAATCTAAAAACTGGGGGGAAACAATCTGCAGCTATTAATAACCCACTGAACTGGAAGTGATTCAGTTTCATTAATACACCTTGAGAACATTTACATCCGTAGAGGACAGAGTGTTTACAAGGCCTGAGAAGGTTTTATGGAAAAGCAGCTTTATGGGCTCTGGGGGCCTTCCCCTGCCAGCGCCGACCTTCTCAACACTGGGCTGTTACTTGAGTGCAAACCTCAAGCTCTTGCTGAAGTTGGCCCTCGCTCGGGCTTTTCAGGGCTTCTATAAACAGCCAGCCCCTCCAGAGCCAGAAGTGGCTTGGGGCCTTGGTAGTGGGTGAATTTGATTGACATCCAGGTCTCGGATCCAGAGAGTGGAGGAGTGGTGGCCGCTCCACGGCTCCGTCCACACAGCGAGTGGAGGAGAGGGGCCACCTATGTAGTGTGACTTGGAAGTTGCCAGGAAAGCAGCCCCTGACCGGGACATAGGCCTCTCTCCTTGAAGACCCACCTCAGAGCCTGAAACTTAGACCGGGAGATCTCTGCATCTTGGCTCAGGCCTGGTCTCCAAAACGTCGCCTGCAAAATGCAGAAATTCTGCTTAAAAGAGGAATGTGTTATAACCTGTCAGCATCCAGACCACATACTATGAGCTGAAGAGTCACCTGAGAGATCCTCACCACGGGGCCCCTGGAAGGGGCTGTGGTCGCCCTGCAGGCTTCTGACCAGGGCTGGGCCCTCCCGCCACCGCAGGCCCATGTCACCTGCAGGTCCCCTTGAGCACCTGTGGAGAGAGCCCTTCAGGATTGGAGTAAGATGTTTAGCCGTTCTGACCACCTTCCCCTTCCCGGCCACCAGAAATCCAAGTTCAGATTCATTCTAAACCGTGAAACAGACGTAGCGACCACTTCATGCTTAACACAATACTGGTTTTCCCCAGAAGAACTAGTTTTTTGCACGTTTTGAAATAGGAAATGTGAAATTCTTTCAGATCTTTTCTTTTCTTGTTCCTGCTTGCTGCTACGCTAGGAGTGTGCTTACTATCCCTACCGGGCAGTCTGGCCCCTTCTTCACTCCTGGGGTCCAGTTACTACCCGGAGCTGACACACTCAGATGTATTCCTTGCCCCAGACTCTCAGCGCTGACTCATCTCCGTGGTTGCTCAGTGGTGATGCAAAGCGACATGTCCGCGGGCCCCTCCAACTCTCCAGGTCCGAAACAGAACTCGTGACCCTTTCCTCCAGTTTGCTTCTCTTCCTGGTTTCCCCATCTCACAAAATTCACCCGGTTGCTCAAGTCAGAAATGCAGGGGCCACCCTCAGCACCCTCCTGTTGGTCACTCCATCTCCTGAAACTCTGTTAGTTTCCCAGAGCGCCTCTCCTGTCTGCTAAGACCTGACCCCAGGGCATCTCTCCCACCTGGTTTCTTGCCGCAGGCCCCTCGCTGAGACTCCTGCCTTCGAGGTGTCTGTCTTGGACACCCGCTGTGCACGGTGCGGCCACTAGACATGTCCCGCCGGCCGTAGCCTTCACCCACCTGCTTTGCCAGCCTGTGTGCTGTCCCGGGGCTTGAACTCCCCGAAGAGGTTTCCAAGGCTGCTGGGACCTGGTGGTGCTTTGGGCTCCAGCCCACCTCCCGACACCTCCCACCTCTGTTCCACCCCCTGGTGGAAGAAAAGGACTGTGAATGCCCACTGCTTGGAAACCCGCTTCATTCGGGCCTGGACACATGGGCCCAGCCACCTGGAGCGGCCCCAGGCGCTTTGTGTTCGTTGCCGGATTCTGTCGCATCCTTTGCTGGGCAGCACAGACACCACCCGCTGCAGTTTGCTGTCTGTCCTTCTGCAGGGCACGCACCCCGGCCACGGGCACTGTGTGGGTGCCTGGCGCCCAGCACCCTGCCTGCTGCATGTCCATGCTCAGTAAGTACGCGTTAGCCGGTGACTGTTTTCTGGTGTCAGTTTGAAGGGCACTGTGGTTGGAGCCGAATTAAGGACCTCTCAGTAGATGGGGGCTGCACCCGGTTTCTGAGGGTGGGGCGCATGGTGTGGGGTCCATGGCTGGGCCATGGACCAGAGCGACTGCCAGCCTGCAGTGGTGTGTTCTTTGGGGTGGCTGCTTTGTGGATGAGGACCCCCCAGGCGTCATGGGGGGAGGCCAAGGTTGCCCAGCATGTGTAGGTGGAGGTGGAGGCCGGGACACTCAGACAGATGGGCTACCTGCCTCCAGTGCTGCCTGGGCCGGGCTCTTGGGATCTGGATCAGGGCATGGGGGTGCCTGACACTGGTTCTCGTCGCATTGCTCCAGCGGGTACTGTAAAGCCTTCTTTGTGTCAGTGAGAGGAGCCTGTGGGGTGTGTTCTGCAGGTCAGAGAAGGCAGTCAGGAGTTGCTGGGTCCAGGGATGGAGAGAGCGGCACTGGCTGTTTGGAATTACTTGGCCTGTTTGTCCGAAGGCTGGCCTCAAAAATCGCTGAATTAGTTCATTCCTTGACGGAATATTTATGAACTAGGATGCAAGACGTTGCTCTGTGCTATGGGTATCAGATGGGCTTCGTCTAGAAGGGGAGCAGAAGTGGGCACCCCCTGCGTGGGCCTGGGAGGAGCGGGGGCCCAGGCAGAAGGCGGTGGTGGCGGGAGCAGGTGGCAGGTGACCTGGCTGCCGGCAGTGGTGGGCGTGTGGGCTGTTCCGTGTGAACATGGCAGCAAGCTGTCGTCCCCGCAGGGCCGTGGAGGGGTGACGGCTGGTGCGCCCTCAGGATTCACCATGTGGGTTTCCAGTCTCACCCACAGCGTGCGGTCCTACAGCTGCACAGAGGGGCTGTGTTTCTGGCTGAGTCTGGTAGCGTCTATTTCATGGGTACAGTTATGGGGAAAACAAGTCGTACTATTTACCTTGCTTCCAAGGTGCTTTATTGTAAGGCCTGGATTCTTAATGTGGAGGTTCCAGATGCACCCAATTTTTAGACCTGGCTATTAAATGCAAAATTTACATGTGTGTGTAAATATTTGTTTTTCTGCTTGACACTTTCATGAGATTTTTAAGGGCATATGTAGCAGTTTTATAGTTGAAAGCAGTATACTTCGCAAAAGGGTAAAGCTGACCTTAACTAACTTCTTACATGAAAGCAGCATGTTCTTTTCTTATGATGAGTATTAACAATGAAGTGATTTACATATTGTAACTTTAAATTTAATTAAAATTTTCTTTGAAGTATAGTTGAATTAAAATAATATGTTAGTTTCAGGTAATGTAATTTTTTTAATGTCATTATTTTTGATAGGTAATTGGTCTAGAGCATGCTGTCTGTTGTGGCTTGGTGTATGAGAAAAGTTTACGTGTTTAAGAAAAAAATTGAAAAGAATTGACGTATTACCTAAATTGAATGATCAAGGCACACCAAAATCCTGCCTCTCTTCCATCCATATGCAGGAAATATAAAACCAACAAAGGATCTACCAGACTAGTTATCAGTTTCTGGTGACTTGAGGAATATTCGGAGCAGGCCTTGCGATCCTGTGGGCATTCCTGTGGTTGGCGGGAACGCCCGCCCTGCTTAGGGTCGATGGCAGAGTCCGGGGAGTGAGCTGGCAGCTGATGGGAGTGGGGGCTGGATGTTGTCTCTGTGGGTTCTTCCAGAAGTGGATTCGGAGGGAAGGATTCCAGGGCAAGTAGTTTACCTGGGAGGTGATCCCAGGAGACTTGGGAAGGGAGTGAGGCGTGGTCTCAGGCAAGCACCCTGAGGGCAACCAGGCCTTACTCCTGCGGGACCTCGGGACCTCGGGCCAGTGCAGGTCCTGTGCCTCCTGGTGCCTCCCCAACCCCGAGGCAGGGAAGTGAATGTTTCCCCACTGCCTCCTCTGTGCCGTGGTTGAGGGCTGCTCCCGGCACAGCTTGGCTGCCTGCTGGGAGGGTGGGTGGTCTAGGTCAGATGAAGTGCTCAGGGTAGAGTTATGGGGCTGGCAATTGGCCAGTGGGAAAAGAGTAAACGCTGGGACATAGGGGCAGGACACCCACGTGTCTGCTACAGACACCTACCACTACACTGGCCAGGTTACTAGACAGGCCTTGAGGTCAGTAGACCCCAGGTGGTCTGTATGCCTGCCCCCTCCACACGCTGTCAGAGGTACGGGCTGTCACCCACGTGCTTCTGAAGGCACCAGCTCCGGGTCTCCTGCGTTGTGGGAAGCGCTGACCCTGTGCGGTAACCCAAGAGATGACGCTGTCAGTAGTGGTTTGACATTAGAAGCGATTAAGGCAAAGACGTGTGCTTTCCCTCTGCTTTGAAGAGCTTTGGACTAAAGCATTTGGCTTACGGGAGTGCTGTGGGGCTGTGGTGGGCACTGCCCAGATCGACAGCCCCCATCCCTCCCTCTCCCTCCTTCCTGCTCTTTCTATCATTCATTCTTGTTCTTTCTCTTTACAAGAACTGTCACTCAGAAAGTCTTTTCTTCTTTAAATATACTATTTTCCTCATCCTGTGCTCTCTGTCCTGAACTTTTGAGGGCCAACATTTTGTTGATCTTTGTATTACTGATGCTCAGCAGAGTTCCTGGCCTAGGGTCTGTCCTAAGGAAACGTTTGTTGAATGAATGCGTGTCTTCGACATACTGAAGTAGGGCAACACAGGGGACTGCCTGGGGCACTTGGTGGCCCCCTCTCCCTGTGCTGTGGGGCCCCTCCACTCTGCACGCAGAGGGAGCCTCAGGTGTACAGAGTCCAAAGGAAGCTGACGTCTTCTTGGGGTTCAGCAAAGTGAAATAGTCTTTCAAATCTAAACTTTTTCTTCTGAATTGGCAGAAAATTTGGTAAGTGAAAAACTGATGAGTTCTCTCTAGTTACTGTCTAAAGAAATTTTATCCCTTTGCAATTGTTTAAATTCAGCTTTGGAACTTCTTACGGATATTGTGATTAAATGCCGTTTTCCACCACCATCCTGGACGACACCAGCAGTATCTCCTGTTGGCGCCTAACTGCTGCTAAAGTGCCTGGTACTTTCTTTCTCCATCTTAAACTCACCTTTATTATTACCTTTTGAGTCTCTGGCAAAGTTTGTGTACACTGTAGAAAATCTAGTAGCAAAAGATACGAGAATATGAAAATAATTTCATCACTCAGTGATAAAAATTATGAACGTGTTGGCAGAAAATCTTTTTATGGATATAACTCAGATAACATTTTATTTTATAACAAGCTGAGAATACTTGTTCTAGTTTCTCCTTAATTAACAGGCAGGGATGTCTGAGAAGGGGTTTGTTTTATTGAGACCATTTCCCACTGAAACCTCTCTTCAGTTTCTTCTACTGCCCTCAATTGGGTGAAGAATTTTAGAAATAAAGTGGCATGATATACAATTTGTTGAAGCAAAATTTTTACAGTGCTTAAAAAATTAACTGTGCAGAATAAATGTTTTCTTTTTTTCGTGCCACCTAGCTGCTGAAATTTGGACTAATCGTTCCACTTTGAGCCTTGAAACTGGCGTGTAACAGTAGAAAACTCCTCCCATGAAGTTTTGCTTATTTTGTTTATTTCCCCCAAATTAATTTTACTGTAGTATGCTAAAACAACATGTTGCCGAACATTGAGGTTTATGTGGTGAGGCTCAGCCAATGAAAGCATGAGTTGGAATGCAGCTGTACTTAGGGTTGACATGGAAAGGACTGAGCAGCTGTAAGGAGTGGGGAAGATGCTTTTAGAGGACATGGACCATTTATTCAAACAGCAGGCTGGGTCGGTGTGAGGACGGTGCTTCGAGCCAGCAGTCTCCTGGCTGCTGGTGGATTCCATGGTTACACGGATACTTGTTGCGGGACAAGTGCACCTGTGCTTGTTGGGTTACGATGTTCTTGCCAAAAAGCTGACGTACAGGAAGAGCCAATTTGGGTTCGTTTACCCTCACTGACATACACAGAGGCTGCGTGAGTGGTCAGAGAAGTGGCTGGCGCAGCTGGATTGGAAGTGTTTGTGCATCGGACTGCACCTGGGGTTTCAGAACGACAGCCACACGGCAACCTCCACCACAACATTTATCTGAATATTAAAACAAAGACAGTGTGGGTCACATCTCCCCTCGACTTGCTGAAATATAACTTAAATATCATACAGCCAGTTAGAAACTCCATCTGAAAAGCTCATTCCTCCCCCTGCCCCCCAGACCCCTCTAGATTGGCCTTGAATGCTTCCCTGTAAGAAGCTGTAATATGTGAGCACACGGTGTGTTTAGATCTTGGTTTCTAAATATTATGCCCCACTAAATAAACCAACATTCCTTGGAGAAATGGCTGGTTTCAGGGCTGGGAGGAGAAAGTATGTTTACATTTGTGTTAAAGTCTTCCCCACAGACTGCTTATTAATGACAAAGGTAAAAATGGTAACTTCGTAGTGCAGAGACCTGGGGGACCCCGGAGTGCAGTAAAGCAGTCAGAGCAGTCAGTCGCTTGTCTCCGACCACGGGGCAAACTCACTTGCAGGTCCTGCTGTGGTGCACTTGAAGCATCTTCTTTCTACCTGGTGTTTCTGCCCACAGTGCATAAGCTGCATCTAATTCAAACTGAGGGACAGCTGGCCTGAAATCTCCAAAAGAGCCATTGTCTCAAAGACCAGGAAAGTGGAGGAAACATTCCAGATTAAAGGAGACTCAGGAGATGGGGCAGCTGAGCCATGTGTGGTCCTGGACTGAGTTCTGGATCGGATAAAACTGATGAAAAGACATCACTGGGACAGTTGCAAAATCTCACATGGACTGTGGGTTGGATGACCCTATTAAATCAAAGCTAATTTTCCTGAATTTTTAATTGTTTACTGTAATGCAGGAGAATGTTCTTGTTTTTGGAGAATGCCTGCTGAAGGATTTTGGGGTGAAGAGGCAGGAGATCGTCAGCTAACTCTCAAAAGATTTGGAAAAAATGTGATTATATATTGTGTGTTTTATATAAAATATATAAAATGTGTCACTTATAGGAAGGGAACGATAAAGCAAAGTGCTAGACTTCAAATCTGAATAAAGGGTATGTGGGAGTTCTTTATACTGTTTTTGCAACTCTTATAAAACTATTTCAAGATGAAGAGTTAAAAAAAAAGAAGTTACCAATATGGCCACATTTTGGGTTGGAGGAGAGCCAGCAAGTCGAATTCACATCTCCATCCCTTCTCTGTTCTTTTTTTTTTTTAATTTGAATAGTTTATTTAATTCACTGTTGAGTTTAAGGGAAGTTGTAAAATATATACATACTCTGTATCCAGACAACATCCTCTAAACCCAACAACAGAGCCCCTCTTAGGAGTGTTTGGAATCACATGCCTGAGCTTGAGTGCCATAGTTAGGTGGGGATAATGCTTGATGGCTTTGTGCTCTCATTTTCAGTCCAGGTTTTTTTTTTTTGTAACTTTTTTTTATTGAGTTATAGTCATTTTACAATATTGTGTCAAATTTCAGTGTAGAGCACAATTTTTCATTTATATATGAACATACATATATTCATTGTCACTTTTTTTTGCTGTGAGCTACCACAAGTTCTTGTACATATTTCCCTGTGTGATACAGCATAATCTTGTTTATCTAGTCTGCATATGCCTGTCAGTATCTACAAATTTTGAAATCCCAGTCTGTCCTTTCCCACCCCCCACCTTGGCAACCACAAGTTTGTATTCTATGTCTATGAGTCTGTTTCTGTTTTGTATTTATGTTCTTTTTTTCTTTTTTTTAGATTCCACATATGAGCGATCTCATATGGTATTTTTCTTTCTCTTTCTGGCTTACTTCACTTAGAATGACATTCTCCAGGAACATCTATGTTGCTGCAAATGGCGTTATGTTGTTGGTTTTTATGGCTGAGTAGTATTCCATTGTATAAATACACCACATCTTCTTTATCCAGTCATCTGTTGATGGACATTTAGGCTGTCTCCCTGTCTTGGCTATTGCAAACAGTGCTGTTATGAACATTGGGGTGCAGGTGTCTTTTTGAAGTAGGGTTCCTTTTGGACATATGCCCAGGAGCGGGATTCCTGGGTCATATGGTTTAAGTCTATTCCTAGTCTTTTGAGGAATCTCCATACTGTTTTCCACAGTGGCTGCACCAAACTGCATTCCCACCAGCAGTGTAGGAGGGTCCCCTTTTCTCCATACCCTCTCCAGCATTTGTCATTTGTGGACTTTTGAATGATGGCCATTCTGACTGGTGTGAGGTGATACCTCATTGTAGTTTTGATCTGCATTTCTCTGATAATTAGTGATATTAAGCATTTTTTCATGTACTTATTGATCATTTGTATTTCTTCCTTGGAGAATTGCTTGTTTATGTCTTCTGCCCATTTTTGGATTGGGCTGTTTGTTTTTTTCTTATTATGTCATATGAGCTGCTTATATATTCTGGAGATCAAGCCTTTGTCGGTTTCATTTGCAAAAATTTCCTCCCATTCCGTAGGTTGTCCTTTTGTTTTGCTTATGGCCTCCTTTGCTGTGCAGAAGCTTGTAAGTTTCATTAGGTCCCATTTGTTTATTCTTGCTTTTATTTCTATTGCTTGAGTAGACTGCCCTAGGAGAACATTTTTGAGATGTGTGTCAGATAATGTTTTGCCTATATTTTCTTCTAGGAGGTTTATTGTATCTTGTCTTATGTTTAAGTCTTTGATCCATTTTGAGTTTATTTTTGTGTATGGTGTAAGGGAGTGTTTAGCTTCATTGATTTACATGCTGCTGTCCAGTTTTCCAACACCACTTGCTGAAGAGACTGTCTTTATTCCATTGTATGTTCTTGATGTTCTGGGGTTTCCTTCTAGAGCCCGCCTGCCTCCACGCTGGGTGGCCAGGCCCCCAGACCCCAGACAGGCAGTGGCTGCCCCGCCAGATCCTGCCCTTCCTTCAGTTCGGTTCCTTCACCTGCCTTTGCTTTGGCCGCCCTCCCTCCTGCCGGCCAGCGGATGAGAAGACCCCTGCCTGCTCCCTCCTCCCCACAACTCGCTCTCCACCATGATGTTTCCCAGCACAGGCTCTGGGCTCCTGGAGTTGGGCGTCACTTGATGGTCCAACTCTGAGGTTGTGGTGCATCTTTTCCTGACCATGCCTAGGAAACAGACCTTTTATTTTCCCCCAAGAAACTGTCATTTTGGTGAGATGAGGAGTGACTTTTTCAGGAATCACCAGGCACCACCTACTGTGGGCTTCCTCTTCCTCAAAAAGTGTCCCTTACATTGAGGTGTGTGGCTGGACTTCAAAACTCCCAAGGCCACCAGGGCTGGCTGAGCCATTGCTTTAGAGCTGTGCTCTTCCCTGCCCCTGACATCATGCTTGGCCCCTGTAGGCCCTCACCCAGCTCTGTCACTCCTTCATTAGTTGAATATGAGATCAACTAGGTTAAAGTAACTTCAAAAGATTATCATGTGATTGGTGATAGCTCTTTCACATTAAGGGAGTTTGATCATCTTGGCATTAAGGCAATTTAGGAAAATATTATAACTAAGCAGAACACGGAAATGCTAAGTTTTGGTATATGCACCTGATGAGCTGTGGCTCTGATGCTGGGATTTGCTTGTCATTTTTTTTTTTTTAAACTTGTGCTGGGAAGGGGAATTTGGGCTTTAAGACTTGGCTCAATTGTGTGATTTCTTTATCTGGTAGCTGGGGTGGAGGAAGTGCCCTGGTTACTTGTCCCATTAAGGCAGAACGTCCAGGACCGGGTAATGGTGCAGGACCCGCTACAACTTCTGTTCATGACGTGGGTGTAAGTACATTACCCAACTCAGTCTTCCAGACACTCATCTTTCACACCCTGTATCTACGTCAGCAGTTGCAACCTACTTGCTCATGGCCGTTCACCCAGCCTGGGTGGGGATGAAGTCCTTGTGTTTGCAGTGGGAAGTCTGTGGAAAGCTCTGATGGGCCGGGTTCTCACTGGCTTCCTCAAACCTCCTGCCATCCCCTTCTATTTAGGACACTAATAACTAAGCGGTCGTTTTTTTCCAAGGAGAAGAGTCCTGCTCCTTTTATCCTTAACCAAATAGGGACCAGTTGCTGAAGGCTGTGTTGTTATTCGCAAATGCCTATCTTTTGAAATCAATGTTATGGTAAAAAAAAAGGGGAGGGGAGGAGCGACAAGCAGCCCTTTTCAGCAAACACGACCATTGTAAGCCATTCGGCTTTGATAGTTTCTTCTTTCTCCATACGGCCTTGACCTTGACTGAGACAACGTGATTTACAACAGGAGTGAATGTCTAGAGGGCAGAAACTGTGTCATACATGTTCTGAGCTTGCCACTTTCTGTTTTAAGATGTAAATCATGTGACGTTTGTATTAGATAAATTAGAAAGTTTATGTATATGATTAGTTGCTTTATAGAACTCCTTTTTAGAATATGTTTATAGAATGTATCTTTGCTATATTATGATTTTATAATCATCCTTCAAAAGTTAATATAAAATGAAAGTAGTAGATGTACACAGTTAAAAAAACAGCACATTGGGACCTATAGAAACAAGCAGTGGTCCCTGGGCCATCCTCCCTCACCCCTAGTCCCTTCACTCAGGCTGAGCTGCTTTGATCTCTTTTAGCTGTTTCTTCTCTGAGTTATTGCCAGTTCCTAACTATTGTGGTCACACAGTTATTTCTTTATTCAGTTGGGACAGATGGAGATTAACACATCCTCATCTGCATTTCTCCCCACACCTCGATACAGTCATGCCACGTTATGGGTCCCTTCGTTGTTGATTACTTTGTAACTTTAAGGCGTAGCAGTGGAGCTTGATTTCTTGTTGCATCAAATACTGAGAGTATGTCAGTGTCCAGCTGTGCACTCAGCCCCAGGACAAGCTACATATGTTTTAGGGACCAGTGGGAAATGCAGACGCAGAGCTGCTTGTTTAAAAATGAGCATGAATATCATGACGGAGACAGAGCACTACACCCAGTGTGGGGCTCTCTTCTTTCCTTTTCTCCTTTTCACTTCTGTCATTTCTTTCTTTTAAAATATCAAGAGTAATAAAATTTTAATTTTGTCCTGAAACCATAAGTATCTCATCCATTCATTCTTTATAAGTATCTAAGTTGAAATTAATAAATGGTTCATTGTTGTGACTATGCAAATATTATTCATTTCAGAACCAGGTAAACCAAGTATTCCCTTTCTTGTACATCCCTTTGTTTTTCCTGGAGTTTATATTTGCTTTTACTTTTGTCTCGTCCTTTTGCTTTATCACATTCTCAGTTTTAACCAACTTTGCCCAATCTGTCTAATCAGCTGTTAAATCTTATTTTCCCCAGAGGCCTCCCCTAACCCCAGAGGAAGGGTCTCCCTCCTCCCCCTGGACTTAATTGCCTCCAGGCCTGCTTCCTGGCTGGTGTCCTGGGACTGTTCTTTAGTGCTTTCCTGGTTTGGTTTCACTGCTTCCTAGATCCTGAGATTTTATCCTGGGTTGATCCTTTGTATGCTCTAGCCCCTCCTCAAATAACTTGGGTGTAGTGGGTGCTGGGAGAAATTTCTGAGTTCCTCCAGTTCTGAAGATGTTGATAATTTATCCTCACTCTTGACTGGCAGTTACCAGTGGAGTTCTAGGAAGCAAGCGGCTCCCCTCGGAGCTTTGGGAGGATCGCCACCGTCACTGGCGCCTGCCGGTGTTGCTGAGAAGGCCACCCGGAACCTTTTGTCTTACACTGTGCTTGACTTTTCTCCCTGAAGACAGTTTCTTCTCCATCCTTGGCATCTGAATTTCCCGGTGATGTACCCAGGTGTGGCACAGGTGCGGTCCTTTCTCACTTGCTGCTCTAGCATGTTGGAGCATTTTTAAATCTGGAGATTGCTATCTTTGACTCTGGAAAACTCTCTTAAATGCATTGTTTGATAATTTCTTTCCCTTTGTTTTTCCTCATTCTTTTTTTGAAAGCCCTGTTAATTGAATCTTGGACCTCTTGGACTAATTCTGTATGCTTCTTGTCTGTTTTCTTAAGTTTGTGTCTAAGTTCTCATTTTAGGGAGGTTTTCCTAATTTATCTTCGACTCTTTCTATTAATTTATCACTTTTTTTCATCCCTGAAAGTTTCATTTTCTCTGATTTTTCTACTTATTGCATTCTGTTTTTGCTTTATGCGTACGATACTGTCTATAGTGAGTATACAGATTGGAGTATTCAAATTATTCCTGACTACCCCTAGTATTTTTTCCTATTTATTTATCCTGGCCTTTTTTTTTCTTCCGTGGTGGAGGCTTATACGCTGGTGGTCCTTAATGGACCTTTTGTTTTGAAGTGCGGCCCTCAACCCTGATGGTGAGCTCTGTACACGTGAGTGAGGTTTGTGAACTGGCAGGTTTCACTGGGACGTCTATGTACTGTAGCGTGTGGTTCTTTCTTCTGTGGTGGTCAGATGCTTTAGGGTGAACTTACAGATTTGTTTTCCTGGTTGGAAATCAAAGTATGCGGAATTGATGACTTCTTACAATAAGTGTCAATTATTTCCTCATTCCCTCCCCTCAACAACCCCCTCCCCCCGCCACTCTCCTGGTCTGGTTGCACTGTTTCCTAGGCTCTGTCCTTCGTGGCCCTGGCACTCCTAGGTAGAGGGCCTCTGGGCTCCACCTGGGGGATGGCCGCCTCTGCCCCCGCGACTGTAGCCCCCCATCCTGCTCCACCTGTCCTGTCTTCCCACCTGTAGCGTCTCACTCCTGTGAACCCACCGAACCCCCTTCTGCTCTGTCCTGCTGTTGGGTCATGGCCCTTCCTTCCTCTGCCGTCATGCAGGCGAGGTCCTAGAGGAGGAGGTGCCGCCTGCATGTTTTGGGGAAGACTGGCCTCACTCTTTCCTTAGACTGCGGATGGCGTCCGAGTGTGTGAGGAGGGCGATGCCCAGTGTGTGTCCCCTGCACGCCCGCAAACACTCTCACCACACCCTCATCACACCTTCACTCGTGTAGTCGGAGATGTGTCGGTATAAACTTTTGTGGGAAAACCATGGTTTATAAAATACCTACCTATGTGTCTATGTGTCTGTCTGTCGTAATAAAGGCAGGCCCCTTCTGCTGGGTGTGAGGAGGGAAGTGGTTCAGACAGCAGGGCGTGTTAATGGAGTTTCGGAAGGAAGATAAGTGTGGTCGCCTTCGGAAGGGGCAGGAGAAATTTTTGTTGTTCTTAATCAGCAGTTTAAAATGTTTAAATTAAAAAAGAGGCTTTAGGCTGCTTTGCGTTCTCCAAGTCATCAGGCCTCATATCTTTTTTGTTATTTTAAAACATACTTATGGGCTAACTGAGAGCCATCTTCATTCAAGCACGTAAGTAGATTGTTGAGTAAAATTCGTATTTTCCCACCCAGAGTTTAGAGCAAATACTGTAAGAGTCACGTGTAAGGTGAAGGCCTTGTTAAAGCTGCCAGCACAGGCTGGTGACACTTGTCACGTTGTCACTGCGGCAGCTGCTCTGGTGACTTACACCCAGGGGATGCTCTTCCTGAGTGTAAGTTTGGACACTGGCCTGGGAAGCGTCCTCAGCTTTCAGAGACCTTGTTAGCACCTTGCAGAGGTCTCTGTCTGTGGCGGTTCAGTACTTTGTGTGCAGAGATCTTTACATCCGAGGAGGGCACAGTGGCCGGCTGCCCTTCACGGTCTCCCTGTCTCTTCCCTGGCTGCCCAGCAGAGGTGGAGCAAATCTTCCTGAGCGTTTAGTGCACGTGCTGGGATGTCGGGACGCTAGCTAGCCTCATGGCGGGACCCCGGGGAAGTGGCTGTGCAGTTTGGAAATGTGCAGATCACGCTAATGTTCCTGGGCACTTGGTGTGACTGTGGCAGATGGAGAACACAGGGTGTGTTGAACAGTGAATGGGAGAAAATGAAATTAAGCTAGTGGAGTTTAATTTGGCTAATCAAAAAATCTGTTGGATGGTAGCATAGTTTATTTATTTTTATTAATTTTTACAACAAACGCATAGCACTGATGAGGTGTCAGGCAGCGTGCCAGCCTTTCTTGACTCACCGTTGCGGATGTAGGTGTTCCGATCCGCCGTCTGCAGAGGAGGAAGCCGAGGGTAGGAGAGGACCTATGATCCCCCGAGGTGGGCTGCCGTCTGCGTCTGTCTGTCCTGAGAGCCCATCTTCTCCTGCCTGCGGCCTTCGTGTGGCCTGTCCTTTTCCTGGAATACCCTCTTCTACTTTGAAATTCAGGCCCCCCTTTACGTGCCAGCATAAAGGGCAGCAGCAGGGTAGAGCGGCAGTCAGCGTGAGTTTCCTGCCCTTCATCCTCCAGGAGAACTTTCCTGGCTCCTGGCTGGGGGGTACCCTTGCCCCCGAGTTCCTGTTCCTCGATGCTGTCTCTCTTCCCTTGCCGGCAGCACTGTTGTGTGTGCGCGTCTGTGTCGGCGGCACCCGCGCCGTCGGGGGTCATCAGAGGTGCCGCCTTCCCTTCCGCGCGCAGACAGCCCGGGGCCGCCCGGGGCTTGCCGGAGGGGGGCGGGCCCGTCTGTGCGGCTCATGTGCGTGGCTGTAGGTCAGCTGACGTCTAGTTGTATAGATGTCGTTTCTGCCTGGGTTTTGTTTTAAATCACTTTGGGGAAGAGAGAAGACCCCATGAAAGCTACAAGGCTGCTCAGAAAAAAAGAGAATGTTTACTAGATTCTAAGCTATTTGAAGGCAGGGACCGCAAGTCGCGTGTTGTTCAGCCCTGTGCAGGGGCTTCAGCACGGTTTGGGTTATTGAGGCCCCGGGAGTGGGGAGCCGCCCCTGTGTGTGGGGCGGACCTTGTTCTGCCGACCTTGGACGGCCTGGACCCCGAGCCTGCCCAGTGCTCCTCTGCAACGTCTGCGAGCACCCTCTGCAGCGCCGTCCTTGCTCCCCGCAGCCGTGCCTGTGTTGTGGCCCGAACTGCTGGGTGTGAACGGGCTGAGTGACTGTGTTGTGAAACAAACCATGTTGTATGAACATTCCCATCCTGGGGTTTTTCTCTTCTGTGAGGCTGTGAGAAATCTCTTTTTTACCTCCTGTCAAGTCTCTAAAGGGATTTTCGCAGCTAATTTGGGACAATAAAGGCATTCTTACTGTGATGCAGCTATTCTTTTCAGGAATATATACATTCCAGTCACTTCTAGTTAAATCTGCCTGAACTGAGTGAAATCCCCACAGAAGAGCCTGTAAGGCATGAACGTGTTTGCCTGTCTCCTCTCGGAGCTGCCACCGCCCCCCATTTTCCTGCCGACTCTGAGACTCGGCCTTGCCATCTGTTGCTTAGAGCAGCTCCCTGGGTCTTCTGTGGTGTGTTCACCATGATAAAAATGAAAGAAGCGGAGAAATTAGAGGTCAAGACATTGTCGTGGAAAACAGAAAGCCGTTTGGCTCAAAGGCTGTCTTCGTTTTGACCAAAGATGCAGCGGGCGGTGGGAGATGGGTGGGCAGCACCTCACTTCTGCAGCGCCTCGTGTGGCTGTTTGTCCTACTGACCTCCCGGCCACCGGCGGCTTCCTGTCCTTGTTTTCTTTCCAAGGGAGGCTCGTGAACTGACCAGGACGTGTCTTGTCCTGCCCCCCCTGCACACCACGCTCCCTGCACACTCACGGCCCTGTGTTCTCGGCTCACTTTCCTTTGAAAGAAAATGAATTTTTCCTTGTGTGGTGGTCAGTTCTGGGTCAGCTTGGCTAGACTTTGGTGCCCAATTGGTTGGGTGAACACTAGTCTAGGTATTTTGTAGATGTGACTGACCTCTACTGTCAATTGACCTTAAGTGAAGGAGATTATGCTTGACAGTGTGGGTGGGCCTCATCCAATCAGTTGAAGGCCTTAAGAGCAAAACCTGAGGTTTCCTGGAGAAGAAAGGCTGCTGCCTCAGGACTGGAGTAGCATCTCCGCCTGAGTTTCCAGCTGCTGGGCTGCCCTACATGTTCCAGACTTGCCCCATAATCACACGATTGCATGAGTCAGTTCTTTAAACTAAATCTGTCCCCCTCTCTCTGAACATCTATATCTGCATCATCTATGTCTGTATTTGTGTGTCTGCGTCTGTGTCACCCGTATCCACGTCTGCGTCAGTGTCGCCCATATCCACGTGTCTGCGTCTGTGTCACCCGTATCCACGTCTGCGTCTGTGTCACCCGTATCCACATCTGCATCTGTGTCACCCACATCCACATCTGTGTCTGCGTCTGTGTCACCCATATCCATGTCTGTGTCTGTGTCTCCTGTTTGTTCTGTTTTTCTGGAGCCCCCGATACACCGTATTTCAAGTGTCTGGACACACAGTCTCACAAGCTTTGATGACACAGCAGGAAAGCGCTTGTCGCCAGTCTGTTGTGCCTGTTACTGTCCAGTAACTTTCAGAGCTCTCAGTCACCGGTGCACTTACTACCCTGGCTGATCACACAGCTTCTCCCCTGATGCCCCGTGCCCCTAGCCAGGCCCTGTCACTCACCCCTCAGCCGTGGTTCCGAGGGCCACCCGTGTGTGTAGCTCTCTCTTGCCATTTACTGATCACATTTTCTTGGCCCTGTTACGGAGACCAGAAAATGGGTGACCTTACAGCTGGAGAGGAGAAGGGAGGTTGTGAGGACCTCGGCCATTTTCCTGTTGCTTCTGCTTTTTTCCTGAAGGTTGTTTATTGAACGAAACAGTCTTGCAGAGGGAAAGGTTCAGACGCACAGGGACATGCTCTTCAGGTGTCCTTCCTTGTAAGTGAGTCTGTTCTAGTTAGACGTGACCCTTGCAGAACTTGCTGGGTGGACCATACTCACGGCTCCCTAGATGGGAAGTCCTGAGTGGACACATCATGAAAGGTGGCCCTTCCTCCTTCCGGGGGATACGGACAAGGGGCTCTGCCCAACGTGGAGAGGATCTGCAGGGAACAGAGCCGGGAACCGTGCATGTGACGCTGGGGCTCAGAGGTGGTGGAGGCAGTGATCATGGGGACACTCAGGTTGCAGGTTTCTGGACGGGGCCTGGCTCTCCTGGAGCAGGTGGAGGGGCCTCAGGGACTCGCCCAGTCAGCCTCTGTCCTGGGGCGCTGTGGCTCATCCAGGTCTCCCCTGAACAGCAGAGGAACTTTGGGGTAAGACAGCTAAACTTGAAAAATAAGGTTAATGAAAAATCGGATTTTATTTCCAGAAGCTGTGTTTTCAGCTTCTCCGGAACTGCAGCCTGGGGATTCTGATTTTTGTGGCTCGTACGTCACTGGCACGTCGCCTTTTGGTTGTCTTGGCCTGCTGTGTGTGCTTCTGAGTGCAGACCTGTTGTTTCCTGTAAACTTCCATTCATTTGCTTACGTTTCCCCAGCATTCGTGTGACTGACCGAATCTTTCTGCGTTCCTGTCTGGGGGTTGGGAGGCGAAGTTCATGACTGACTCCCCATCTCTGGTGGGGTGCAGGAGCGATGACGCGGCTAGTGCCCTCGGATGGGCGGGTGGCAGGAGTCTTGGGGTCAGAGAGCTTTGCCTTTCCCCAGCCCCGCCCCTCTCCAGCCGTGGGACCCTAGGCAGATGAAAACTCAGCTGCCCGGTTTCCTTCTCTGTAGAACAGGACAAACGTGTGTCATGAGGATTCGGTAGGAAAACAGGTGTAAAAGAGGCGGTGCTTCATTACTGGACACTGTCACTATTCTTTATTGTGGCCACTTATTTGTTTTCCAGTCAGGAAAACCAGATCCACAGTACAGCTGTTCAGAGAATGTTCACTGCTTCCTCCCTGTTACCTTCTCCCTCTGGCTTCATCAGAATAGGCGGTAATAGAAGCTGAAACAGCTTCAGTCTTGTTGTATGACTGAGTCTGAGGAGAAAAAAAATCTTTTGGAACTTTAAATAAAATTGAATTTAAGAGTCTTTACCATTTGTGAGTGTCAACCATGGAGATAAAAATGTGTGATCACCATGGCGACCTTTATCAACATTCTCCATCTGAAATTCTTACGTATAAAATTAGGGCTAGCCGCTGCTATGAAAAGACAGAGTATAAATAAGTGGACTACCCTGGTGACAGTGCCCGCAGAGCGTGGTGTCACGGCACAGGTCTAAAAGTGTCACTGGACGGTAAGGTGACACCCTGCAGATTGGCCTTGCCCTCGCTTCTGAGCTGCAGAGCACTCTCAGATGGGGTTGTCCCTCGTGTCCTTGTTAGTCTCCTGCCTCTTTCGAGGCAGCCTTACTGCGTCTTTGCTCTTTATCGCTGCCTCGGCGCCTCCTGTGGCTCCCTCGAGGGATGCGCTGTGAATTCTGTGGCATTTGTCAAAGAGGGAAGTCAATTGATTTTTGTAACAGCTCCTGCATGGAGTTAATAGTAGTACTTTTGCGTTAGATAATCGTTCCCGAGAGAAACGGTCTTCTTTAACATGCCGAGATGCACCTTGTAGCCTCAATCACTTGTTGTGTGTTGAAAATGAATCTGTGTTTAGAAATGAGAGATTCCAATGTGCGATAGGCTGTTGGTTTATAGCGATGGTATAGGCAATATCCACAGTGTGCGCTAAGTCGGGGGCACCAGGTTCACCAGCTGTGAGATTCCCTGGTGCGCAATGGCCTCTTTACGCTCTGGGGGCAGGTTGTGTTGATGGAGATGATCAGGGCAGGATGGTGAGCGACGACCAGACGTAAAGGAGGCGGAGCACGAGGGGCACGCAGGGTGACACTGTCCGACAGCTCTGAGGAGCACACTCAGAAACACGTAGGAACCTCAGAGCACTCTGAAGTAAAAACATTTTGTAATCAGGTTTAAAATTTCAAAACAGAATGTGCATCTCTTCAGATACATCTTTTCAAACATTATCTGGCAGTGCTCAAAAGATGTGTGTTTGAGTGGACAAATGAGCTCTGGATTATTGGTTTTGTGAGCAACATGGCTGCCCAAACCCAGGCTCCCCAAGGGATGGACACCAGCTCCTTGTGGCCCCTGCAGGCACGGTCAACTTTCCCTCGTGGCGCCCGGGTCTGGCTTCCGGGGTACTTTGGGGGAGTGTGACATCTAGCTGGCTGAACTGCGTGCCTTCTGCTCATCTGAGGACTTGAGATCTTGAGCCATACCTGCTTCTTAGGGTCTAGATGGGGATTGTTTCTCTAGGCAAAATACTGACCTATAGTTCCAAGAAAAAAGTCTTTGAAAAACTCTTTGGACGTTGAAATAGCTCTACAGAATAACATTTTGGTGCTTTAAAGTATAAACTGGAAACACGTGATTTTAGTTTCCCATAAATCACAGAGGGTTTTGCCTAAGAGAAGAATGCGTGTCAGAGCACATCTCGGGATGATCTGGTCTCACAAGTAGGTTGTGGTGGGGAAGGTGACACGCACCTGTGCTCAGGTGCAGCGTGGCGGGTGCAGCCGCATCAGCTCCCAGCCAGTGGGGATGGGACACCAGCTGCGCTGTGATGGTGAGAGGTGGCCCTTGGTTTCTTTGTCCTTCCGTGGAAGCCTGAGCTGTCAGGTGTGAGCATTTATTTGGAGTGCTTGTAATGAGCCTGAGACCAAGTTATCACATAGTCCAGCGATAGAATTCACTGTGGACATGGGTTTTCACTGCTCTTCGGTCACCTGGCTGAGTCATTAACCCATTGCTCACCCATTGCCCTGTGTCCGTGGGTGGATGAGGGGACCAACAGTCAGCGTGTGTGAGCAGAGCTTCCGAATGGCAGAGAGATCCTGCGAAGTGCTGCCAGGATCCACTACTGTCCTATTTGATATTCTTGGCATTGTGATTCGTATTATTTGTGAAGCAGGTCTTCTCTGAGGAAGGTCCTTGATGAAGTGATCACAGCATGTGAGTTAAAAGAGTCCAAGTGAACTTATAAATTTATAAAATGAGGATAAAAACATTCATTTGACTTGTGTTTGGGTTGTGAGATTTCTTGAGCATTTCTTGGAATCCTCTTGACTCCTAGGAGAGAGTCCTTTTGAGAATTGGGGGTGGGAGGGTGAAGGAGAGACAGGTGTCCAGTGCCCTCTGTGTCCTGCTTTGGGCTTTCAAGTGTGTCCTCTTTTAAAATCTTCACTGTGAAGTCCTTTAAGAAGGCTTAGTGCCTTGACTTTACGGGGAAGGAAACTGAGGCTGGAGACATCAAGGGCTTTTAGCTGAGGTCAGCGGTGACAATCATTTCTCCATTTGGGGCAGCATCATCCAGGAGTGGAAAGTGCTTTGGTGGATCAGTTTGTGGTTTATCAGATTTGCAAGATTCACAGGTTCTCTTCTCCAGGGCTGACAGCTGGGATGGGAACTGAAGATGCGTAAATTAGAAGGCCAAAGACAAGTCCTCTTTTTCAATGAAAAAAAGTTCAGAGAAACCCAGTAACTTTAAAAAATTCCTTCACCCTGGGAGCCCTGGTGTTGATAAAGGCAGGGAAGCCTCAGGGAGGCTGGCTTCTGATCCGAGTCCTCGCAGCAAAATAGGTAACATCGTAACAGATCATAACAGGGAAAGTCACAGCAAGATGAATGAAGTGATAGGTCAGTAAACTGTGCGCAGTGATACTTAGGGAGGGGTACCGATGGGGACAGTCTGTTACTCTGCGGTCAGTCCCTGGGACATAGATGGCACCCCAGGCATCCAGGCCTCGCAGGAAGCAGGGCCCGGTGTCCCTGGGGCGCCCGGTGGTGGGCGAGCTGCTGCGTCCTCCGAGCCTGGCAGGAGTGATGGAGCAGTCTGTGCTCAGCGATGGAAATTTCTCCGAGTGCTGTTTCTGAGAGTCACAGTGAATTCATCCATTTGGTATGTGGCTGTTTGGGCAACAGGTAATGTCTTTCCCTCACATGATGCGAGCGGGCGCGTTAGCTGGTTAATATTAACGACCCTCTCTAACCAAAGTGGGGTTTGGCGGGTGGGGTTTGGAATCACAGATTCCGTGCATGGTAAGAATCCCGGAGAACTGGTCCTCCCTCTGACGACTGTGGCAGAGGAGGAGAGATGGGTGACAGCCTGGCCGAGGACAGCTGCTTACTGCTGGTGCCGCGCACGCCGCGCCCCGTGCCGCAGAGGCTGCTGCCGGACGCGCGCCTCCTCAGCCTCCACGTACCTGAGGCTCGTGTGTTTAGATGCACGGGGCCGGGTCTTCAGGCTAAACGTGTCAGTTTTTTCTCAGAGTAAACAACACTGTTGAATTGTATGAGAAAACAAAATATTTGGAAGGAACTGTTTTCATGGCTCCGATCATTTTTCAAAGCCTAGATTCCCAGCCGGGCTTCATGCTGCTCCCGGGAGCCAGGAGCTGTGGCTGGAGGCGGCGCACAGAGGCTTCTGGACAGTGAGTTGTCCGGTTCAGTCGGCTGCTCTGCTCTCTGTGAGCGGCTTTCTCACCCGCTGTTTCAGAGGACCTGGTGTCCTGAAGGGGCGCACGGTCACGGGGAAGAGTTTACCTTATTTTGCCCACCTGTTTTTCTATGATCTGTATTTAAGGCATCTGATCGTAATGCGGGGACGTCACAGCTCTGGTACATTTAATTTATTCTCCCAAAGATGTGGCTTTGTGTTCTCTCCCACGTGAAGTTCAGCCCTCCTGAGTCAGTGAGCCCTTCCCGTGCCCCTCACCTGAAATGACCTCCCTCCCCCGCCTCCGTGGTCTGCCCCGACTGCTCGTTGGTACTGAGGGCGTCCTGCCCAGAGAGGGTCAGTTGTTTCCTTCCACAGTGATTTGCTGGACATCTGTCACATGCTGGGCCTGGTGCATGGTGCGTGTGGCCCTGGGGTAGCAGGCTAGACAAAGCAGAGGTGTAGCCTGTGGAGGGAGGCAGACCTTGAACATGTAGTTAACTTGTAATGACCTGGGACACAGAGGACCAGTGCTCAAGGACATGGCGTGGGACTGGCCGGGGGAGGGTTTTCTGAGGAAGAGATGAGCATCTGAGACCAAAGAAGCTGTCCAGGGAGGGGCAGATGGAGCACAGCCGTGGCTCGAAGGCTCTGGGGTGGAGAGGGCAGGATGTGGCCAGTCCTGATGTCATAGGAGCCGGGAGTGGGGAGCAGAGCCCATGTGAGGCCGAGGAGCTAGGCAGGCACATCCTGGGACAGGTGGTTCATTCTGTCTACCTACCTGTCTGTCTGTCTACCTACCTACTACCTACTACCTACCTGTCCATCATTGGTCCGTCACCTGTTGTCTGTCTACCCATGAAACAAGAATGAAAGTGCAGTGTGCCATGTTTGGTAAGAGTCCAGGAACATTGTCTTCTGAAAAGAAAGTCACTAAGGCCACGTGGTCCAGGAGTCTTTCAAGTTAATCACAGGAGTGCTTGGAGGCCCTGCCTTAAATCCCGCCTTTTGTGGACCCCAGTGGGAGACAGGCAGAGACCCATGTGAGAGAGATGCCCCCACAGTCACCGCTCATTGTGTAGACATACATCGGCTTGGGACACTGGGTTTTATATACAAATGAGTGTCAGGTTGTGTTACTCAAATAAGAACTTCTTACTAATCAAACAAGAATTTCTTTTTTCAACTGAATTTGGTTGTAAAATATTTAAAGCATACAGAGGGGTACAGGCAAAAACATGACCCTTTGCCCTGTCTTTTCAGAAGGAAATGAAAACGGAGGTCTAGTGGAAAGCCCGGCCCAGTCCTGGTCCAGCCTCTGGCCAAGTTCTCACCTCCCTCCAGGGGGAGCCTGCCCCTGACGCAGGTTGTGCCATTTACACCTGCGTTTTAGCACCTCCCCTGCAAAGCAAACCCCTCTTTTCATCTCTACTGTGTAAGTATGTAGAAAACGAAAATAACATACAGTTCTTCGGGGGGTATTTAAAAATCACGCAAACAGTATCCCTCATACAGCTTATGTCTCGCACTGTTTTGCCTTATAACTATGCTTTTGAGACCCAGTCATGTAGGTGCATGTAGACCTAGTCAGTTCATCGTGCACGTTCTCCGCTCTGCCACTGTATGAATGAGTCAGAACTTATTTATTCTTTCCCCGTTGGTTTTCCAGCGGATCAGGATGCACTTAAGTTGTTTCCGCGTTTTCCCTGTTAAAATGCTGCAGGGAGCGTTCCTGTCCACGCTTCCTGTGCACCTGCGCCCGAGACTTCTCTGGGGGCCTTCTGGGCGGGGAACCCCCGGTGCAGCTCCGACTCTCCGAGGCGCTGCCGGGTGCCGTCTGGCGTGGCTGTGGACGCCCCCGTCCCGCTGCAGATGGGGTGGTCTCCACGCCGCAGCCCTCACGAGGTGTCTCCGGCTTGTCCTGAGAGCGCGGAGCTGTGTTTTGCTTCCTTCTTCATTCTCCTGATTCCTGGTGATGCGATACATCACACGTGTTTCTCTGCGGCTTAGGTCCCCTGTCTTGGGCCTTGTCTGCTGATAGCTTTGCCTGTTTTTATTTTCTCTCTTGACCATTTCTTATTTACTCGCGGGGGATGTTTATATGTTCTGCACACAGAGCCTTTCTTGGCAATCTGTACTGTAAGTATCTTCATTCGGAGTGATTTTCCAGTAGAGCATGAACCAGAGTCTGTGGAAAAAAGACTTCTTGGCCCATCAGGAGACTGACTTTTTGTGGCAACTTGGCTGCCAGCGCGCAGTTTGACCTTGGCGGGTCCCTCAGCGTTCCTGGGCTCGTGCTTCAGGAGCTCTGAAGTGTTGTGCTTTGATCCCAGAACCTCAGATGCCTTCTAGGCACACAGTCACAGCAGAATTAAACAAAACTGAGTGAGAGCAAGTCCTGTCCAAAGTAAGGGAACAGTCTGAATGCTGGAGTATTTGAAAACAGCCTCAGTTTTTACTGCTTTAAGAACATAGATAACCAGGATTATGTGGATAAAGTTGGCTAACATTTGGATAATATTTTACAGTTTTCAAGAATTCTTCCACATACACTACTTATTCCATAATTTGGACCCGTAGGGTCTTGTTCTCATCGTCAAATATGCCGTCGCATTTCAGGCCAGGCGGTGTGTCTGTCTGCTCTGCGGTGGGACACCTGTCGGGCTCCTCCGGGACCGGGCTTGTTGGACGGCGCTTGGGTCCTGGTTCTCCATCCTGGAAGCCGGGTCCTTCTACTGATACGTCCTGCTCAGTAGACGTGGGTCTAAATGCATTAAAAGTCACAGTCCAGGATGCACATCTCAGAAAGACCTCGGGTAGGAAATATTTTCCTGTAAAAGTGATCATTGCTGAGGGAATATTTGACATTGGCTGGAAATACTGGGAGCTCTGGCTAACAAGGGCAATTTCTAACTCTATAAAAGGTTAACCGAATAGGGGAGGGACCGTGGGGCTTCACAGAGATCACTGGCTCCGTGTAATTTCATTCTTTCCCCTGTTTAGTATTCGTGCCCCGATGGAGGTGGTCTGGCTGAGATCAGGGAGCTTGGAGGGCAGACTGAGCTGTCTCCCCTCTGGTGCTGTTGGGGGCAGCTGGCTGCTTTGGCGGCAGGAGGACCAAGGGCCAGTGAGCAGCAGCTGCAGGTGCTCTTACACAAGCTAGCTGGGGTCTGGGGTCCAGGGGGCTTTGACTTTGAGAGGCAGGTTCAGGGTGAGCTGGACCCACCCAAGGTGGCTAGACCCCTGGTGACCCCTGGTTCCCTTCCCTCTGCCCAGCCTCTGCCTCTATCCTCCATGACTTCCCAGCCCACTGACAACTCCCATGCTGTGCTCCCAGTGGCCCTGCTCTGGCTCCGCTGCCCCCTGTGAAGCTGCAGCTCCTCCAGGGACCCCAGGTGCAGAGCAGCACACCACCCCTTCCCATCAAACCAGCTCCTCTGTTCACAGCCTTGCTTGGCAACTTCCGGTTTCTCTGCCTCCTGCCCCCCGGCACTGCTCACATCTCATCAGCTGCAGAATCCGAATCCCATAAGCTTTTCCCCTTGATTCTGCCATCTGCGCCTTGCCTCCTTCTCTGCTGGTGGGTCTGCTCCCCTGGACCCTGGCTGCAGCGCTCTCCTCACTCCCTGCTTGTCTGGCCTCCCCCTTTACCCCGCATACAGTCACCGCACTTAGCGTGGACCGCAGCTCCCCCACTGGAAGATCTCCCTCAGCTCCTGCACCCAGGGCTGGAACCCAGAGACCCTTCCTGCCTCAGCCTCGGGCCGCACTGTCCAGCACGTTCAGGTCTTCGTCCTGTCCGTGCTGTTCCCTCCTGGGATGGCCCTTCTCCTGCACTCGCTTCAGCCTGGAGTCCTGTTCATCCTCCTGGGTTTACGGGAGAGAACATTCCTCACGGAACCCACTTGTCCTGAAACTCTGAAAACGACCCTGTCTCTTTCTGTAGGGCGTACCGCTCGCCCACAAACTTGAGCACGCTTGTTTACCATTGCTTTACGTGGGGTCGTGTCCCATTCCCCCACTGAGTTATACTTTCCTGAGGGCACGAATGTTTCAGTTGACATGATTTCCACCGCCCCTAACTGCCCTCTCTACGGGCCATTAGTCATGCTTTTAAGGGCCCGAGCGCGACACAGCACAGTTGACTTCTGCCTGGTGTGTGAGGGTCAAGGCCACTCTCCAGAGTGGCTGCCCCCATGTGGGCCGGTGCTTCCGGCCCGTCTGATCTTGAGGTTCTCTCCTGTCCGCGTCTGCAGGAGCCGCCGCTGTCAGCCCCAGGGGATGAGCCAGCCTGGGAATGATGTATGTTTGGCTGGTTTCAACCCCGTGGCCCTGCCCTGGGTTTGGAGGCAGGACCGTCGTGTGCCCCAAGGGGGGATGTCAGATGTGGGGGCACCGATGGTTCCCAGTACACAGGGTAACAGGCACAGCAGTCACTCATATTTTCCAGTCTGCTGGACACTGGCTGACCAGTACTTTATGTGTGGCGCTGTTTCAGGCGTTTGGGGGAGTATGAGACATCATCGCCATCCTCAGAGCAGTCGGTGCTTCCTACAAGGACAGGGCACTTGGAATTTGGCAGCAATCCAGGCCTTATACGAGAGCGTCTCCGTGGATTTTCAGAAAGAGTGATCAGGAGGAGGGGAGGACGCCTCCAGTGGGAGGATGGTTTGAGCAGGTGTGGAGGCAACAGGGGCATCGCTGGGGGGAAGAGGGAGCGGAGACTCTGGAGTTTGCCTGACCTGACGAGTATCTCTTCTAGAATTTGGCATCATAGAGTCAGCCCCTACCTTCCCTCATTGCCGACTTTAAGGGCAGGTCCTCCCTCTTGTGAACGATCGGTTCCCTCTGGTCCACTTCAGTGGTTGCTTCTTGGGAGATTGGGGGGGCGTGTCCTCATTACCCCTCCTGCATCCAGACCCGTCCCTACACCCACTTCTGTCCGCGACACCTGCGGGGGACACCGGGAAACACAATGTGGGCGCTGCACTCAAGGCACGCACCAAATGGCTACGTTAAAACTTGGCTTTTCCACGTCCATTTTTAGAACTTTTTGTCTTAGTGGAATGAGAAAAAGTAAAAATAGCCCAAGCAGGTGTTTCAGAGGTGCCTGAAATTATTCTCCGCCTGCTTTCCTTCGTGTGGCATGAATGTCTTTGGCTTCTGTAGAGGGACAAAGAAGACAGGCAATCCCTGGTGGCCTGGGTTCTGTTTATACTCAGTGGTGCATGATATTTCCCCAGGAACAGCCCGGGAGGCTGGATGGGCCTGCTGTGTGGTCCCGTGCTGCGTGTGGTTGTGGACCATCCTGTATGCTCCAGTGTCCGCAGAGGAGTGGCGGGGGGCGGGCACCCCCGTGCACCCTCCAGAAGCAGGTCCAGGCCCACATCCCACGCCAGACACGAGTCCTGCCCCCCAGCCCTCTCCCCGTTGGGAAGGCCTTCCCGGAGATGTGACAGGGCCGGCAGGGCAGCCCCCTGGGCTAGGCGGTCACAGCCTTTGCCCCGACCTTCGTCCCAGAGCATGGGTGGTGTCCTCCCTGGGCTTGAGGCAGCTCGGGGCCCTCCTCCTTCCCGCCTCTGTATTCGTAATCATCTTCCCGACAAGGGCCACTGTTACTGAACGCCGTTCTGTGCCGGGTGTCATGTCTCTCATTTAATTCTCACCACAGTCCTAAGGAGCACAAAAGAGCCAACAAGAGTGAATGCCAGCAGGTGGGGACTTCCGAGTATCCCTGTGATGCCTGCGAGGACAGAAGGGGCACTTGTGAGACCACTGTTACGCCGTCTCACAGTCAGCGCCCTGAGCTCAGCAGGACGCAGCAGCCTGACCAGTCACACGGCTTGTAAGTCAGAAGCTGGGGTTTGAACCCAGATCATGGTGCAGTGACCGCAGTGGCGCACCGCTGACCCAGTGCTCGCTCCCGACCCGGAGGCACTGCTGTCGGTGTGTTAGAGACGTCCGGTCAGTGGAAGCGGGGCTCAGGGGTCCTTCCGTGCCCCCGCTTCCTTTATCTCGTAGGTGCTGATTGGCAGTTTAACGCCAATCCATCACTCTCTTTTTGTAATTTTATAGGAGAATATTCTTCATTTTCCACGCATCCTTCATTTATTCAAAGATCATTATCCTGATTAAGCAAGAAACATATATGCTTAAAAGATATGGCATGTCACCAGAAAAGGAGTGAGCAGGGCGTCCAGTCCCACAGAGTGCTGGGATGAAGGCTTAGGCTGCGCCCGGGAGAAGTCTGGAGGAGTCTGTGTCAGGGTTCAGGGGCAGCAGAGGGCCAGCGTGGGCTTCGGGGGAGTGGTTCCCGGGATGTGACGAGCTTCCCAGGGGGTGGAAAAGTGGGAGTGGTAAGGGGAGGCAGCATTCCGTGGAAGAGGGAAAGGAGAGCAGGGGCGGGAGGGATGGGGGCAGGGCTGACTTCCCCGGGGGCTTGGTGGCAGTCTGGTCATACAGTCAGTGGAAGAGCCAGACGGCACCTCTGACTGCTTGCAGAGGCCGCTTCCAGGCCTCCATCCCCTCCCTCACCGTAAACAGAGGGGGACAGGAGGTGTCTCCTCACGTCCAACTCTGCTCTACTATTTTCAGATTCAAAAAGACAGGGGTCAACTTGGGGTTGGTCCATGGTTCTGGGGAGCCGTCTAGGAGACTGGGTTGTGTGGGGGATGGAAGGTGGGAAGATAGGGCTGGGGGATGCTTGGGATTGAGAGGACAGGGTGACCAGGGTGGGATTTCAAGCCCTGCTGCCTGGGAGGATGGGGTTCCCGTGGAGTGGGGAGGGGAGAAGGTGAATCGAGCCTGAGACATGCTGCTTCAGGTCCACGTGGATGTGTCTCACACGTCGTCAGAAGGTGCTCAGGAGGGCACTGAGGCTGGAGAGGGAGGCCCGGGTCTGTGCGCAGGGCGTGTTGGCGCCTGGATGCAGACAGATGAGGGCAGAGGGGGAGGGACAGGAAGGGGATGCGACGGGCAGCGGGAGGGAGGGCCAGGGAGAAGTAGAAAGTGGTCAGGGCAGAGGGGGACCCTCCACAGTGTCAGCGCTGTCCCCAAGGAGACGGGATCCTGGGGAGCTCACAGGAGATGAGACAGACCCCTGAAGGGTACTGGGTCCCAGATGCCTTCCTGTTAGGTCTGGGTTCACTGAAATTCAGCTAAAGCAGAGAGTGAGAGAGAGAGAAGGGAGACCAACGATGTGGGAAAAGACACGAATTGTTGGAATCTTTGGGAGAATTTCCCGTTCTCATTGTATTGTTTTCTTAACATCTTGGGGCTGCGCTGGTGCCTGGAGCTGAGGAAGGGCTCCTCTGGGGCATCTCACACCAAGAGCAGGGCAGGTGGGACGGAGCAGCAGCAGAAACTCACTCTCCGCAGACAGGCAGGGTGCAGGTTCCATGCTGCCTGGGGTCGGGGTCAGGTCCTTGGAGCAGATGTCAGCGAGAGGAGAGACCCCCAAACGCAGCACCCCAGGAGCAGACCTGGACTGCTTGACAACGGCAAGGTCTCAGCTGAACTGTGGATGCGAGCGCCCAGCGGGGTCTGGTTTTCTTCTCAGGGCCAGGACTCGGGAAACCACGGAAGTTGGGGGACAGGCGAGGGCTGCGCAGCCCCTGGTGGCCCCCCTGACCCCCGGTGGGCCTCTGGCCTCTGGGCTCAGCGTCAGGTCCATAGCCCGAGCGAAGCCCCTGTGCCCGCCGTGCCAGCGCGCCGTCAGGCCAGGCTCCTGGGCTCGCACCTCGGGCCTGGGTTTCAGGGGGCAGGGACCTCTGCGCGGGTGCGGCGGCCTTGGCAGGCGGCCCAGGTTTCTGGAATGTGCGCTCTGCCTGGTGGGCTCCCCGTTTGGCATCAGATTCCTGCCGTGACTGCCGGGGAACAAAAGGCAAGTGGCTCCAAGGCTAATTAGCTGGTGAAAGCCTGGAGGCCGTGGGCCTGGGGGGCCCAGCCTCCCTGCCTCCGCCTCCGGGGAGCCTGCTGAACACCCACTGGTGCGGGGGCCCTGTGAGCCGGATGGTGCAGCAGGGAGCAAGAGTCGGGTGGGAGCCTGACTTGGGACGTGGGTGGCAGGGAGCCTGTGGCGACCTGGGCCAGGGAGGAGCTGTCGGCACCTTGGACCGCGTGCTCACGGCTGGGTGAGCGCGGAGGCCCTGCGATCCCTTTTTCACAGAGGGGAGGAAACACGCTCTGTCTGTTGTTTGCTTTCACATGTTTCATATTTCATTTGGGGGTGGGCTGAAATGAGGGCCAGGCTGTGGAAGGCTTCACGGTTCCTGGGACATCAGCCAAATACTTGGGGGAACGTATGTCTGGATTTAGTGGAATCTTAAGTTTGAGAGAGTCAAAAGGTCTTGAATATTTGACAGGAAAAAGGAGAGTGATTTTTCATTCAAAATCATCCAGCTCAACTTAGGACAACTCAGATGTACATAAAGTTAAATCAAGAATGATATTTATTTAACAAAAAGTATTTGCAACAGGAATCTTCTAATAATTAGGCTTTTCCAGAAGCTGGGAAACTTAAGTAGAGGTTATCTGACAGCTTTTGAGGTGCTCATCTGGTTTGGAAAATGGGGGGCCGTCTTTCATCTGGGCGGGGGCCACCGAGAGAAGCCTGGCAGGTGTGAACACAGGGAAAGTGTCTGTTAACTGGATTTTAACACAAAACCTCACTTCTTTCCTTGGGCAGCCCTCTTGCACCTGTTCCCAGATCAGTTTCTTCTCTCATTAAGGGGCTCCCTCAAGATTCAAGACTTGGGTCCTACTTTAGAGGCCTCAGTGGGGCTATCACTGAGGAAATAGATGTTTAAAGCAGTTTTCCCCAGAGCTCTTCAAACCACCCCCAGAACTGGTTATTGTTTTTTTAGAGGATGAAAGGATCAGTGCTTATTAATGTATCTGGAGAGTTTTGCCCATTGCAGAACCTCGCTGTTCAAAGTGTGGGTGTTGGACTGGAGACTGGGAGGGGGTTAGAGGGTCCCCCCGTAGCCCCCTGCCCCGGACGGCTGATTCACACTCTGCCTTTGACGAGATCCCAGGGGATTTGTAAAAGCGGAGCCTGGAAAAGAGTGGGTACCTCTGTGTCCTGAATCTAAAATTCTCTCTTTGTTCTGTCCTGAATGTTTCCCTCTCCCCTCTCCCCGCCCTCCCCTCCCGTCTACTTAGCTGTTGATCCACAGAGAGGTCCTGGACCACCCTTGGGACACCTAGATTTTTCTCTATGAAGCATGTGAGGTAATTTGACAGCTGGAGACCTTCCTGTTAACAGCCATTATAATAAAACATTCCCTCAAACCAAATTCGACAATTATTAACGTGTTTAAACAGAAAATGGTGTTTACTAAGGCATTCTTCCTGAGGCTTAACATATCCTGTGAGGAGGGTGGGGTGGGGCGAGGGGGTGAGTGGAAACCTTAGCTCTGCCTGTGGTTCAAGGTAATGTCACAGCTAGAGGTTTCAGTGAGGAAGCCCCTCTTCCGGGGAGGCTGGACACGGAGACCCTGTGGCACGCGCGGGGGGTCAGCGACAGCCTGCTCAGCGAGGGAACTTGGTGCCCGAAATTCTCCCCCGTCCCCGCCCCGAGGTCCCAGCCGGACTCCTCTGCTGGGAGGGCGAGGTCCAGGCCCAGGCCGGGAGGGGCAGGGCCGCGGGCGCAGGCCCGGCCAGCCAGACCGGCGTTTCCGCGCCCAGGCGCAGCAGCGCTCGGCTTGCGTGGGGCTAAGCTGTCTGCCTCACTTACTGACCTGAACGTTTGTTTGAGGTGGGGTGCGGCCGGGGGTGCGGGGCTGTCGTTCCTGGTCCCAAGGCGACCTTCAGAGCTGATGGACAGGCACCGAGTGAGGGCTGCCCGGGGTCTCCCGGCTCCGTGCTGGGCGGGGGTCTGAGACATTGCCTCACTTGCAGGCTCACAGTTCAGTGGCAATCTTGCATTTAAGCAAACAGTGACACTGTTTGTTTCTTAAAAGAGAGGTGTGACTTCTTCGTGCCATCTTCATGGTGGCGGCTGGTTCTGCAGGTCAGGGAACCGAGGACCAGAGGTGGTGACCTGGGCAGGGCGGGCTTGAGCGCAGGGAGTGCAGTCCTGGATCCCGGTCCTCAGGCACGGTGCCAGGCTCTGGCCCGGGAACAAGGGTGCCCTCCAGGCAGAGGACAAGGTCTGTGTACGGCCGTGGGGAGCGAGGGAGCCTGGAACATTCTGGAAACTGTGAGTCAGGTAGTGTGACTTCTGAACAGAGCTTGGAGGGCAGTCGGGACAGGGTCCTGATTCAGATTCCAGGGAGCTCACTGTTCTCACTAGGTGATTGTCACTGAAGGGTTTTTAAAGTTGACCTGAAACATACATGACATAAAATTTAACCACTTTAAACATCTTAAAGTGTACAATTCAGCAGCATTAAGTACATTCACATCGTGCAGCCGTCAGCACCATTCATCCCCAGGATTCTTTCCTCCTCCCAGACTGAGACCCCGATCCCTTCAACAACAGCCCCCCACCTGCTCTCCCCACGAGCCCCTGGCCGCCCGTCCTATGCCTCCGACTGGTCTGCGGGCCTCACGTAAGCGGGTCACACGTCTGCCACTGTCTTACTCCACTCAGCATAGCGTCTCAGGGGTCACCCATGTTGTGGCCTGTGTCAGAATTTCCTTCCTTTTCATGGCTGAATGACATTCCACTGCATGGAGAGAGCACACCTTGTTTATCCCTTTGTCTGTCTGTGGCAGTGGGGCTGCTTCCACCTTTTGGCCCTTGTGAGGTGAGGGACTTGAACCTGGGGAACCATGTGTCAGGTTGACATTTTAGAGACCCAGGGGAGCCCCCTGGCTGCCAGCGCCCAGCAGGCCGTGTCTGTCTCATGAATTCCCACCTCCTAGCACAGCGCCCGCACATAGTAAATACCGGCTGCATGAATGAGCGACTGTCCGTGGAAGTGTCTATGAAAGGTGGCAAGTAATCTTGCACCTTAGAATCAAAGTAAAGGGGGGATTAAATGAAGAATGTAGCTGAAATAAAATGATGGCCCTGGACACACGCGGCACGGAGCCCAGCACACGCGCTGGTTATCACCCTCCTCGTTTCTCCCTCCGTGTTTCTGACAGCCCGGGCCAATTGTTTCTGAATTCCCAATCCAGCCTTTTCCAGTATCTCTGTAGGTTCATTTCCTGCGTGTAGTTCCCTCTTCACAGCTCCCGAAATCCGGATGTTCCTACAGCCATCTCGGTGGTTCAGGTGAGTTTGTTTGAAAGAGCTGCAGTTCAGTCTGCACAGAGAATGTCTCTTTCCAGCCTGGAGGTACCTGTGTGTCTCAGGTGGCCCTGGTCCTGGTTTACCCTGGTTTTCTGCTCGAGTATAGAGGATTCAGAACCCTGACCACATTAAACTATGTCACTCTGAACAGTGTCTGGCACACAGAGGCAGGGGACAGAGGGTGCAGTGAGCGTGGGCGTGCCCACCGCCCAGATGCGACACTGACTGGCATTTTCCTGCTTTGCCGGCGCTACCCACTTACACAATTGAGGAAGATGCCTGGAGCATCATTCCATTTCGCTCCTACGTGCTTAGGACGGCATCTCTAAAGAGTATGGGCTTTTCTTCTGTAGTCACAAGGCCAGCTGCACACCTGAAAATTAGTGTTACTCACATAACTAAATTTCCCTGATTGGCTCAAGAATGT
Source organism: Vicugna pacos (assembly GCF_048564905.1). Classification (NCBI taxonomy): domain Eukaryota; kingdom Metazoa; phylum Chordata; class Mammalia; order Artiodactyla; family Camelidae; genus Vicugna; species Vicugna pacos. The sequence goes on from NC_133000.1 coordinate 1,453,496, forward strand.
TTTCTTACTCCTGCTTGCTCCATTGAGTTGAGGCTGCGTGTCTTTGCTCGATCTGTGCTAACAAGATACCGTAGACGCTGGCTTAAACAGCAGACACTGATTTCTCACAGTTCTGGAGGCTGGGAGGTCCGAGATGCAGGTGCTGCCACTCCGGGGTCTGGGAGACCCTCTCCTGGGCTCGCAGACGGCTGCCGGCCACGCTCCTGCAGGTGGAGGCGGCTCTCAGGACCAGCTCCGTGCAGGCTCACCGTTCTTGGAAGAATATTTCAGAGCTGCTTCTGTTTGCTTCCTGTCGCTGACGTCTCCTCGTCCCGTCTCAGTGTTGCCAGTAATCATTATGGGTTCAGAGTAAAATCTTTAAAAATACATAGTAAAAATTATTTTTATTCTCATTCCAAATTGACATATTAATTGTAAAAGATTTATGACATACAGATAAACGAAAGAAAGAAAGTTGTCTTAAAATCCTAGTCCAAGCTAACTGCCATTGAAATTCTGGTGTGGAAACTTCTAGCGTTGGCTCGTAATTTTATCATAACTGTCTCTTTCTGCTCACTGCGAATGTCTTTTTGTGTCTTGAATTTTTTTCCCAATATCGGACTGTCTAGTCCTTGTATGATGGAGTCATAATTTATTTAATTAATGGACTACTTTTGTATGAGTTGTGAAAATCACAAACCCAATGTCCAAAATGTTTATTTGGATTTAGCCCCAAATTACTCTGACCACTGCGTGTCTGTCTGTGTCCTGGGACTGCTGCTGTCTCTTCTGGGGGGCCAGGTGGGGTGGGGGGATATGGGGGCGGGGTGGGGGTGCTGTGGGGGGAGGGCTGTAAGCAGGGTGCCACTGGAGAGCTTTCCTGAAGGGCTGAAGTACACCTTCTGTGTCTTATCGAACGCCCTGCCTCTGTCTGGTTTCTGAGGTCCCGCCCCAGTCTGATGCTGACTCCGTGAGCCCCCAGCCCTTGCTCCTGGAAGGTGGACAGGGACTGGCAGCGTCACGTCCCCTGGGAGCTTCTCGGAAACTCAGAACGTCAGGCCCTCCCAGACGCGAATCAGAACCTGCATCTTAACCAGACCCCCAAGGGTGGAGCCACGTTCTAACGTACTTTTACTCACTGCCTGGAAGAGCTGGTCCATCTGTGGAAAGGGAGCTTTGCGTGGAGTGAGGATGCTAGATTCCACCATGGAGAAGGTCTTAGTCCCGGGCGTCTCTTTCCACGGATGCAGAGAAGGCGGTGCTGCGTCCGGGGCCCAGGAGCCGGGATCTGCGGTTCAGACTGAAGCGCAATACCTGTGCGCTTCCGTAAATTACGAGTAGTCCAGACTTTGGTTTCCTCCCCAGCGTGATGGAGACTGTGTTAGCCGTGTCTGGGAAGGTCTAGGGTGTAGACAGCCGTGCAGGGACAAGGCGTACAGTGCGGGTCACACCACAGGCGCTCAGCCGGCCAGGTCAGCATCACCTCGGGGCGCTGCTTCAGGAAGCCGTGCTGAGGGCACAGTTTCACTGGTGAGTATTACTCCAGGGAAGACCGGCATGCTGAAGTGTTTCCCTCCAACGTCAACTACAAAAGAAGCCACCAGCCAGTCATGTTAGCTGCTGGTTCCATGGAGAGGAAGCGATAAACCTCTGTAGTTGAACAGGTCCATGTTGTGGTTGGAACTCCACCTGCTGTGTGCCGTGTGCTGGGTCATTCTTCAGCCAGCAGAGCACCCTCGAGACACCTGCACGGGTCTCCGGAGACATCTCCCTGCTTCAAGTTGCTCATGAAAACTGGCTTTTTGATTGTCAGTCCAAAGGTTATTGTCAAGAAGATTTGCTAAGTACGTGCAATGAATACTGTTCTAAGCCCAGTCTCCTGGCCTCTCTGTGGGGCCCCGTGTGCAGCTCTCCTGGGGCCGCAAGTGAATGAGGATGGTCCCCGTCCTGGGGGTGGGGGTGGGACCCAGAGCTATGACCCTGTAGTTCACCTGCGGGGCAGGAGGCAGAATCAGTGCATACACACATTCCTGGTGCTCGTAGAGATGGTTTATTTGTGTACAACCTGTTGCAGAATTTATGTCAGTAAGCAAATCACTTGTGTTCTGATCAGGCTGTGCTTGGATGTCTTCAGATGTCAGGCCCACACAGATGCCCAGAAGAGGCATTTCCCATCCTTCATTTACTGTTTTCACTGGGTCCTGAATATTTTGCATCTTTTTAGTTTCTTAGTTCCTGTATTTCCAGTCCAGTCCTGCAAACTAATCTTATAGCAGCCTTCCAATTCCTCACTTCCTGTGCGTCTCCCCACCCCGCCCCTAAAGAAGGCCAGCTCCGATCCACCTTGCTTTAAACCCTGGAAGCAGGCAAGGAACTCCGGCTTCTCCCAGAGCTGAGTCCGGTGCAGTGCTAAGGACCTGCTCTCTTTAGGGTGACCCTGCCGGAAGGTCCCCGCTTTTGTCTAGCCGGCAGCTTGGTCTGAGGACCTGGGAGGACGGATTTTTTTGTGAGTATCGCTCAACCGCAAGCATTTTTTTTTGGAGGTTTATAATGAAAGCCATGAGCTGGGGAAAGTCATATTTTATTTTTAGACCAGCTGGTTACAAACAAGACAGCTCCAGCGACGCTGCGTCGGTAACAATGCTGTGCAAACATGGCTCACCCAGGGTCCTTGGGCACCATGGGCCTCTTGCTTTTCTAAGCTTGTGGTAGACTATACATAACACAGATTTAACCATTTTAACCATTTTAAAGGACACAGGTCAGTGGCATTAAGCCACATTCACATTGTTGTGCAACCATCACCACCATCACCTCCAGAAGTTTTCCCTCCTCGGAGCAGAAACTCTGTTCCCACCAAACACTGGCTCCCTGCTCCCACCTCCCTCCTGCCCTTGCCCCCCCCTCCTGCTTCCTGTCTGGTGGATTTGACCCCTCAGGTACCTCCTATGAGTGGAATCACAGGGCGTTGGTCCTTTTGTGACTGGCCCGTTTCACTCGGCACGGGTCTCGGTTCTCCTGCTGAGGCACCTGTGTCAGGACGCCTACCTCTTCAGGGCTGTGTGGTCTCCCACCGGGTGCCGCCCCGCCTCGTGTTCACCCTCGCTGGCTGGTGGCTGCTTCGGTTGCTTCCACTGTTCGGCTTTTGCGAATAATGCTCCTGTGAGCACGGGTGTGCAAATGTCTGTTCAAATCCTTGCTTTCACGTCTTTGAATACATAACCAGAAGTGGGATTTCTGGATGATATGGTAATTCTGTTACTACATTTTTGAGGAGTCTCCAGACTTTTCCACAGTGGCTGCACATCTTGCGTCCCCCTCAGTGGTGCGCGAGGTTTCCAGTCCCCTCGCGTCCTGACCAGCACTTGTTTTCTGTGTTTTCCCTTCAATAACGGCCATCCTAGTGAGTGTGAGGGCGCGCCTCGCTGTGGTCTTGACGTGCATTTCCCTAATGACCAGCCTTGTTGAGCGTCTTTTCACGAGCTTGTCGGCCATTTGTATGTCTTCTTTGGAGCAGTGCCCTTTGCTCATTTTTGAATCACGTTGGTTTGTCTTCTGGTGGTGGTTGTCAGTTGCTTTTTTGGACCTGAAAGGGTGAAAGCAGTTCCATCAGCTGGGCATGCAGCGTCTCCTAACCTCTGTGCGAGCAGCAGCGTGCTCAGCTGGCGCCGATTTCTGTTCAGGTGGTGACGCGGTGGTGGCCGCCAGGTGACAGGCCTTGCCGGTTTCCCGTAGGCTGGTGGCCTGGGCTTTACCGCGGGGTGTCCAGTGGTGACACCCCTTTGTGGGAAGCACAGGAGCAAGTGGGTCCCCCCATAAATCATCAGTGAGGGCAGCTCTCTGGTCAGAAATCCCCCTCCCCCGGCACACCAGCCCTGGTCCTCACTCCGGTCTTCAGATACCGTCTCACCGCTGGGATTGGAGTCGCCCCTGGAGCAAAGCACACTTTGGCACTTAGGGCTTTTCCAGATAAAAGCTTACATTCTTTTTTTTTTTTTTTAACATTTCTTTGAAACTGGGGACTTAACATGATTTAGGCTGGAGAAAAGCCGTCGTTAACATGCACTCTTCTTCAGCCGCGACAGGGACCTTTACTCCACGCACTCTCTAAACACAGATAATTACCATGGCAACCGCAGCGTTCACGACTCTCTCACACACTTGCTCCTTCCTTAAAGAAACACAGAGCTCAACGATGTAGAATTGAAACAGTAAATCATTTGAATGTTTTTTATTTGTTGTTACATAGTTGTCAGAACCCCGAGAAGAGCTGGACATTGTCATCGCTGTCGGTGGTACTTGGAAAAAGTAGCCGTTTGGCTGGGCCCTTTGACATCTGGCCAGAAAGGCGGGGGTGTTTGTAACGTGGTGTGAGGAATGACCGATGGGTTTCTGTGCCTTCAGGGTCGGAGGCTTTCAAAGCAGAAAATGTCGTTAAGAACACAGGGTCCTGAAGAGCGTAGATTTTCCGTGGCACGTCTGCTGGGCCGCGTGTCCTCAGTGAAATTGCAGGTACAATCGGCCGGAAGTCGGTGAAAGCTGGCACAAACACGCTCCTTTGGGTAGCATCTAATTTTACCTCTGGTTGTATTTGGAAACAAGCACAACGGTTTTGCTGTGCCTTCAGAAGTCCCTCTTTTTATTTTTATTTTTTGGCTACATAAACAAGTCTCTAACTGCTCTGCGAGTGTTTGATGAGGGGTCAGCGGGATGAAACCCACAGGAAGCATCTCCAAGTGGCTTCAGGATCTTTCTGAAATTCTGCACGTGGAGGTCGAGCTCTCCTCCCAGCTGATGGACGGAGCTCTCATTTCTCCATCGTTAACCGCTCTGTCTCTGGAAGAGAAGTGTCCTGGCAAGAGAGAAGAATGGATGCTTTTCTGCTTGATTGTTTTCTTTTAAATTAAAAGTAGTCATAAATCTAGCTCCACCAAAATAACTGCTGAACACTTCATATTAACAGAGCAGTGAAGATGAACTTGGGCGGTGTGTGATAAATGTTCCCCTGTGCTTGGACTGGAATGCCTCCAGGCCTTACACTCCCACACCAATTTGGAAAGGCCTACCTGAGGTTTTTATATCCTTAGCCTGAAGACTCATTTTTCATTTACGAGATCGGGCCCCTGCGTTTCAAGGACAGCCATGCCATGCTTCTGTAGAAAGTACACAGAGATAATGCTGGAATGAGAAACTTTCTTTTAACCTAGTGAGTGTGTTATTTGCCTTCCAAGTCTACCACATGTGTGATTTTCTGTGTTTCCTGTAATTTAATTATGACTCTGTAAGCCTGAGTTCTACGAGGGAAGAAATAAACAACTGGCAAACAGTTTGTTAAGTGTGTGCCTGCCATGCGCGGGATTAAGAACAGGGGTGACGTCATCCTGACCCTTCCACTGCTGTGTTGTCCAGGAAGCTGGTGCCTGAGATGCCAGGGTAAGGCAGCCTCTCTCCTAGTGGACTGCCCTCCGCTCCCTTGTGCGTAAGATGGAAGGCAGGGGTGTGAACTGAACAGGTGCATGAAAAGTGGGTAAAATTTGGGGGAAGACCAAGTGATGTCAAGAGAACTCTGGCTGAGGGACCTCGGTTTGAAAGAATCATTTCTTACTTCATTCTGAGTGTGAAAGAGCCCCTGATGCTGGATGCTACGAAGATCTTGTGCTTGCAGAGTCTCGTTCACTTATTTGGGAGTAAGTTCACTTATTTGCGGGCTGGGCAGTGCAGACCTGGGGAACCAGGTCTTCCTCGAGCCTCGTGTTTGCCGTGAACTTGCTGGATGCAGGGAACTTGCCCAGGAGGCCTGCTTCCTGGAGAGCTCCTCCTCCTTTCAGATCTCAGTTCAGACATTGCTTCTCCAGGGGTGCATGTCTCTGGAGCGATAAAAATCCACCCCACGCTCATAAAATTCATAATCCCTTGTACTGGTGGTTGCAAATTTATTTTCCTTTTCTTTTGAGGCATCATTGGCATATGGCATTGTATTAGTTTCAGGTGTACAGCATGGTGATTCAATATTTTTGTATACTGTGAAGTGATCATCACAATAAATCTAGTGAGCCTCTGTCACCATACGTAGTTACAGAACTTTTTTCTTTTAGTAAGAACTTTTAAGACCTACTCTCTAAGCAACTTTCAAATTTGCAGGACAGTGTTATTAACTGTCATCACCAAACTGTGATTACATCCTCAGGACTCATTTATTTTATAATCTGAAGTTTGTACCTTTTGATCCCCTTCCCCTATTTTTCCCACCCCCAACAACTTTATTTTTATTTGTGTGATTATTTAATTATCTGCGTAACTCCTGTTATACTGTGAACTCCCTGAGGGCAGGTGTTGGACCCTCTATCCTGGTAATAGCATCTGGTTCCTAGTACTTGGCACGGAGAAGAAGCTCAGCCGGTATTTGACAACGAGATCGTGTTGGAGCAGTCAGACGAGCTCCTGGTGGATGCTGTTCGGATGTGGGTTTACCTCTTAATGATTCTCCACCTGCTCCCTTTCCATAACTCCCCAGGATCACCTTTATTCAGTGCTTATCACCTTGTCAGGGACAGTTCCTACAGGCTCCTAGATGGTTTTGCTGTCTGCATTTTCCCCTTTTCATGTAAACGAGTGTTCTTACAGCCAGGGAGAGCCTCAAAAATGCAGATCTGACCACGCTGCTGTCACAAAGGGCAGAGCAGCCTCCGACCTTCTTTCCTTCCCCCAAAGTGCCTGACCCTGTCCTGCAACGCCCTCAGCAGAGCCCTCCCAGGTGTCTCACTGCTTCCTGACTTGGCATGTGTTCTTCCTCTTGGTGGGAACACCTTTGCCCCCATCTTTTATCTGGGAAGATCATACTTATTCTCAAGACCCAACCCAAATCACTCCCTCCGTGAAGACTTGGCCAGTGAACTCAGTGGCACCTCTCAGCTGTGCCAAGTGGTGGCTCTCCGCTCTGCTCTCATCGCTGGACTGCAGCTGTCCCTCTGTGTTGGTCTTGGTCGCTGTGTTGTGCTCCTGGAGGGCACACAGCATGCTGTTCAGGCGATCACCTCTTTTGTCTCCATTATTTAACACGGTGTCTGTCACTTAAGTGTTTTGAATGAATGAATGTATACAAAAATTTCTCTTATTAGTCTTATCCACATCTTAGGAATTTACTAAATTTTTTCCCATGAATGTCAGCTCCCCTTCTAGGTTAGATCTAAAGTTTTTGTAGGCAGAGATAGTACCTTACATTCTTCTCATGTATCACTTTGTGCTCATTGTACGTAATAAGAACATATTGAAGACTTATATGTAATAAGAACATACTCAACATTTATGATTAATTGGACACTAGAAAGTCAGTTCTCTTAACGTGTATTTTGTTGTTTATAAAAATAATTTTGGCCTTTAATAATATGGTTAGAAATATATCAAGAACTATAGTTTGGCACATAGCCTTGTGGAAAATGTCATTTTAAAATAATGTATCTCCTGTCCTTCTTTCAATAGGTGGTACCGTTCACATTATTATACAGAATTACAGCTGAGTTTTTTTTAAGTTTTATTTTTGAGAAAGTCCATTTTAATAAAATTTCCTATTCAAGGTCATCTTTTTTTCTAAAACATGAGCTAAAGATTCAGTAACAGGTCACTTTAATGAAAATTAAGATTTCACGTTTAAGAATTGTGAGTGGTGAAATAAGTTTGATAGAGGAACTGATCATTGAGAATCCAAGAAAACCTAAAAGCATCATTAGAATTGGATCTGAGTTGAGTGGAGATAGTTGAAAATTGTGTAGGCCGGTGGTTCCAAAGTGTGGTCCCCAGCCAGGAGGGGTCAGTATCACTTGGGCTCTGGTTAGAAATACAGGTTCTCACCTCAGGCGTCCTGAATCAGGGACTTGGCGGGTGAGGCCCAGGAGGCTATTTTACAAGCCCTCCAGGTGATTCTGATCCACCCTCACGTTTGAAAACCACAGCTTTTTGGGAACCTCTTTCCTCAGTCAGTGACTTCCCTTTATTGATAGAGGGCCATCAGAAGTGATGTTTATTATGTTGCAGTACACTCCTTCTATACGGGCTTTGCTGAGAGTTTTTGCCACGGAAGGATGTTGAAATTTGTCAGATGCTTTTTCTGAATCTATTGAAATGACTGTATGATTTGCATCCTTCTGTTTGTTAATGTGATTTATCACGTTGATTGATCTGTATGCGTTGAACCATCCTTGCATCCCAGGACTAAATCCCAATTGATCATGGTGTGTGATCCCTTTACTGTACTGTTGAGTTTCGCTTGTTAATATTTTCTTGAAGATTTTTATATATGTGTTCATCAGGGATATTGGTCTGTGATTTTTTTCCTTGTAGTGTCCTTAGCTGGCTTTGTATCAGGGTAATGCTGGCCTCATAAAATGTGTTTGGAAGTGCTTCCTGCTCTTTTGTCTTTTGGGAGGGTTTGAGAAGGATTTGTATTAATTTTTCTTTAATTTTTTTGTAGAATTCACCAGTGAAGTCATCTAGACCTTGACTTTCTTTGTTGGGAGGGTTTTAATTACTGATTCGATCTCCTTATTAATAATTGGTCTGTTCAGATTTTCTGTTTCTTTATGATTCAGTCTAGGTAGGATGTATGTTTCTATGAAGGTATCAGTTTCTTTTCGGTTGTCCAATTTGTTAACTTTGTTTGCAGTAATGTCTTTATAATCCTTTGTGTTTCTTATTAGTTATAATGTCTTCTCTTTCATTTCTTATTTTATTTATTTGAATCTTCTTTTTTTTTTTTAGTGAGTCCAGCCAAAGTTTTGGCAGTTTTATTTATCTTTAAAAAAAAACCTCTTAGTTTCATTGGCCTTTTCTATTGTTTTTCAGTCTCTATTTCATTTATCTAATCTGATCTCTATTATTTCCTTCTTTCTACTAACTTTGGGGTATATTTGTACTTCTTTTTCTAGTTCCTTGCAGTGTGAAGTTAGGTTGTTTATTTTAGAACTTACTTGTTTCTTAATGTGGGAATTTATTGCTGTTAATGCTCTCTTAAAACTGCTTTTGCTGCATCCTGTAAGCTATGGTGTGTTGTGTTTCCATTTTCACTTGTCTCAAGATACTTTCTGATTTCTCTGGTTTCCTCTTTGACCCATTAGTTGTTCAATAGCAAGTTTAATCTCCACATATCTGTGAATTTTCTAGTTTTCTCCTCGTAATTGATTTCTAGTTTCATACCACTGGTCAAAGAATATGCTTGATATGACTTTAATCTTCTCAAATTTATTGAGACTTTTTTGTGGCCTAATATATGATCCATTCAGGAGAATGTTTCATGTGCACTTGAGAAGAATGTATATTCTACTGCTCTTGGATGGAATGTTCTATATATATATCTGTTAAATTCATTTGGTCTAATGTGTAGTTTAAGTCCAGTGTTTGCTTACTGATTTCTGTCTGCATAACTGCGTGTTGTTGAAAGCATGGTATCAGAGTGTCTTCATGTTAATGTATTGCTATCTTTCTCTCTTCAGTTCTGTTAATATTTATGAATTTAGGCCCTCTGATGTCAGGTGCACAGATGTCTACACATATTTCCTTTCTCTTTCTCTTTTGCACATGTAGTATAGGTTTTGCTTTGTGGTTACCATAGCCTTATAGAAGACATCTTGTAATTATTATAGACTGTTTTAAGCTGAAAACAAACTAATTTCAAATGCATATAAAAGCTCTATGTTTTTATATTGCTTTCCTTTTTCTGTTTTTGATGTTACAATTTTCATTATTTTATTTTATATATTCATTAACAAATTATCTTAGTTATAGCTATTTTTAATACTTTTGTAATTTAATCTTTATACAAAAGGTATGAGTGGTTTGGTCACCACTGTTGGTTACAATATTAGATTGTTCCAAATTTTATTATATGTTAACCTTTTCCAGTGAAGTTTATACTTTTATATGTTTCCATGTTGCTAATCAGTGTCCTTTTGAAGATGTTCCTTTAACGTTTCCTGTTGGGCCAGTAGTGGTTATGAAGTCCATCTTCTCTTTGTCCAGAAACCTCTTTATCTCTCCTTCAGTACTGATGGAAAACTCCTCCAGGTGGAATATTCTTGGTTGGCAGTTTTTTTCTTTCAGCTCTTTGAATGGATCGGGCCACTCCCTCTGGCCTGCAGATTTTCTGTCTAAAAATCTTCTGGTGGTCTTATGGGAATTCCCTTGTATGTAACTAGTTGCTTTTCTCCTGCTGTGTTTAAGATCCTCTCTTTGTATTTAACTTTTGACTAATTATAACGAGTCTTGGTGTGGATCTTTAAATTCATCCTGTTTGAAACTTCCTGGGCTTCCTGGATCTGGATGTCTGTTTTCCTCCCCTCCAGGTTTGGGAACTTTTGGGCCATTATTTCTTTGAGTAAAATTTCTGTTTCTTTCTTCTCCTTCTGTGGCCTCTGTGATATGTATATTCATCTACTTGATTATATACCCTGAGTCCTTTACTTTGTCTTCACTCTTTTTCTTTTGATCTTCCATTGGATGAATTCCATTGCTTTGTTTTCAGAGTTTGCTGAGCCTTTCTTCTGTTTGATTGGGTCTGGAGTCTGCACTGAGCCCTTCCACTGAATTATGTTTTTCAGCTCTGTGATTTTCGGTGGCTGCTTTTTCATGGTTTTAGTCTCTTTGTTAAAATTCCCACTTTGTTCACGCACTGCTCTCCTGACCTCAGCGAACTTCTTTTGTGACCATTATTTGAACTGTCTGTCAGGTAAATTACTTATCTCCATTTCATTAAGGCTGTTTTCTGGAGATTTGTCTTGTTCTTTTTTTTTTTTTTTAAGAGATATTCCTGTTTCCTCATTTTCCTTGACCTTCTGTGTTGGTTTCTTTGCATTAGGTAGAACAGTAACCTCTCTCAGACTCGACACTCTGGTCTTGTGTGGGAGATGAGCATCATTAGTCAGACCAACCTCAAGCCTTTGTGATTGTCGGGCTGCTGTTCTTGTTCTTAGAGGCTCCCAGTGGTGGAGCGTGAGCCAAGACCATCAGTGTCCCAAAGGGGAGGGTCGCAGTTGGTGCCAAGATGCAGACTGATCAGGATCAGGGGCCCCTGGGTGCAGCTGGGAAGGTGTGCAGTTCAGCCTCATTTACGGTGAAGCTGGGAGCTAGGTGTTTCTGCCTGCTTCCTCTGCACTGAGTCCTGGGGGGAGGGCTGAAGTGAGTACTCCAGCGTCTGTTCAGGACGGCTTCTTTGCTATAGTCCCGCGGGACGCCTGATGGCGCCCCACTGACTTACAGAGCTAGGTGTCTGGGTGGCCCATCCCTTGGGTGGGAGCCTTAAAAGCTGGGCTCTAGTTGTGGGCACTGGAGTTGGAGATCCCTCCTGCCTTGACAGCGCTGTGCCGGGGGAAGGGCCATGGTGAGCGTGTCCCAGCCTTTCCTGTCCTGTCTGCGTGGGTACGCTCTAGTCACCATGCGGAGGGGCCTCTCTGGGTTCCTCTCTCAGCGCCTGCCTTGGGTGGAGCTGTGTATTTGGTGCATCTGTGGGAGCTGGGACAGCTTGTTTCTTGACCTTTTTCCGGTAGTGCATTTGGTGGTGTTGGTTTGGACTCATTTGTTCCAGACTGTTGAGAGCTTACGCATCTTGGTCCTGTTATACAGCATGTTATATAGCGTCCCCCGCTGGCTTGAAGATTGGGGTTTCTGTATGGTTTTAAACCTGGAATATCCACCAAGTTAGGCCCATGTTGACAATTGAAATGGACCCTACTTTGGTAATTAAGAGTCTGTGGGAGTTCAGTTAGAGATCTACAAAGCTGTATTTTTTATCTTTTAAATTTTTATCCCCACCTGCAAAAAACACCACAAGAGACTTTGCTAAATACCTGACTGAGGTTGAGATTCCAGATGTCTATAGCTTCCCCGTCTCTCCCGCCCCAGGAGCCTTGGCCAGTGAGTCGCAGTGGGTCCATCTGTCGACCCTGCTGCTGGGGGATCAGTGCTGTTCCCAGTGGTTGCTGCCCCACTTTGAAAGTGCTTACAAGCCGACACCTAATAATTATTCAAGAGTTTTTCTGGAGATTGACGTCAGCTCTCAACGTGTGATTTTAGCTGCGTTCCTTGGGCCTTTTCTGCGTCTGGAAGTCAGCACATTCGCTTGTTTCTAAGCTTTTGATGCCTCTTCTGTTCTCTCTGAAGTTGAAATATAATAACTCTGTCATCATATTTCCACATTCTTTTAGTATTTTGAGTGGAATCCATTTGGACCTAGAGACTTGAGTTCATGGTTATAACTCTTACTATCGTTATTTTTCACTTGCGTTCTTTTTGATTGACGTACAGTCAGTTACAGTGTGCTAGTTCCGGGTGTACAGCGTCACGTCCAGTCATGCATATTCACACGTGTATTCCTTTTCATGTTCTTTTTCATTGTATGTGACTGCAAGGTGTTGAATATAGTTCCCTGTGCTCCACATTAGGAACTTGCTTGTCTATTTTATATGCAGTAGTTTTACTATTGTTATTTATTTTGGTTTTTAATTCCTTGAAGCACTTTTATTTTGCCTTTTCAGTATCGAGACTCTCCTCCACGAGGCTTCAGAAACATGCCTGTTTTACTCATAATTTCCACAGGGCCTGACCTATAAGGCTTTTAATAAACACATGTTAGATGAAGGAATGGAAGCTGAGTTCGACGCGGACTCCGCTTACTAGCGGGCTCACCCAGTGAAGGCCGCCGTAGGTCTGGATCACCTGTAATTTTGTAGATATTCCCTTTGCCTCAAACATGTGTTATTTTATTTCGTTTTTTTCTATATTTTGTTTTTTACTTGCTTAAAAATAACAACCCTGATAATACCTTAAAATGCAAACTTTACTTCTAAAATCAGCTTATTTCCACTAATACTATTAAATGTTCATTTCCAGTAAGACTGTTATCATTAAATATGTTCTCAAAGTTTAAATAAATTTTTCCTGTGTAAAATCTGGATCTGTGACATAAAAAGTTCACCAAGACGATTGTAACATGCTTCTGGCCGTGTGCGTCAGAGCTGTTGAGTTGGAGCAGGGAAACCCAAGCAGAAGCTGTGGCAGATGTGAAATCAGGAGACGGCCAAGGGAGGAACAGACTGTTGAAAAGTCTGATGTTTCGTGGAAGCATCAGAATCTGACAAGCCCCCCGAAAGCCACACATTCTAAAAGCGTTATCACAGCATCATAAAATGGAGTTTCCTTGCGCGCAATTCCAGTGTTGTCCTGAGGCTTCTGGGACAGGAAGACGCGGAGATTCCCACTGCAAGCACTTCCATTCACGCTGAACAGCAAAGGGAGCTTGGGGGTGGCTTTCCTGCACGTGTGTTCGCTTCTAAAAGCAATCATTTGCCGTTTTTCTGTTCAGCTCGCATGGCCCGTTTAACTAGGGATGGGCACCGTGCACAGGCAGCCTTTGGGGTCACTCACGCGGTGGTGAGCCCGGTGAACTTAGATTGACCAGAGCAGCACCTTTTGCGAATGAAGCACAACTCCAGAAACCATTCGTTGTCCGTACACTTAGCCGTGTTTGAGCTGGCTGACGACTGTACTGACACAGATCTCTGTATTAACAGCATTTTATGTTGCCAGGCTTCCCAGAGCACTGAGATTTATCTTGTGGTCAGCAGCAGACGTGTTCTGGGGGCAGCAGCAGGCAGAGACCTCCAGAGACTCGGGCCCTGTTCACAGCATCCCACCTGGGCCTCCTTTGTAAGAGCCTCGTGGAGAAACGTGCTGTTGGGTCGAAATGGTTTGAGATGCGCCCAGACACATGTAAGCTCTGTTATTCAGGTGGTGTGCAGGTCAGAGGTGACTGGCCAGGTGATGGTGAATTGCTGGGTGGACACCAGCGTGCTCTGCAGTGTGGGATGAGGGGGGACCACTGTGCCGTAGTCGGGGTGTGGATATGAGGCTTTGACCTAATCCAGTTCGTCTTTCTGGGCTCATTTCCACATCTGGACCAGCTCCTTTAGGTGTCCTTTGGCTCCGAAGGGTCTACGATTCTGCGAATTCTTGGCTTAATCAAGGCTTTGAGGCGTGGTCACCCAGCCTCACTCTCTTGCAGAGCAGTGGGCTGCTGGGAGGGTGCAGGTCTGTCCGCAGGTCTTTCTCTTCCACTCAGCTCTGAGCGAGGCGGGGCTGGGCCTGCCCGCCCTGTGTCCCCAGCAGCCGGCCAGCAGGTCCCCGGTGGCTGCTTGCTGTGGGCAAGGGGAGAGCTCACCACTGGAGGGTTAGAAGCATCATTGTTGGAAAAGCCTCATGTGATGTCGGTGAGTTTCCAGAAGGTGCTCTTGCTTATTCTTCTTTTAAAGATGGACTTTTACTGGCCGAAGACTCAGCTCCAAAGAGAATCCTAATCTGAAGGTGACAAAGTGTGAGTTTTATAGGTGCTGGACCACTGGGGGCCCAGCTGTTTCTTCTCAGCCCCGATTCGCCAGCACAGGTGCTCCTGCACTGAGGTTCTCCTGCCAGTCCCTCCTCACTTCAGGAGAGGTGGCATTTTGTCTAAGAGCTAAATGTCCCGTACGGTTTTGATGGTGGCCCAGACAGAGTCCCTGTCACTCTGCATCGAGGTCCGTGACCTCTGCAGAAATCCTGCTGCAGCTTCTCTGCATTCAGTGGCCTCTCTGCTTCTCCCAGGTCATGAGGCCTCGCTCCTCGGAGCCTCATGCTAACCCTGCATGGATCCCAGGGAAGTCGTCCTTTGTGCAAGACCCATGTGCTCCAGGGCAGGTGCCTGCTTTGTGTTAATTTCATACGCCCTGTAGGACCTTCCCTGCCCCCGCCCCACACTGGTCTTCACTGAGTGCTTGTTGAACTTGTGAACAAACGATTTCCACGTAAGTCTGAAAGTGAAGTTAGCAGCATTCGGTTGTCCCAGGTGCGTCACAGACTGAGAGATGGCAGGGGTCCGAGAAGCTGCGCAGCCTGCCTGAGACATTTTATGGCCTAGCTCTACTTCTTAGGAAACCCTCTCTGGGAGGGGAGTTCTGTGATTTCAGCCTCACTGCAAAGACTTGGGAGATTTTTGGCCGCACTGAGTTGCAGTGGCAGACACTCCGTTCAGAAAGCAGGCCTGGAGCTGGTCCCTCTCCTCCGGGTGGGAAGTGGCAGTGAGCACTTCTTCGGCGTGGGTTGTTCAGATCCTGGGGATCAGCACCAGTCTCCCAGCGGGGTCGCCTCCCTGCCTCCGGCTCCTCACTCAGTGTTCACTTTACCGTTGTTCGGTCTCCTGGGTCAGATAAAGCACCTTCCATGCTGAGTACAAGAGGCCCATCGTCAAGTTTGTCTTGTCCAAAGTGCTGAGCCGTGACCCCGCCTCGCTCACCTTGTTCACACGCTGCAGTGATGTGGGGGAACCACTCCAGGCTGCGGCGAGGACAGGGGCTCAGAGCTCATCTGTCAGGGTGTGTCGCATACTGGTGCTAAAGGTCTTAAATCCGATTGCTTACAGCTCAGAAATCCTCCCGGGGATGAGGACGACTGAGGGCAAATGTGTGAAGTAGGAGATGGCTGAGTGCCTTGTAGGAGCTGAGGGCTCTCGATGATGGACTGTCTAAAATATTTCAAAACAGGGATATCCAAAGACTTTACTACCAAAGGAGAATTAAGCAACAAATTCTCGAGACTCTCCGTAAATCAGAAATTACCACCCGCCCCCAACAAAATAAAAATATCTGGCTGAGTTCTGGGGAGTGAAGATGCTAATTTATCTAAATGACATGTTGACTGCGGCCCGTTCTTGGGAGACCGTTCCTTCCTCTTCCATCTGAGACGTCTGCTCGCCCCTCCTTTCTGCCTTTGGAATTTGTAACACATTGTAAAAGGCCCATTCCAGCTCTATCACAGGGAATGGAATTTGAGGAGTTCACAGTTACTTCAGCTCTCTGAACTTACAAAAACATTTTAGTAAAAGAAGTACTGTGTTCTTTGATTAAGAGAATTTTCTAAAATTCAGAAATTGTAATTACAGTGGAAATTTAATAGTTCTCCCAAGAACTGTCTCCAATTCCTGTACAGTTTCCAGCAGGTTCCTCCAGTTTTGTGGGCTCTGTTTGCTGGTCTGTAAAATGGAGTGTATTTGATGAGCTTTGGTGCCAACGCGTTTTTATTTTGACCATGTGTTCAGTATCTCGGTTGCTTTAACACTGGCTTAAAAAGTAGCTGAAGGAAATTGAAGGAGTCATACTGGTCCAAAAACTTTGAATTTTTGTGTATTATCCATATTTTAATTTGTGGTGCTTCAGGAGAGATTTTGGCAACATAGACCATTTTTGCTATTTCTTGCCGTGTGTGCGCGCACGTGTGTGTGAGTGTGTGTGAGCGTATCTTGCACCTGGTGGGACGCAGACATCTTCTGTGCACCTAATGGCATTAAATGTCTCTTAGAGTATTTGTTGTTTAAATGACAGTTTAATGGGAAATACTTAAAGTGGCTCAGGGTGGTGATCTTTTCAAAATTAACTAACATTGTAACTTTAGCCCTATTTTTGTCCAGTAAGTAAAATGTAAATGTATGGTTGTCATCGAAGATACGTGGAAATGTCCATCCATGTCTTTTGAATAGTCTCTGGGGGACTTGATAAACATTGCAGCTACTGTGAAAGGCTGATGGGGTCCTGGTGATGACGGCCCAGGTGACACTGTGATGGGGGGACACGGGTCTGGCCCAGAGGCCCTCAGCAGTGAAGAGGTAACTCTTTCCGCACCTTTCCTGTGGGCGGCAAGGTGGAAATCCAAATAAAAACACTTCTGAACTCTAACATGACAGAGTTCTGATTTCTTCTGTGCTTCTTAAAAAATATTGAAATATCAGGTCATTTCAGAAATGATCGTCTTGGTGTCTCGGTGCTGCTGCTTTGCCGTGATCGTGTCCCGAGAGCCAAGGCACGTGCGTGTCCCCGGGTGGCGGCGGGGGCAGATGTTCCTACAGGTCAGGGTGATGGGGTTAGCGCCCACCCATTCTGTGCAGGTTTCTGGGTTTCTGTGTTTGTGCAGGTTTTGTAAACCAGAGCCTACTTTAGCTCCTGGCACATACTTAGTTCCTCATTTATGTAGCATTTTTCTACCTAAGAATGTTGATAAGTCAGGGACTGATGCCAATATTTACAAAGTGCACATGTGATGATATCTATACACAGAAATGCCCACGAATGTTAATAAATCTTCAAACGAGGATTGTACGCGTTTGGAAGAGCAGTGTCTCTTTTCACAGTGGATAGCAGCTGGTTTCTTTTGCTTTTCCCTTTGTGCAAGTGGATTTTTTCCAAAATTTTGTTAATTCAAGTTTTCATGCCTTTCACTCTTTCAGAATAGGTTTTCTTATTTTTTTCATCAAATTATAAAGTTACAACATTTTAGTTGTGAAAATAAAATTATAGCTTGAAACATGTAGAAACATCTTCCTGTAAATGACAAAATTGGTGGGGAATCTGAAAAAACCTTGTATTCAATTTCCACTTAAAAAATCATTGTTAACATTAGGTAGCACAGCTCTGCCACTCAAATGTGAATCTTGTGTGTCAGATCGTGTTTTCTGAGACTAGCTCAAGTGAAAGCCACTTGTAAAATTATTATGAGACATGACCTTAAGTGAGTGCCATCCTTGCTCGTTAAGTCAGCAAAAATCTTACTTCATAACATAAAAGTTGGTAAGACTTCCACTGTCTGTGGCAAGGTCAGTGTTTCCAAATCTCTAAATTTAATATAATTTGAGGCTTTTGGGAAGGTACCCTCCAAAATAACATGAAACCTAGTAGAATGTATTTAAGTGTGTTACGTTAGAATAGAGCATTTTACCATACTTACGAAATTATCTGCTGCCTAGTGAGGGTGGCACCTCAGAGTTCACATTTAAGCTTGCCTTGGATTATTTTTTCACATGTTATTAAAAAAATAGGTTTCAGTAGCTTTACTAAGTGGTAGGTTTGAGAAGAAAAAGGTAATTCAGTTATAAAGCTATGCCAAGATGGAAAACATACTTTGCTTCAATATGAAGAATAGCCAGAATTCCTTTTAGTGTGTTTGCATAACAAAAATAGCTGGTGCTATGAGTTTCATTTTTGCCAAAATCGTGGCATTCGTCAAGGAAAAAGAGGGCACGTGAACCACTTACGTGGATAAGTTTACGTTCCAGGTTGCGAGGCCATTTGGCGAGGGGGCTGCTTCTGGGGTTTGTCTTTCTCTGGCTGGGGTTTTGAATTCTCTGTGAGGTTGCGTTATATAAAATGACTCTTCAACGTGATTGGCTTGAATTTGGAGAAATGGAGGTCGTTTCGCTTTGGATGCTGATTATTTTTTCTCTTTCTGACAGTATTTTGTTCATTTAGATGCTGTGTTAGGTCCCCCCCCGCCCCCTGCCATGCCAGTTACGGGAAAGGCACCCTCTGTAGCTATGTCAGCTTGTCAGCTGTCAAGCGCACAGTTTGTGGAGCGAGGGTGTTTTCTTGCGTCTGTTTGCTCATTGATGTCTCATGATTTCTGAGGAACGGTGAGATGGCTGATGATGCAACCTGCAGTTTACTAACTTAGGAAAACAGCCTTTCCAAGGATGCCTGTCTCGAGGGGTACGGTGACTTTCTCTGGCCCCCTTTGGACCCTTGGGTTTTGCCAGTAACCTTCCGTGGTGTCCATTGGGTTCTGGCAGGTATTGTAATAATGCCTAAACACAGCCTTCAACTCAGGACTTCATGACGATGATAAAGCCACCCTGCTTATAAACACGTATCTCCAGTGCGCAGACAACCGTTAAGCTGCACCTGCAGCCGTGGGCACAGGGGTCACATCCAAACCACCCTCCTCCTGGAATCTGTGAGCTGTCAGTCTTGGTTCTTCTGGAGCCCTCTTCCTTCCACACTTTAAGCTCTTCTCTGATTCTTACTGGTTTTTCTCTGCGTTAGGGGCATCAGTGACCTGCTTCAAGGCAGATCCTCGTTCTTACACATTTACGAAGGGCCTGGTGGTTGTCTGTGGGAGATGTGCCCACCCTCCGGGGCTCTGGCTGGTGGGAGCAGGTACCAGGGCATCCTCTCATCATGCAGAGGGAACGCTGAGACTGAGCGTGGCCAGGTGAGGATCTGAGACTGGAGAGTGACTCTGCAAGCCAGCATCCTACCTGCAGGAGGGAGAGGGTGATGATGACTTCCAGCTCTGCGTTTATTGGAAGAAGTACATGCTTTGGGTTCGTGAGTTGCTACATAAACTAATAGCTTTGTCAAACTAGTAATGGAAAGAAGTTAAGGCAGAACATATGAACTAATGTCTAGTAGGGCGCATGGTGAGCAAACAAGTATACCAGTTTAGGGCATCTGTCTGTGGGGCCGAATGTCTATTCTGCAGAACTGTTGCTCCCATGGCACCATTAGAACCTTTATCGCAGGGCTGCTTGCCTCTTATAGAAAGTTCTTATTGAAGTATTTACACCACAAGGTTACATCAAAATGAAGAAGGTGCTTCCTGCTCAGGTCGTGGTGTAATTGCTCAAAGAACCCTTACGGCCTCACTGTTTGTAAGCAGATCCTCTTCTTAATGGTGTACAAATACGGAAATTTAGAGGATATGTGAGTCATTGGAAGACAGGACAGACTCAGTACAATTACTGAGTGATCCCAAGCTTTAACAGCAGGTAATGCTTCTAGTGTTTCAAAGCTCCTTTTCTGGCTTCTGAACTGATTGGGAAGGTTTCCTGGTTACTTATTCCTTTATTTTGTAGGTATAAAAAGAAAAAAACCATATAATGCCCAAACTCCCCAGATCCAACCCTGTGTTTGGATGGAAAAAGCGAAGCCAAAATGCTCCTCAGAGTGGTTCCCACACACTTCGGTTTTGCCCCCGTCGGTGCGTGGCGCCAAGGACAGCTTGAGCTCAGGGTTTTGAAGACAAGATTTAAACGCGTCAGCAGAAAAGGGTTTTAACGTTGTGTGTTTGTGTGAAGAGAGCCGCACTTACCTTTCTCTGTGGTCTCATAACCATGCAGCTCTTCTGTCGTCCCAGTCAGTTCTTCATCCTTTTGCTCCTGGGTTTTGGCCACACCGGTTACACCATCTTTAAACACTTGTTTTAAACTCTCCAATCTCTTGCATTGTTTTTGGAGAATACTAATTTATCTGCGAACCTGCTTAAGGAGTTCCTTGTCTTTCTACCCCGTTAGAGAGACCTTTGAACCTTCATTTGTGTTCTAGATCCATCTCTTTCGTTTGGGGTTTTACTGACTAAAAAAAATATTCCTAGTTTCTGCCATCCCTGGGGTAGCTGTTTGGATTAGATGCTGTTCTACCATATTTATCTCCTGAGTTGATTTTTCCCATGCGATCGCAGTATTATGTGTAATAAATAACCCTTACCAGACTATAACCAAGTGTGTAAGTGTTTTTCACCTCGTCCATCTTTGATAATTAGTGGTGAAGCATGTTTGAGAGAAGGAGCTTTAACTTTTGAACACGTTGACTCTGATCAGGAGGTAATATTTATTAGTCTGTTTGTCGCTGACTCTGAGAGGAACAACTATAAACCCAATATTTGATGATTTTTAAAATTGGAAAAAGAAAATAGAAGCAGATTAAACTGACAGGGTGTCTAGATGCTACAGATTTTATCCAAATACCTGGTTTGGGTGTTCACGTCTGGAGCGGAGCAAGACTCACGGAGGCAGCCGTGGTGGGGCCAGGCCTCAGGGTCAGCCCCGTCTCCTCACTGCCTGGTGACCTTGGCCATGTCACATGACTCAGGCAGTGTCCTTAGCTATCAGATGAGAAAGCCCGTCCCCGGTGTGAGGCCCAGGAGAGATGGCATTAATACAGAACCACACAAGGCCTGGCTGAAGGCTTCTCTCCCCCACTGAGGCCCCATGCCCTGCATCGCTCTTCCCTGGGGACCCTGGCTACTTTCTACCTTGTAGTTTATCTTGTATATAATGCCAGCTCTTTAAAGGCAAGGTCTGTGTCAGATTCACTTCTGTCCCATCTACAGTTTCTAGCAGAGCAAATGTTCTGTGACTTGGTTGAATGACTGTATTAATGAGTGATCATGTATGTATAAGTGTAGCTTAAATGTCTTACTGTTCCTGGTAGGAATGTCATGATTTGCTGTCTGATCCTGGCTGACTTGGATGTGTGCAGTGAATGTGGAAGTATGTTGTGTCATAGATCCAAACATCACGGGTGTCGCTTGGAACCACCTTGGGTGGCTGCAGAGTGAAGCTTTATATTGTCTCAAAGCTAGAATCTGGGCACATTTAAAATAACCAGTGAGTGTTTGTTCCAGATGGAGTTCCTAAGTGCCCGGGAATGGACCCACCAAGGGCCCTGAGTCTTTGTAAAATGGATTCAAGAAAGTATATTATTTCCCCACCAGTGAGTGATAAAGGAGGTCCATGTTTTTTCATCATCAAAAATTATCACATGTTCAAGTGCTTTAAAATCTCATTCTGCTCTTTGAAATTCCTAGGTTAGGCTACTGCCTGGGCAGCTGGTGGGCTGTCTACACATTGCCTTGTACCGGAGGTTCAAAGAATCATCCTTGCTGAGCTTTGGTCTCCAAGGAGATCTGCGTAGATGTTATCAATTTGAGTGCCCTGCCCAGGGCTAGGGAACCTTGAAGACCATTGCATTCATCTGATTGTTCATGGTCCCTGCAGCACATCACATGTTTAGATATGTCAGTTGGCTACATCTTTGTCTTAACGTTTTCAATCACGGATTTGCCTCCAATACTAATATTTCTCTCATTTAAATATTAATTATATTTAGTTTTGTGTGATGCTTTCCTCATCCCCCAACCCCCAAAGTAATTGTAATTACTTGCTCAGATGTCAGCCGTATCTCGTTTTCTTTAATAGAATTAACTACTTTGATACCATCCTATGTTTACTCCAGGTAGTGCCATGTCATCTTGGCGATGCACCGAACAGGACGGGTCTGCATGCCTCCCTTTTGCAACCACTTTCTTTACAATTATAAGAATCTACTCTTTCTATCTTTTCATTATTTTCCTGATCAAGTGATTATTTTCAAATTAAGTTCTAGTAAATTGCTGTGTAAAATATAAAGATCAAAGACTTTATTATTGAGAGTGTAAATAACGTGCCTCAGATGCTGCAGAGAGGGTATTTCTGAACACCAGAAGAAAACAGGTTCATTGTAGCTGCTATGAGGGAGGGCAAGATCAGCATCTTGCCCAGTTAAGTTGAGTCCTGCCTTTGCCAAGACCTGGCTGGAGGGGCAGTCCTGAGCTATCCAGGGACGCCGTCTTGGATGCCACGATTTCAATATGGGGTGATTTGGCTGTGAGTGCAGCTCCACACACTCTCTAGCTGGTGCTCCCACCTTTTGGGAGAAGACACTATATTTTAAATACAAGTCCTTGAAAACATTTTACTTAGAAGCCATCTGATTTCTGGGTTAAGTTGCAAGGGGACCATTTCTGCCATAAGTGTGGTGTGGAGGGAAAAATTCAGTTATATTGAGGCTCAGGTGAGTCCAACTGTCAGCCAAGGAGGTGGGGAGAACTTTTAAGACGGTAAGTGGAGGGGAATCTGGGGAGGGCGCCGCATGGTTGGCGGGGATGTTACCCGTGTCTGCCTGGGCTTTGTTTCTGTTTTGTTTTCATCGTCTAACCAAGGAAAAGATTAAGAGAAGTTGGTGATGGAAAGTAACCTCAAGTTCCCAGCAATGAACTGCGTTTTTAGTATTCGTGCTCCTTCTTTTTCTATCTTTTTGGTCACAAAGCTGTTTTTTCACGTGATGAAGTAAAGATGAGTGGTGTAGTTCAGCAGCTCAGCCAGTAGAGGGGAATGACGCCTGTGACAGCTCATCACCGTGTGCGACGACTTCTCCAAGCCCCCCTCGTGCCCTAGTGTGCTAGCAGTGCAGCCCTCGAGCATGTGCCATCGAGGGAGGCTGGGGCAGTGATGTGTGGTGAGCTGACCTTCAGGTTTTGAACTGTGTTCCTATAACCTCCTTGTTTTTGTGGCTGTCTCTGACTTGTGTTTCTGTGTCTCTGCCACTCCGTCCTTGTCCTTTCTCTGTATTTGTCTCCTGGTAGATTCTTGATGTGTCCAGTGTTGGCCCTTTTTGTGCCCATTAGACCTAAAAACTTCTTAGGTGCCTCTTTTCTGGAACACTGATTCTCACAAGGAAAGATCCTGGTCACAGAGGGAAGATACTGTCATTTACTCAGCCACCTGCTCGTCCTAGATGTGTAAGGCAGAACTCCTCTCTATGACTGAGGCAGGTCCGCAGTTTCCTAGACTGTGAAGATCTGGCCACCTTAATTTTGTAGGGTTTATCAATCACCTGTGTCAGTGTCATTGGCCTAACTTCAAAGCTCAGCAAATTTGTGGGAGAAAAGTCCTATGAGCGTGCAGTCCTGCATCTCATTTCTAACGCTCTGACCTTGCTTCTGCTGTTCACTGCTGTGTGTGTCTGAGTGGACGTCTTGGTTTTGACTCTACCTAAGGGAAGCCCTCCTCCATGGTTAGGCCATCGTGGTGCTCAGTAAGCGCTCGCTGGGCAGAACGCGGCTCTGGGGCGCTCCCCTAAGGGAGAGCTAGGAGAGTTTGTGAGCCCTAGCCCATAGTAAAGTCTGGCAGTAGCTTCTATCTTTAGCTTAATAAGTGTGCATATAAATTTGAATTAATATTTGACAATAGTTGGTTTATGATTATATACAGCCTCCCTCCCAAAAGCTAATTTATTGAGACAATAAGCATATGTATTTCATTTGATGGGTTAATAACAGTATAAATCATTTAAACTAGTCACCAAGAACTCTGAATTTCTATAGATGACTTCAAGAAGGGTCAGATAATGTCCAAGTGGGATTTATCCCTGGGGATGCAAGGTTGGATTAACTTACGAAAATTAAACGATGTGATACACCACACTTAACAGAAGGAAAGATAAAAACCACATGATCATCTCAATAGATGCAGAAAAAGCCCTTCGAAAAATTTAAAATATATTCATAACAAAATTCTCAACAAAATATATCTAAAAGAAAACTTCCTGAATATACTAAAGGTCATTTGTGAAAAGCCCACAGTTAACATTAAAATAAACTGGGAAAAACAGACAGCTTTTCCTCTGAGATTTGGTACAAAACAAGGATGCTCACTCTCATCATTTCTATGTAACATAGTGTTGGAAATACTAGCAAGAGCAATCAGATAAGAAAAAAAGGCATCCAGACAGGAAAGGAAAAAGTGAAATTATCTGTTTGCAGATGACATGATCCTGTATGTAGAAAACCCTAAAAATTCCACAAGAAAACTGCTAGAACTAACAAATGAATTCAGTAAAGTTGCAGGATACAAAATCAGCACACAAAAGTCAGAATTTCTTTACACCAACAACAACCTATCAAAGAAGAAGATCAGGAAAATTATCCCATTTATGATAGCATAAAAAAGAATAAAATATTTAGGAATAAATGGAACCAGGAGGTGAAAGATCTATACACTGAACATGATGAAATACTGATTAAAGAAATTGAAGAAGTCACAAAGAAATGAAATGAAACTCTGTGTTCATGGATTGGGAAAAATGAATATTGTTAAAATGTCCATACTACCCAAAACAAAATATGGATTCAACACAATTTCTATCAAAATTCCAATGGAATTTTCACAGACATAGGAAAAAAACAATTCTGAAATCCATATGGAATCACAGAAAACCCTGCGTAGCCAATGCAATCTTGAGAAAGAGCAGAGTTGGAGACATCACACTTCCTGATTTCAAATTATATTACAAAGCTGTAGTAATTAAAACGTTACGGTACTGGCATAAAAACAGACACGTGGACCAGTAGAACAGAACAGCCCAGAAATAAGTTCAAGCATATACGGCCAACTAATTTTTTGGTAAGGGCTCCAGGTACACACAATGGGGAAAGGATAGTCTCTTCAACAGATGTTGGGAAAGCCGGACAGCCACATGCAGAAGAATGAAATTAGACCATCATATCTGTGCACAAAAATCAACTCAAAATGGATTAAAGACTTAAATATAAGACTTAAACCATATCACTTCTGGAAAAAAACCAAGGGAAAAAGCTCCTTGGCATGGGCCCTGGCAATGATGTTTCGGATTTGGCACCAAAAACAAAGGCATCAAAAGGAAGCAAGTGTGACTACAAAACTAAAAAGCTTCTGTTCAGGAAAAGAAACCATCAACACAAGGACCAGTCAGTCTATGGACTGGGAGAAAATACTGTAAACCTCCTGTCTTATGAGGGGTTAGTAGCCAGTACATACAAGGAACTCATACAACTCAGTTACAAAAAACCAGACAGCCGGACTGAAAAATGGGCAAAGGACGTGAACAGACATTTTCCCAGAGAAGACATACAGATGGCCAGCAGGAACATGAAACTGTGCTTGACATCACTCATCATCAGGGGAAATGAAATCCAAACCACAGAGAGCTGTCACCTCACACCTGTTAGGGGGGCTGCTGTCAAGAAAATAAAAGGTAAGTATGGAGAAAAGGGAAACTTTGTGGGAGTGTAAACTGGTGCAGCCATATGGAAAACAGTACTGAGGTTCCTCAAAAAATAGAAACAGAACTACCAGTGATCCAGCAGTCTTCTTCTGGGAATGTACCCGAAGGAAATGAAGTCAGTTTCTCAGAGGTATCTGAGCGCCCATGTTCGCTGCATCACTGTTGGCAATAGCCAGGATATGGAAACAACCCAAGTGTCCTTGGATGGATGGATGGGTAAAGATGTGGTGTGTATCTTCGCAATGGAATGTGACTCAGCCTTACAAGAGGATGTCCTGCCACTTTGGACAACAGGTATGAACCTGGAGGACATTGCGAGAAGTGAAATAAGCCAACATCGTCCCACTTATATGTGGAATCCTAAAAAGTCTGACATGGAAGTGGAGAGTGGGAGGACTGGTACCAGGGGTGGGGGGAGGTGGGGAAATGCTGGTCGAAGGGCACAAAGTGGCAGTTACGTAGGAGGAGTAAGTCTCGAGGTCGAAGGCAGACAGCGTGGTGACTGAGATTAAAATTCCTGGAAATTTGCAAAGGGAGTAGATTTCAGGTGCTGCCATCATACATGCCCTGGTAGCTGTGAGAAGAGGTGGCCATGAGCTTGACCGTGGTCGTCATTTCACTGTGTGTGCACATCACACCACCGTGTTGTACACCCTTAACATACACAGTTGTATTGAAAAATAAAACAGGAATTGAAGAAGAGGGTCGGATGTTACAAGAAGAAGTGCGTGAAGATTTCCCAACCTCTGGCTCGTTCTTGTACTGGGTTTGGGGGCAGGGTGTGGAGGGCTGTCCAGGAAGGAGGAGAGGGTGCTGGTGACTCTGGGCTGCAGCGGGCCCAGCACCACAGGGGAAGGAATGCCCCTGGGCACGTCCCCGTCCCCTCATGTCTCGGATCCCGACAGCGGTGCTGCCACTACTGTCTGGATGAGAAAATGGGGGCTGGATCGGGCTGGCCGCCTTCCCTCGTTGTGCTGCTGGTCAGGGACAGAGCCTGGGCCCACCCCCGGGCTGACACCAGAGCCACTTCCTTCTCACCAGGCGGCCTCGCAGACGCTCTCAGGGCATTACTGTGATGTGTATGGCATCCTGGGTCTGAGAGAGCTGCTCGTTTGAACTTTCCCCTCTGAGCAACGTTCTTTTTTCTTCTGTGTCTGAAATCACTGTGTGATTTAGATCAGGGGAAAGTATTGACCAGGAGCTGTAAGCAGCATGGGTTGGTTTCATTTTCTGCTTTGAGAGGCAAGGTGGATTTCTTCACCACGAGATCACACCCCGTGTGTTCAGGGGTGAGACGGGGCCGAGGTTCTCCGAGTTGCAGGGGGGCCGGGGGCCGCTCCGGGAGTGGAGGGAAGCTCACCGGGAGTCAGAGGGTGCGGCGGAGAGGGGCACGCCGAGGGCTGCGGGAGGGCTCTCGCTCCCCCAAGCAGGGGGAAGAGCCCTCCTCCCGCCCGTGGGGTGGTCCAGGTTTGAGGACTCCTGCTTGGCAAGGTAGCCCGAAGAATGTGTTTATTAGGAACTATCCATGGAGCATAAATGGATGTTGAAATAGACCAGAAGCAGGCGAAGCAGCCCACCAGCAGATAGCCATAAAAATAAGGTTACAAAACAGAACGCATACTTGCCCTGCTCGTCCGACTCTGAGCTCGGGGTCAGGCCCTCGGCCTGAACCTCGCTTCCCAGCTGGTGTTTGCTTCACTCAGACAGCCTTCCTGGGTTTCTCTCCCAGCCCAGGCTGAGCCAAGGTGTCATCTCTCACCATCTCTTTTATAATATTTATTTCGTATTATTTGTGTGTGGGATGCTGCCTTCGGTTTTTCTAGACAAGACACAGGCTCCTTGCTGACATGCTAGACTTCCTGGGAGGAGGACAGAGGAGAGGAGGGAGGTTGGGACAGAGGGGAGAGGAGTTGCCTGAACTTTCTGTGGAATCTCATCTAAGAGCCACAGGAGACCGTGCCCCAGTGCCACCCCCACCCTCCCCGCTTTCTTACACAAATAATTCACCTCTTTGAAGGGCGTTGACTCCAGCTGCATCCAGACCTCCTGAGAAGCGTGAAAATGTCCTTGCTCTCTGGAGGGGGCCCGTCACTGAGTCCAGACGCCAGGAGACGGGGGTGCTAGTCAGACCACGGAGGCGGCTGGATCACACCATACAGACGCGGTGCAGGGAGGGCTTGCTTCCAGAACCGGTCAAGGCTCCTCTGAGATTCCGCTTCCGGCGGGGTCTTTGTGTGGGTGTGCCGAAAGGGGAGAGTTTTGCTTCAATCTCAAGATGATTTGAGTACGTTTCCCACTTCCTGTTCTTTTCTGTGGCAGTGGAACGTCTGGGAGCTTTTATGGCTCCCCATCACAGCACGAACACAGCCGCAGCTATAATAATGTCATCGTGTTTTAGAAGATAGAGGCAATTATGAAGAAAATAACTTAAGTTCATGAGGCCTTCCCCATCGTAATGGCCCTTAAGGTCTTGAATACACTACTTTATAGTATAAAGATAACACCTGCTTTCAGTCTTTTTCAGTCAGCAGTAGTAACTGAGGGGGATGAAATTAAGCACAGAAGCTTCCTGAATACCGCATTTCATCATCATTATTGGCCTTTTGAAGGACTCTCGACAAATTCAAAGTCAGAGTTAGCCCTGGAGAAGTATGTCAGAACTGCAGGGAAGTGAGGGAAGAAAAAGAAACACGGACTGTGGAGGTTTAGGCAAGGTCATGTGATTCAGACCCAATTTACTGTTTTAACTTTTTAACAGAAAAAGTGAGAAGAGGAGAAGGAATAATAATTTTCCTATATTTTTTATGGCAGCTATAAATGTCTTCGTAAATAGGGCACCTGTTCAAAGGAATTTCTTCTTGTATGTAATGCTTGAGTGATTAGGCCAATGGAAAAACCTCGGAAGAATAAAATTCCAAGATTTGATCCTTTCTGGGGAGGAGATTGGAAAGGCAGTGATCTTTTACATTTTATTCTCTTGCAACTTTGCTACTCACTGAAAGCCATTCTGTCGTGGTGAGGGACATGATAGAAAGGAGGGCTGCTGTCTGAGTCTCCTTGCTGGTGTTCATGCCCAGCTTCCCTGCCTTACAGACCTTTAATTGGACATCTGTCGTGACCGATCTGCATGTGCCTTGGTGACCCCTCTGGGTGCATGACCCGTGTGGAGCATTCAGCAGGGACTCAGTTTTCTTGGGAGTGAAATTCAGTGGGACATGAAATTGGGGTTTCTAAGTTTCCGTTGGGTCAGATACCTGTTTTGTTGATTCAGCTTCATGATGCAGAGGACCATGCAGACAGCCTTTGGAAAATATTTTGGAACTATCGAAATAGTAAGATATTTCCTTTCCTCTCTCAAACCATTCCCCCATCAATCCATCCTCCCACCCATCTGACTGTCCGTCTTCCCATCCATCTGTCAGTCCATCCTCCCATCCGTCTGTCCATCCATCCATCCTCCCCTCTATCCATCTGTCCATCATCTATCCATTCTCCATCCGTCCAACCATCCTCTCATCCATCCGCCTGCCCATCGTCCCATCCAACCATCCATCCATCCATCCATCTGTCCTCCCATCCATCTGTCCATCGATCCATCCATCCTCCCCTCTATCCGTCCGTCAATCCATCCATCCATTCTCCATCCACCCGTCCATCCTCCCATCCAACTGTCCATCCATCTGTCTGAGGTAGTGGGGCTTGAGTTACTTTTTTGCTTAGACTTGCTGGTAGAAGCCTTAAGAGTTACACACTCAACTTCTGTAATGCCAGTAACAGTTATGATAGCTAAGAGTTGCTGAGGACTGACGAGGCCCCTTTTGGGTGCTGTGGGAACCCTGTACAGTCCTTTCGCTCCGTCCTTGCACTGCCCTAGAGTGGCTCCCAGTCTCACCCTCATTTGACCGATGAGAAGGCTGGGGTGTTCTGGGGCTGGTGTGGGTGATAGCTACTTGGTGGTGGAGCCTGTGTTCAGGTCCAGGCAGCCTGTCCCCCACCCTGTGCTTGTCACATCACATGCTGCCTGTTCTAGCCCAGATCTTCATTTCCTGGTCTGGTTCTTTTGTTCTTATTTAATAGGTCAGTTGTAAAAGGGTTATTTGTTATCAAGTGCTTCAAATTTGCTTTAAAATCAGATGTGACATAAATAAGAGAAACATAATAACTGTTGTTCACATGTGAACGCAGTGCTTATTTCTCCTGATTGGCCTCCTCCCCCTTTTTAATCTTCCGAGGACAGTGTCTTCTCCTTAGTGTGAATTTCTGCACGGAGCTGAGTTTCTCCTTCTGCTTGTCTATATCTATTTCATTTAGGTTTTAAAAATATTTTGAATGGTAGAGCATTTTGATCATGAAATATAAATATTCTAATAGATGCTTGTGTAACTACCACCAGGAAAAAGTAGGTAAGTAGGTATTAACTTACACACACACACACGTTTCAGACTTCTCACTAAAAATAAATAAAATGTGAAGCTGTATTTAGAGCCACTGTATTTCTTCTCCTTCCTCCTGCCTTTCTGGGAGGAAATGACCTTCCTGAAATCACCACTGACATCCTGGCATGTCCTTCCCATGAGTTTTTTTGGACTTTCCCCTCATAAGTATATATCCACAAACAATATATGCTGTTTCTGTGTTTTAAAATATGCCTAAATGACACCATATTATTCTGCAACTCATTTCTTACTCAGTATAGTGCTTTTGAGCTAGAACTATATAAATGTAATCCATTTATTTAAAGTGCTCTATGATATTCTATAATATTAATAAACCACATTTCATCCATTTCCCCTCTGATGGGCAGATGGCTTTGCTGTTGCCATTAACCCTGCACAAGCATCCTGTGTGATTCTGACAGGGTGCGTGTGTGAAAGCATTGAGGGTGTGTAATCAGAGTGAAATCACACCTGGCAGCATGTGGTCACACTTTTACTAAGTTTTGTCAATCAGATGATGTTAGATGTCATCTCTTTATTGTGACGTGTGTTCCCCTGATTACCAGAGAGAGCTCAAAACATTCATTTTTAGGGGCGTTTATTAGGCATTTGGGATCCCTCCTCTGTGAATTCGTTTTTTATATGATTTGCTTATTGCTGAGCTCTTTTCGTATTAATTGGTTATATTCTCACGTATCCTGGATGTTCTTCTGTCAGTTACGTGGTTTGGGTTGTAAGTCTCTCCTGTGGATTAGTGCTTCACTGTGTAGTATCTTTTGTCATACAGTAGTTTTAGCTTTAATACCATCAGATGTTTACTCATTTCCTTTATGATTATCTTGTGTTTTGTTAAGTGAATTCTTCCATGCTGCGGTATCATATAGATGATTTCTTATGCATTTGTGCGGTTTTTCTTTCTCACACTTTTTAACCCGTTTTCAAGTTCTTTCTGGAACTTACATTAGATCCTTGCTGAAAGGACAGATAAAAGAAGTACTTTGAAACAGAGCATGAGATAGGAGGGAATGGTAAATAGTAAATCATCTTAAGCTTCTAATGTGAATTGAATCTATGCATTTTATTCTCTTTTTCATAATTTCCATCTTTTATATCTCTGTATGATGCATTATTGGTAATTTCCTCAGGTTTTCTAATTTTATAATTTTTCATTAACCTGTGCATAATCTTCTGTTGGACCTATTGGATTTTACATTTTAATAGCTACACTTACTCATGGAAGTTTCCATTGGCTTCTCCAAGTATTGCCTATCTTTCATCAAATTTTTAGGACATTCTTGGATGTCTTAAGTCTATTTAAATATGCCGTGTTACAGTCTCTCTCAAATTGTTTTGTTTTCTGCTGTTTTGGGGATTCCATTCGTCTGTTTGCTCTCAGTGCTGACTTTGCTGCTGCTGGATTCTTTCTTCATGTGTTTTGTAGTTTTGGGCTGTGAACTCATCTTTAGCAGAGCTTCAGCTGTTGGAATCCTGTTGGGTTTGAAGTGGGGGCCCATCCCTGGAATACAGTTTAATGACTCTTTTTGTGAGAAGTCCTAGAAATGGCCCAGGACTAATCTCTGCTGCTTGTCAGCTTGTGGGGTTCCTGGACCACATTGGTAGGTCAAATTAAACCCCAAACACCAGTGTTTTGTGGTCTGGGATTTGTAATCTCAAGGTTTTTGTTTGTTTCCCCCCAGAGCCCAGGCTGAGACAGGCAAGAATCCTAGTCCTCGGGGAGAGTCCTGTTCCGTCTGTTCACTGGGGACGCAGTCCTGGGAGGGTCTGGCTCTCCACACAAGTTTGGTTTGTGCTCCCACGCTGAATGAGAGCAGTGCCTGTTGCCTGTTGCTGTGGGTGTGAGAGCCTGAGCCCCAAGGTTACAACACCAGTGCCGCCGGCCCCTGCGGCACAGAATCAGCCAGGCCATTTCAGTCTCTTCACTCTCGATGCCTCGAGTTGTCTCCTTCTTCAAGCTCAGCTGTGGTGTAACAGATTCGTCTTGAGTGTTTAACACGCCACACTCGTGCAGGTGATCTGAGCCTGCTGTCGCCTGGACCGGGAGTCTGGAGCTTTCACACTGCACTCAGAGAGTGGAGCCCCTTAGACCCCTGAGCCTCCCAGCCTTGGGATTATCTGGAGTTTCCGGACTCTGGCTCTTCTGGGGAACCGCTCCGTTCTGCTCTCTGGGGGCTTGTCTTGTCTTGCTCGGAAGAGTCTCTGGGCCACACTGAAGTGTGTTGACAACACCCAGCCCTCTCTCCGAACACCCCCTTTCCGAGCGGTGAGCCTGCATGCGTTTATTTCCCCTGTGACCTGCCAGTAAGGTGTCATGTCCTCATACCAGCTTCTAAAATCTCAGCATTTCTTTTAAAGATGCCTCTCCTGTCTTCCTTTACTTTGATTTCATGATTAAAAACACTCCCCGCCTGATAATAAGGCTATAAGCCTGCTTTTCAGGCTGGTCTGGTTCCTCTCTGATCATTTGGGTGGACTGAGTTCCTAGGTGCAGAGTGCTTGGGGGCACAGGCCTTTAAAATGTGGGCATAACGTTGGGGTTCGGGGTCGTTTCATCAAGTTATTTCTCTATCTCAACTCGAGCTTGTGGCAATTTCTCTTTTTAAGAAATGGCTCCGTTCTTTCAAACCTGTTCACGGGTCACCTGCTGCAGACATGGGGTTTTTCTGGATTCTTGGGATACACCTGTGAACAAACCAATTTTCCTCTTCTGTTGTTACAGTGAAACTTCATAATCCTCCTGAGCATAAGGGCGCAGTCCTGCCCCGGAACCCTGGTCAGACCCTGACATAGCTCGTGGCTGTGCCGATCCCAGCCCCGAGGGGCCCGAGTTCGGGTGGCGGGGCGGGAGCCTGGCTGCAGTCTGTCTGCTGCCCATCACCCCGGGGCTCTGCGGCTCGGGAGGGGCTCACACCTGCAGCTCTGCGGCCCCGGCCTAGCCTCCAGCCTGCGGGGCAGCCCGCGTTGTCCCCACTCAGATACTTGGAGGCCTCTGCGTGGGAAGCACCTCTTCTTGCCCCGAGAAAGTCCAGGCTTGCTTGGCCTGTGCCGTGCCCCTGCAGCCAGCCTGCTTTCCGAGGTGGCTTCCGGGGCCTGCTGAATTACGGCTCCTTCGGAAACATGGGAGCTGCAGAGCCCCACGGAGGCCGAAATCCCCCAGGACCTGCGCCGGCCACGGCCTCCGCCCTGCAGCTGCTGGCCTTGGTGGCTGCGGTCTACCCGGGGGAGTATTTTGTTTTCAGATGCCCAGCTCTGGCCGTCCGTAAAGGTTCCCGGTCCATGCCACCAAATACTGGGAGTTTGGGGGGTCAGTACACACCATTGTCTTCCTCCATGGAGTGTGGCCAGTTGAGAGAGAGGAGGGGCTGTCCGGGTGGAGCTGGGACAGGGGGACGGTGGGGCTGCTCGTGTTTCCCCCATCGGGCTTCTGGTCCACCCGGTGCAGCTGGAAGAGGGGCGCCCTCGGCCCTAGGGGGGCCAGGCTGGGGGCAGGCCATGGCTTTGACTCCCTCCCCACCCTGGGCTGGGGGGAGAAGCATGACTGTCCCCTCGTGTGGCTCCCACCCCAGAAACACACAGAGGGTGTGTGTGCCGGGGCCAGCGTTCCCCAGCAGTGACACTCCTGATGTCTGTCTTAGAACCTGAGTTCAGCATCCGTCCGTCTGTCTCCTCCACTGTTTGAACTCGATCCCGAGTGATTCTTGTTTTCCTCTGTTGGCTGAAGGAAGGCGGGTCTCCCCAGTGAAATGGAGAAGCTTGCACTCGGGTCTGTGTGCCGTTGCCCCGCGTGGCTGATAGGACAGGTGCACACGCGTCACCAGACGTCCTGGGGTGTTTCCTCCCTTCCTGTGTTGAAGGACGTTGAGAAGAAATTTCATAAAGATGTTACACATCAGTTCACACATTTCTTAGCTCTCCCGTAGAAGAGTCAACTGAAGCCTTTGAAAATGTCCGCAGTGACAAGCCTTGTGATCACAGCGACTTCCAGCTTCATTCAAAGCAAACACTCAGAACCTTAAACATATTAAAAAGAAGAACTTTCCCCTCATTTCATCCTGTAATGATGTGCCCAGCAATTATGAAAGGTTTTGGTGTTTGTTTTGTTTTATTTTTTTAGCTTAGTCCGTTTAAATAGTGTTGCAACTGTAATGATTATTTTGAGATTTTGAAACTCAGGTGTTGGTGGCAGGGCTTGTGCCCAGTGAACTCGGGCCCCTCTCGTCCGAACCCCCTGTGCGTTGACTCCCACGAGCGGGGAGGAGACAAGGGCTCTGGGACAGGAAGCGCCGGCTCGTTCTCAGAGCCCGAGGCCCGGGCGCCGGCCCCAGAGTGTGGGCACGTCCTAGGGGAGTGTGCCCCTGGGTGGCGCTGGGGCCTGGGCTGAGCTTTCCCCGCGCTTCCGGAGCGAGCCTGCTTCCTGCCAGTTACAGCTGCCATGAAAGTTTCGCTTTCAGTTGTGTCGAGATAATAGAATTAGTGATAGTGTTATTATTTCAGACTTGGAAAGCATTGGGGGCTGCTCACTCATTTTTAAGGCTGACATCTCAGTGTGTTGGACAGTTTTTGGTTCTGCTGTAGAGCTGAAACCAGGACATAGGGATGGAATTGAAATCTCTGGAGAAAAAACAACACAGAAAATAGAAGTTTTCAGTGATGACACAGTGGATGTTAAAATAATTCTTGGTCGGTACAGTGACTCTTGATATATTTTGTTCCTAGATGCTCTGTGCTCTGCTTTACCAGAGTCAGAGCCTCCGTTTTTGAAACTCTGTTTGCTGAAACTTACACTTTAGGAAAGTTAAAAAAATTTTTTATTTTCCTCTTTCCGAAGTGTTTGCAGCCTTCCCTGGCCTCCGACACACGCGGCCTACAGCAGAGACGCGCACGCGCGCTTCGGGGCAGGCTGGTTCTTTCCGACGGTGACTCCTGGCAGTCCGTCCGGGCCCGCGAGCCCAAGCCGCCTCACGCACACCGTGTCGTGGGCATTGTGTTAACGCCGCGGAGTCGGAGAGAACTCTTAGCTTTGCATAAGTTTCACGTTCATTTGAATCTACATTTCTCCTGGCCATGAGTCAGAGGGGAGTTTCTCACTTCTGTTTGTTTTGCTGATTAGACGGCTTACTGAAGTAAACATGTAGATCACCGCTGAGCGGTTCTGTGTGCGGGTGACTCAGCCGGGACCAGCAGCTAAAGCTCTGGTGCTGAAGTTCTGTTCAGATCAAATGCCTCTCTCCCCGGGCCTGCGTCGTGAGATTAGCTGCAGAGGATCGTCCTGGGCGAGGACTGGAGCAGACTGTTAGGAGGAAGTCGAGAAAGCGAAAACCTCTGGAAACTGAGCTGATAAGACTTCAAAACTCGGAGAAGATTTCCCGGCCTCACTGAAGAATAATAACAAAAATGATGATTCCGGGAATTTTGTGCGTTTGCAATAACCTGCTTACGATGGAGAGTCGCCTGGCAGTGTTACCATCCCTGCTCCTTAGAGACAGTTTGTGGAAGGTGGTTTTATGATACATTCCTGAAAAGCCTCCAGGTTTCAAATATGCAATATAAACCTCCTTATGAAAACTGCAGAACTCACCCATTTTATAAATAGTACCACACCTACTTCAGATTAAATAGGATTTCCACATTTCAGTGCAGCCAGTTAGCAGTAAGGGGTGGACGGGAAAACCTGGAGCAGGGCTGTCTGTCAAGAGCTGGTCCTGGTTATTTAAGTGGGAAGGTCTTGACCTTGCTGGTCTCATAATTCCTTTATGGTCTTAAAATTATTGAGGATCCCAGATAACCTTCATCGCTGTGAGTTGTACCTGTCAACACTGACCATCGTACAAATCGAAATTGAGAAAAACTCAAACCACATCCCGGAAGCCACCGGAGGAGTGGTGTCAGTCCTCGCCACGTGACCTCTGGAAACTCCCGGGCACCGAGAAGACAGAGAGGAGGCAAGTCACGCCTGGCTGTTGTCACGAGGGAGGGTTTGACCTCGTAGACCCCTGAGAGGATTTCAGGCACCTGCGGGGACCCCAGGTGATGCTTTGAGAACCGCCGGTTTAAATTGTTTGGTGTTATCACCTACCCACACTTCGCAGGAGCTTAGTAAGCAACGGGCAGTGAATTGTTTGAGAGCGCACTTCCTGATCGTGGCTGTGAGGGTCGGCCGCGGTCTCCCTGAGGCCCCGTTCCCTCAGCTGTGAGTTGTGAGGTCTCTGGCAGGTCTCTTAAGCGCTCAGAGCCTTTGTCTCCTCAGTGAAATGGGGGCTCGTGGGGCTGCTGTGAGGGTGCAGGGGACAGAGCACAGGCCCACATAGACACAGGCTGGGCCCCTGGCCCCCCAACGAGGGGGTCTCCTGACGGCTTTGGAATGAGATAGACGAACCTCCCAAGGACCCTTGGCTGGAAGAAAGTAGACGCCGTGGTCCCACCTGCCCCTGGTCCCCTGCCCGAGTCTCTCCCTGTAGTGTGTTCATCTTTCAAAGCTTGGACCTAAGATGAGTAATTCCTTGCACGTCCGAAGTCCAGGCTTACTGGGCTCACTGTATTTACGTTCACTTTGTTGTCTTGTTCGATGACATTTTGCTACTATTAATATGGTGGTAAAATGTCTCCTTTTGCTCCCTCTGACACCTTGCATTATTTCCCAGACTGATTCCAGCCCCGTTTTAGCAACATTCCTTCCCCCAACTTGCCCTTGACCGTGGAGCCGGAGTTTGGTGGGGTGATTTCCATCCGTTGCAGCTCATCCTTGGTTGCTTCCATGCGTCTAGGTTTTGTGTCCTGGAGCCCAGGGGAGATGGACAAGGGTTCCTTTGACAGCCTTCCATGCCTTCAGGGCTGTGAGGGGCCTTCTTGGGGGGGCAGGGTTGGAGCTGCCTGTGAGGAGGGGGTGGGTGATGGCTGGCGGGGCCCAGGCCAGGCAGCTCCCACCAGGGAAGATGGGCTTGTGGCCCGGGACCCTGGTGGCAGGAGCCCCCCACCGCCCCGAGCTTCCACAAGGGCGGCTGGGTTTTCACAGCGAAGGGCTGGACGACCATTCTTCTGCACTGGTCTCACAGGACACTTGTGGACTTTTTCTGAAACCAATAGAAAAACCTTCTCACCCCTTCTAGTCCCTTGGATCATGAACTCTTGCCTGTCCTAAATCCCTAGTTTCACACATTCAGTGATTACTGACTGAGCACCCTCTTTGAGGCGGGCTCTCTGCTGAGCCCTGGGGCGACGGAGGTATGGTGGCCATGATTTCTGGCTCTGGGGCAGGGGAGGTGGCCCTGGCAGCCCAGACGTAGGAGTCTCAGAAGATGGATCCGTCCTGGGAGCAAGACAGCAATTTCAGCATCGAGCATCTTTTCTGAGATGGTGGTAGGACATCCAGATGACAGGTTCACATGTTGTTTTGGAAGGCACGACAGGTGGGAAGGCATGGTGTCTGAACCGACCTCGGGGCCCTGCAGACCTCGGTCCTCATCCCAGGACCACGACCTATGAATGGAGGTGTCGGGGACTCTCCCTAACATGCTGGCGCTGCAATGTCCTCCTCTGAAGTCAGGGTCTTAACAGATAACCGAGAATGGCAGGTGCGTGTGTTACAGCGTTGGGCGTCTACAAGGGTGTGGTTCTCAGAACCTTGTTTGTGGGTCCGGTGCTGCATCGACCGTGGTCCCCTCGGTGTCAACTGGACAAATGGGGTGCCTTTGATCTAGGAGTCAGGTATACACAGCAGGTGTACGTCTGAGTTAAAACGAGGCAGCAGGGAGGTGCAGGGAAGGGGGCACACCTTAGTACAAGGGCTCAGAGGCAGAACAGAAGATGGGCTCCCGGTCTGTAAGCCCAAGCTGTCGTTTTGAATTCAGACAGGCTGGGGTTGAGTCCCTACCTCAACCACTTACCTGCTGTGTGAGTTCAGCTGAGTGGCTTAAACTCTCTGTGCCTCTGTTTTATCGTCTGTAAAAGTGTGGATAATAGTATCGCCTCCCATGTGGGCTGGTGTGGGAATTCAGTGAGATGACAGACCCTGGGGACTTGGCGGACTGTCTGGTGGGAGTGCCATGCCCAGTGAACGACAGCTCTTCCTCTGCCTTCAACCACGTTGCCGCCCACATGCAGTCCACACAGCCCAGCAAGTTACTTTAAGACCCGACCTGAAAGCTGGGCACAGGAGGGACTGGCAGGTGGGTGGTTCTGAAGCGGAGGACGTGCAAAGGGCTGTGAGCCTCTTTATCGGCCCTGGTAATGCAGATCCTTCCCGCAGGCTTGATCTTACTGCTTTCCGGTTTTCCTGCAGGTGTTCGTCTAGACCGTTCTCACCTTTTCTTTATAAGGCTCTTAGTTATGCAAGAAGCCATCGCTGGTCGCCCGCTGTTCCTTGCTGGGCAGGGCTGTTGAGGCCTGTGGCAGCACCAGGGAGGAGGCGAATGCCCAGCGAGGACTTGCCTTCGAGTGTCTGTCTACAGCCCTCTTGTTTGCTCCATCTTCTTGGTGCTCAGGGCGTCTGAATGGAGTCCTGCCCACTGGGTGAAGGCCACTTCTTCCTGTGGTCTGAGAGGGAATCCCATCTGTCAGGGGTGCCTGCTGAGTGGTCCTGTGTGAGTGCGTCCTGTCCATTTCCCTGTGCAAGTGTCCGTATCTGAGGCCCCCAGTGACGCCTTGGTTAATCTGGCCACGCTGGGCCCTGGTCACCAGCTTTGGTGCCACAATTTACAATGAGAGACAGATTCATTCAACTTCTTAGTCTGATCAACCTCCAGCCAGCCTGCCCCAGGGAGATGCCCGTCCAGAAGCACCTTCTCCTGGACAACGTGGGAAATGCCCTCACGGTGTGGTCTCACGTATCCAAAGATCGCGCGCTCTATGTCAACGCACGTGTTGAGGTCTCTTTAATCAGCATTAAGCTTTGTCCCACATCAGACTCCACGACCAGAGCCTGTGAGGATGTGGTCCCCCTGTGGCTCACGGGGGACAGGGCTTGAGGGGCTGTGCAGGGGGTGTTCCCGGCCGCCTGGGCGCCTGGTGGACTCTCCATCCAGGCTGTTGTGTGGAGGAAACAAAGCCATTCTGAGCAGCGGCTCTGGGACGGGCTTGTCGTGGGGAGATGCTCCGTCCTGTGGAGGGGAGTTTAACGGCCCGTCTCTCTCCTGCAGATGAAGTGATGCAAGTGATAGGGCTCCACACAGGGACGTGCTGACACCACACTCACCACCTGCTGATGGACAGAGCTGGGCCGAGACCCCGCAGATGCGTGGTAACGCCTGGAGGGAGGGCTGTGGCCCTGGGGGGATGCCCGGTGAGGCGGGGCTGCGCTGGTGCACATGCCAGGGGTGTGAGCTCCGCTATCTCAGCTGTGAGGGGCACCCACGTCGGGTCTGGGCAAGGTCACTGCAGGCAGCTGACCGAGGGCTCTGTGCCGCCCTGTGCGCCGCTGGGCCCTCTGAGGTCCGGCGCTCACTCTTCCTCGAGATGCAGTTGGTCAGGCCACTTGTGCTCAGTCTGCGATGCTGCCATAGTTATAAAACGGGGCCAGTTTCTGAAGATGCCAGCAGAGTGATCGAAGCAACTTGTCTAAACACAGTAGGACTTTTATCCACATTGGGGGAAGTGGCCAGCATGGGAGACAGGAGGAGAGGCGGCAGGACAGAGCTGAGGGGTGAGTGGGCTCCGGCTGCTAAGAAGCTGATCCAGGACTGTGGAAGGAGGAGGGTGCTTGGCAAACGTGCATTTCTGGATTTGCTTAACGCCTGCTGTGGGGTTTCTGACGGGGTTTGGGGATCGGTTCCTGGCCTGAGGTCCAGTTTGAGTGGCCTGCTGTCCCATCTCTGAGATTTTAAACACGGTGCTAAACTTCCTGCAGGGAAGACTTGAGTTTGAGTCCTGTCTTATGAAGCTCTCAGCCTGGGCCAGTTTCCAGGTTGGGCTGCTCATCAGTGGAGTGAGGACGGCAGTGGTCCCGCCGTGCAGGCTGCTGCTGGGGTCCAGTGAGCAATGTAGGCGTCACACCGTGCTCTGCGTTTCTCCCCCTGGCCGTGCACACAGTTACTGTGTTCATTAGCAGCCAGGTGGGTGAGTCTCTGTAGGGGTGTGTGAGGGGAAGGTAAGTCGGGGCCGCCTGAGGGTGGCGAGCACTGTGGGGCCCCAGACTTCAGAGGAGGCAGCAGGCTCCATTCTGAACATGTTGTATTTTGGACCTCCGGGTGTCTTCCTTGTGGGGCATAGAAATCAGAAGTGAGGCAGAGAGTGGTCTTGGAAACAGGGCTTGGGGTTTCTGTACATAAAGGCTGCCCCGGGTGTCAGTGTGGTGTCACCCGAGGGCCAGGGCTCACCTCTCCTCAAGGTCGCCTGCTCCCCTGGGTGCTGCAGCCCTGCCCACGTGACCCTAGGTCCTGAGCCTGGCGCTGCAGGACTCTGGCCAGCTGTGATGTGCACGGCGGGGACCAGAGGCATAGTGAAAACTCCTGGACTCTGCTGGCCGTGAAATCAGGGCCTTCAGGTGTGTGTGGGTGCAGGTGGGGAGTCCACCCCGGGCACCTCCTTTAACTTCTGGAGGCCTTGGCCTGACCCTCTGTGAGATGAGGGGTTTGACTAGTCATGCCCTCAGCATCCTCTCCCAGTGGACTGCTTCATCTGGGGTCACACGAATCCGCTGGACCACAGGCTCCTTCTTCGGCCTGTTTGGGTGCTCTGTGTGCACGTGGGCTGATGATCCACATAGGGCATGTTCCTGCCTGTCTGGGTCTGTGCAGGTGAACAGACAGCTCCCCACCCTGAGCTGCTGGGCGTGGGGATGCCCCAGCTGTGGGGAGCACGGACAGGAGGGCTCTCAGCCTTGCCCCTCTCTTTCTTCTTGTTCCTTTGCACCAGGGAGAGGGCAGACCTGCTCAGGGGGTCACTACACCAACCTGCTAGCAGATGCCGCCACCTGTGGCCATGCTCACCTTCCTCCTGGAGCTGCGGCTGACAGCATCCAGGTCAGTCCCCAGAGGATGCAGGCGCTTTTGAGGGCACTGAGCGAGGCTTCCTCCACCCATGCTGGTCCGCAGCTCTGTCCAGGACAACGGCAGCACATCTGTGAGAGCCGCTTTGCTCTTTGGGACAGCCGACATGGGGGCACACGTCTTGGTTTGATGGAAACGTGGTCCCAGGTTTGCCTGCCTCCATGGCGAGGTGAGTGTGACTGTGTTTATACGACGTCAGTACAGAAACGCCGAGGGCAGAGGAGCGCTGGGCTCTCGGGTCCCCTCCAGTCAGTGAAGAGAGGCCAGATTTTGACGCAAACACTTTTAATATGGTACCCTTGTAGGGCTGGAACATGATTTCTGCTTATTCTAATTTGTCCGTGTAATATGTGAAAGCAATACAAATGCTTCAGATTTGCAGGTTTATGAATAGAGAGCACAGATATTCCACAGGAGAACATGCCCAGGGTTCTTTTATGGGATGGAAGGGGGTCCCTCTGCCCACGTATATTAAAGTGTGCACCTGCCTTCAATAAGCCCAAGTCAGCATGGCTCGGTGAACCGCGAGCCAAATTTGCCTTGTAAACCGGTAATAAAAAGAGCAGACGTGTTTCTGGGCAAAGGAAAAAGTGAAGAGGTTCAGCAGAAATTTGTGAGCTGAAAACGATCAGTAGAGCCAATGAAATGCTCTGAAAGATTCTGTGTGATTGTGGTAGTGTTCAGATTCTAGGTTTTCGGAAAATAACCGTCGCCTTCGTGCAAAGTAATGTTTGCTAAGTGCTCAGCACTGTTAGACTGTGATGTCACGTGGTATTTGCTGCTGAGAAATAAAACTTCTCCTTCTGCTGTCACGCAAAACCAAGGACAGATACAACCAGTCCACGCTGCCCAGTCCCATAACCCGCTCAAGGCTTTTTAAGAAAACTGGTGGTGGTCGGCGGTGGACTCCCGGTTACCCATTCCCTCCAGCCTGACTCAGCCCCTGCTGGGGACGACGGAGTCACTTCTCTCATCACTCAGGGGGCCGTCCCGCTCTGGTACTGTGTCTGCCCATGTGCAGTGTGTGTGTGTGTGTGTGTGTGTGTCTTTGTGTGTACGTGTGTACTTATTTAGATGCAAGAAGGGTGCAGTCCTGTGGGAAAATGGATTTGTAGGACAGTCTGTAACCTTCTGGGACTAGGAGAAGAGGAGGCAGAGAAACATTGTGCTAAATGTTTCTAGTGGCTGAGTGTCCTAAGAGCAGGTCTAGCCCCCTCAGAGGGAACTGCTGGAGTCTTCCCGAGGGAACTGGAAGCGGGTGAAGGTGGGTGTGATTTGGTAGAAGCAGATTGAGACGATGTGGAACTCACCTGCTTTTGCTGGACTTGATGGATCCTGGTTGTCTATAAACCTTTCCTTTATCGTCCGCTGATGAGCGCGAAAGCTCGTGAGCCAGGAGGCGCAGAGCCGAGGCTCAGACGTGGAATAAACCGACTTGGGCCCTTGCTTCTCAGTCCAGGCAGCTGTGAGGGCAGATGTGGGGGCAGATGGTGCTCTCCTGTCGGCCGTCACCGTGCATGCTCCTGCGCGCGCAGCCCTGCCCCCTGCCCCTCCCGACCCCGGGTCCTTGTCCAGTCCTGGTGTTACTGAAGAAAGCGTCCAGGGGACGCCAGGCTGCACACTCTGTCAGCCGTGGTCATTGCTGTTTATAATCCCCGCCTACAGTTTATGTCCAGGTCTTGCTTGGAAAGTAAGCTCAGGCAGTGGGAGAGCCTGTGATGGGCCCGCACGTGCGATTCTAAATCATCATCCTTGTTTTCATTTTCCCATCGGGAGGATGTCTCTGGCCCTTCAGGGCTGAGTCACCTTCAAACACACGTTGATTTATACATGGAACCTCGACAGGGCAGATGGAAGGGGAAAGTTTTAGGATATTTAATAAAAACTATCTTCGGCTTCAAAGTGGAGGAGACAGGCCTGAACGCACGTGGACAAACATGCTGGCCTGAGTTGGCCATCTTAGCACCAGGGCCTTTCCAGCAGTTCCAGCGACAGATGCTCGCGATCTCGGCCAGTGCGTCCTTCGTTTCCAGGGACAGGAGACGTGGCCCATGCCTGCTGGGCACTCGGCCCGGTTAGAGCGAGTCCTGAGAGTGGGAGGAAGAGGGGCCCTGGCCGCTGCAGCCGGGTGGGTGGGTGAGGCCTGGGCCTGGGCCTGGCCGCGGAGACAGGCCTCTGGCCTCGGGCAGCTCTGGCTCCTCACCTGCAAAACAGGAGTCAGGTGGTAGGGACCCTGCCAGTCTGGGTTTTACATTAATTAACTTTCCTTCCAGTTTTATTGAGGTGTAACTGACACACAGCACCGTATGAGCTTAGGGTGCACAGCGTGATGTCTGACTTACGGGCTTCATAAGGCGCTGTCACCGTAAGTTTAGTGAGTATCTGCCGCCTCACACAGATACAAAACAAAAGGAAGTATTTCTCCGTGTGGCGAGGCCTGTGGGCTACTCGCCCAGCGGCTCTCGTGTGTTGCGTGCAGCCGTGTTGGTCGTGCTTTCCTGCTGCGTGTTGCATCCCTGGTCTTTGTTTGTCTGATAACTGGAAACTTGTGCCTTTGAGCACCTTCATCCGGTTCCCCCTCCCCTCCCCTCCCCTCCTGCCTCTAGCTCCACAAACCTGATCTCTTCCTCTGTGTTTGTCTTTGAAGTGTAGTTGGCCTACAGCACTGGTCGTTCCTGGTGCACAGCACAGTGGTCGGAACTTTCTGCACGTTTCAGGGTGACCGCCATGCTCAGGTGTGGCTGTGATCTGTCGGCACACGAAGACGTCACACAGTGACTGTTGCCTGCACTGTACGTCCCATCCCTGTGACTCATCTATTTTGCAGCTGGAAGTTTGTCGCTGTTCGTCTCCCTCACCTGTTTCTCCCTCTCCAACCCTGCTTCTTTCTTCTCTGAATCTGCGACTCTTTCTGCTTTGTCATGTTCACTCATTTGTTTTGTTTTTTAGATTCTATGTGCAGTGTTTGTCTTTCTCTGTCTAACTTTCTTCACCCAGCGTGATACCTTCTGGGTCCATCCATGTTGTAAGTAGCAAGAGTCCATTCTTTTTTTATGGCTGAGCAATATATGTCCTCTCACACCCTTGGCCGCTCTTCTGCTGGCGGGCGTTGGGCACGTCCGTGTCCTGGCTGTCGCAAGCGTGCTGCATGAGCTTTGGGGTACATGTGTTTTTTCTAACTAGTGTTCTCATTGTCTTTGAATATACACTCAAGAATGGAATTTCTGGATCATGTGGTAGTAGAACTACCAACATTTTAAATTTTTTGAGGGACCCCCCATACTGTCTTCCATAGTGTCTGCATCAATTTACAGTCCCACCAGCAGTGTATGAGGGTTCCCTTTTCTCCACACCCTCCCCGACGCTTGTTATTTCTTGGCTTTTCAGTAACAGCTGTTCTGACAGGTGTGAGGTTTTGGTTGTGCTTTGGTTTCACTTCCCTGATGGTCAGTGATACTGAGCATCTTTTCATGTACCTGTTGGTCCTCTGTTTGTCTTCTTTGGAACAATGTCTATCCAGATCCTGTGCCCATTTTTCTTTTTTCTTAAAACATTTTTAAATTGAATTTTACAGTCATTTTACAATGTTGTGTCAGATTCCAGTGTAGAGCACAATTTTTCAGTTGCACATGAACATACATATATTCATTGTCACATTTTTTTCACTGTGAGCTACCACAAGATCTGTATTTCCCTGGTGCTGTACAGTGTTGTCTTGTTTATCTATTCTGCATTTTTCAATCAGGTTGCTTAGTTTTTGCTAATAAGCTATGTGAGTCTTTTTGTCTGTTTTGGATATCA
This sequence comes from Vicugna pacos, assembly GCF_048564905.1. Classification (NCBI taxonomy): domain Eukaryota; kingdom Metazoa; phylum Chordata; class Mammalia; order Artiodactyla; family Camelidae; genus Vicugna; species Vicugna pacos. Next base: position 1,498,193 of record NC_133000.1, read on the forward strand.
GCTCCTTATCAGACATGCCCTCTGCAAGTATCTTCTTCCACTCAGTAGGCTGCTTTTTCTTTTTGTTGATGGTTTCCTTGCTGTTCAAAAGCTTCTTAGTTTGATGAGGTCCCATCTGTTTATCTTTGCTTTCGTTTCCCTTGCCTGAGGAGGCAGACGCAAAACTGTCGCTAAGACTGATGTCAGAGAGCTTACCCTCTATGTTTTGTTCTAGAAGTTTTATGGTTCAGGCCTTACATTTAAATCTTTAATACATTTTGAATCTATTTTTGTGCACGTGTGAGCAAGTGGCCCAGTCTGGCTCTTTTGCGTGGAGCTGTCCTGTCCCCCAGCTGCATTCTGCCGAGGCCGCCTCTCCCCTGCTGTGTAGTCCTGCCGCCTTTGTTGTGGACCAGTTGCCCCTACGCGTCTGTTTTAAAGATGAAGTCAGCGGCTCTGGTGTCTGCCCAGTTGCTGTTTTCAGCTTACCTGGTAAAAAACTGGGGAGTGAGGACCGGACTCCAGGCTTCCTACAAGAGTCCACTCTCAGGCGGTCTGGCACTGGGATAGTCAGGGAGTTTCTTGCTACCGTTTGGTTGTTGGTCCACGCCTCGGGCGGACAGGTGGGAGGACAAGAGCACAGGGGGATTATGGGTTTGTCGACACTGGGTGTTTGGGATGACGCCGCTCACAGGTGAAGTCACCCAGTGCGTCTTGATGGTGTACCTGCGATTGGGCCGTGTCAGTGGGCAACAAGTCCTTGCTGTCAGGGAGTTCACATCCTAGTGTGGGGACAGAGAAAACAAAGAAACACGTAACAGATCTGAGAGCAGGGATTGCTGCCGAGGACACCAAGACGGGGGAGAGATGGGGAGTCTTGGAGATGGGGTGGGAGGGGCCATGCTACGCGGGGCCACTAGAGGAGGCCGCCCGGCCAGGAGACACGTGGACAGAGGCTGGAAGGAGACCAGCCATGTGGTCTGTGGGAGCAGAGAACTGGTGAGTCGGGGTGGGGCAGGTTGCAGGGGAAACCCGGCACCCTGTCTGGGTGGGATGGGCAGCTCTTGGAGGGTTTGAGAAGGTAGAGCCGAGAGATCTGTTCAGAGGTGGTTGAGAGTATCCACCTGAGAGGTGGTGGGCTTGGATCGGGGAATAGACAAGGCGGTGGCGGCCCATGAGCAAATGGAGGGTGTGTTGAGGATATAACTTGAATACAGAAGTTGTTGGTGGGTCGGGCGTGAGTGATGGAGGAAGAGAGAGTGTGGAAAGGCTGGTGGTTTCCGGTCTGAGCACTGGGAGCGTTGACAGGAGGCACGGACCTGTGTGCTTGGCTTTGGACACGCAGGGCTGGGAGGCGACTGGAGAGAGGCCATGTAACCCGAGGGTCCACGGGACATCAGCAGATAGACTTCCATCTTACTCCGGGTCTGAGCAGGGGGCCGGGGCGTAGGTGTGAGCAAGGAGCGGGCTGGTGTCGCCGGCACTCCCTAACCTGTGTAACTTGCATGGCCTGGTCTCCTCCCCGCGTCTCTAGGGTTCCTCCCTGGGCGCCCACCATTCTGACCGCTGCTCAGAGCGGGGTGGGGGTAGTGATTGCTCGCGGGGGTGAGGGGCTGGGGAAAGGGAACCCGGGGCTGGGAGTGACCCAAGGAAAGAGCGCTGGTCTCTGTCGCCACAGCAGCTCCCGGCGTTGGAAAGGAGGGAAGAGACGGACAGGTGATTTTAGGGCTGCCTGCGGGCACCTGAGCGTGGGGGTCAGAACCCACCTTCCCGGCAGCCTTGTTGCAAGGCTGTGTGTTCCTCTGGAGCTGGGGCATTTTGAACGTCTCCTGCTTGGTCTTTAGCGGTCGTGTGTAGATGTGCTTAGAATTGCCAGCACTGTGACGGGCTGGGGGCACAGTCACCGAGGTGGGTGCGCAGGGCGCCGGCCGAGTGCAGCTCTGCACGGTGGCATTTTTAGTCGTGGGCCAGGGCCGAGACTCTTCCGGGCCCACTGGACTCAGTGCTCATTTGTGAAGGTGTCGGGAGCGTCACCTGTGGAGAGGGATGCTGCGATCTGAGAAGTTGACGGCGGCACTGTGAACGCCAGTGTACTCTCCGGCGCGGCAGCCGGGGGTCCTCTCTGAAAGATGATGGCGGTGGCGGTGCGGTCTGTGTCCCAGGGCAGCACCGAGCTCTGTCTGTGGAGGGTGGAAAATGTCCCTCTGTTGGAGACTGAGAGACACAAACAAAACTGAACCTTTTGCCAACAACCTGGGTTCCCTGAATCGAGGCTGTAAGAAGTACATCTTTTCAAAAACAGAAATCCGGAGAATTTTCTGGGTCTTTAAAGCGCCAACTGCAATCCCACGACTCGCAATGTTACCATCATGCTCTGATCATAGATTGCTTTCTCCCCTTAAGTTGGAAAAGGCTTACTGTGTATAGAAGAGGGACCTCAGTGGATGTGAGCGCTGAGTCAGCGCAGGTGTTTTGTTTTCTGCAGAAAGACGCAGTTGTGCAAAGTCAAGACTTAACAGAACAAGTGCAAGTGTCTGGATGGGTCTCCTTGAAAATTCACACACAAAACACACAAACACAGACACACCTTACAGTTTATAAAACTCAAAGGCATTTAAACTGCGAGTCCTCACGGGCTTGTTGCTCTCTGGGAGGCCCTCTCTGAAACAGGCTCAGTGTTTCTGGGCGTCTGGGTGTTGGCGGAGAACAGAGCTGCGGATGATGGGGGCGCCGCAGGGTGTTGTCCACCTCATCTGTGCTCTTTGCCGTCTGGGTTGGCATGTGTGTATTCACGTGTGTGTTTTGATGAGGCTTTTTGGTGAAGGAAAGTGTGAGATTTGATAGGGAGTCCAAAGCAGAATAATTTTTATTTGCAATAGTGTTGTACTCCTGATGTATCTCTGAGTCTAAATAATACGGAAACAGTGAGTGCACAGGCAAAAGAATTCTACCAGCAGAGCGGAGAGTATTGGATTTGTAGGAAAGAGACCTCATAAGATTTTCCTATTTGCCTTTAAAGGAAGAATCTGTCTATAAATGCAGAAAGGTATAGCCCTCCAGATGTTTTTGAACAATCAGTTATGTATTAAAAATGGAAGCTACTGTTTCGGTCTTTGAAATGGGAAATAAAATGACTTCTGATTGTTTTCTGAAGCCGCAACAGGATCTACATATGTTTCCAATGAGCGTGGTCTAGCAGGCATTAAGTTCTAACTGTAAATTATTTGTTGCAAATTGAGAATGAGTTGTCTGAAAGAGGTAAAAGGAATTTGGTGCTGTGTACTGTGCTCCAGTTCCAGACTTGGATGGGCACATCCAGGGCCCAAGATTTTCTCCCTGAAATTTCTGGTGTTGTCCCAAAGGCTGCAAAAAGTCCCACAAGTGAGGAGTGTGCAGGCAGGAGAGCTGGATGGGGAAGGCGCCTAGGGCCACCCAGAGCGCGACAGCCTCGGGCGCTGAATTGCGGGAATAGGGGCCGTGGCCTTGGCTGCAAAGCCAGCGTCTTGCCTTACATCTAAAACGAAAAAGCAACGAGCATGATTTAGTTCTGCTCCGGTCAGTTTGGAACCTGTGTCACAAAGGTGTGATTCAGCCTTTGTGCTCAGATCCTGTAGGTGAATGTTTAACCCATCGTCTGGTTCAGAATGGCCGGAGGAGCTAGACGGTGTGTCCTGAAAGTCATACGGATTCCTTTTTGTTTCAGCGAGGTGCGAGAGTTCTTCATTCTCCTCCTCCTTACTTTAAGACACGTTCGTTTGCTCCCAGACACCAGGCCCTAGTCGGTGGTCGTCCTGTTAAGTGGGTTTGCCTTAAGAAAAGCATTTTTCTTCTTTTTAATTGTTGGCTTTTACAGCTCTCAAAATGCATCCCCCGATTCCCTAATGTTCTAGACAAAGCAAAAAATTATAATTATTTTTTAAGTCATGACATAAATCTCCAGAGCATTTTCCAGTGCGTTTTAGACAGCCGACTAAGTAGTTTCTATTTCTTTTCATTTCCATGTGATGAAAAAGTGGATAAATAACCTAAATTTAAATAACAGCAATCACTGAGAATGCCAATACCTGCCAGTCATCCTGCTTCACCAGTGAAGGCTCCCCGTAGTAGGCGGACTGGAAGGAAGAATGGAGCAAGTACTCTCTGGGCTGATTAGCTACAGAATCCATAAAGGGCCAGGGCAAATTAGAATCAAATTTTAAGGAATTTATTTCATTTTTCCAATTACTTAAAAATTTAAAACAGACCCATCTACTCTGGATTCGATTTTCATATGGTTGCAACGCAGTTCGTATTTTGGAGCGAAGGCCGGGGAAATCTTGAAGCAATCTGATGAGATTTCCTGGCGTGGATACACCCTAGGCTGCCCACCTCGAGGCCCTTTTGGCATTTCCATTAGAGAGGCAGGCTGTGTGGACCAGATGACTTTACCATGGGTGTTTGAGCTGTGTGGCGCGGCTGGTGGCTTGGCAGGGTCCCATGCAGGTGCCTGGGGGTTCTGTTCAGGCCACGTTCAAACATGCAGATGTCACGTGGGGGTTGACGGGCAGCAGTGACTTTTAATGGAAAAGTCAGGGAGTCCCAGTGATCTGGGCCAAGGGGATGCCCAGAGAAGTGCTGGGCTGGGGTGTGCCCCCTTTCAACCAGGGCTTCTGGAAGATGCCCAGGGAGGGGCAGCTCTGGCTACTGCCCACCTCGGGGTCGGGGGCAGCCCCTGCCCTCAGGACCTCAAGAGCCCAAATTGGGGTTTTTCACATGACTTTGCATGGGAGATCCTGGACTCCAGATTAGTGAGCGCTGAGATTTAGTGAACGGTGAAGTGCCTCTTCTTCAAGTTTCTGGAATCCAAATCTGAAGGGTGTATGGAGTTTGTTGAGGCTGCAGGGTAACTTGCTGGCTCAGATTGGAGTCTGAACATTGAAGGATCAGCAGCACCTCTCGGAGAGGCCAGGGAAATAGGATGAGCAGCTGCTTTAGGAAGAACAGGCAGAACTATGTGTATGCTTCTCGTTTTTGACGATCCCTGAGGACATAGGAAAACGGCTTGTTCCCAAGACTTGCTGGGCAGAGAGGGAGAGAGAGAGAGATGTCAGGAATTCCCTGGTCGTCCTTCTGAGTGGAGTGTGTTTTTCTCCCTGCTAACAAATTCTCCCAGGTGGAGGAGGAGAGAAATACAGATGTAGGCACAGGTCTGTAAAATCTGCCCCAAGAGGTTGCACAGTGAAGGCGGGAAAGAGGCAAACGCTGCCTTATCGCGGTCGCTGCTGGGCTGGAGTGGGAGGGGATTGTGCAAGGTTTTCGAGAAGCCTGCGTCACAGGCCGGAGCAGGGGTGAGTTCCAGGAAGCTCCGGGTGGAAAGCTGTGGGGGCTCGGGCGGGGTGCAGGTGGGTCCAGGACTTGGGGGTCCATGCGTGCCACTAGACGTGCCCACAGGGATCCAGAGTTATTCGCAGCTATGGTGACGTGCAGGAGCGGTTTGAAACATGGGGGCAAGTCTGCACGGAACACGAGGTCCAGGGGGCTGTGGGCGCGGTGAGGTGAGGGTGGGCACCTGGCGAGTGCGCCCCGGAGCCAGGCGCCCTCCCGCCTGGGCGCCAGCGGCGCACACCCTGCTTCACGGCTGTCCTGCCCGCCCTCGCCCGCCCTGCTCGGGGCTGCTGTTGTGCAGCTGCAGCGTGTCTCTCTGGAGACCTGCCGTGACTGCCGCTGACGTTGTTTGACTTCAGAAGTCTCCACTCACTACTACCGTGATTTTAGAAATATTTTTAAAATGTTATTTTAAGGAACTCCACCATGCCACGTTCCCCTGCAAGTCCTCATCCCCAGCGCAGAAGCCCGTGGGAGCTCCAGGAGGCTGAACCGGGTGATGGAGGCAGCCAGCGAGGCCACGGGTCCAGAACAGGAGGAGAATTCAAGAACTTTTCCATATTTATGACCAGTAATGATAACTGCAGTGTAGATGGGCAGAAACGGGAAAATGATGAGGTCATAGTCTTTTTATCACATCAAGAATGGGGAGTAAAAATGGAAAGAAAAAAATGTGTTTACTTGTGTGGCAAAAAAGAGTCAGCACCCTATAGAGTTAAGTCAATAAGCACCTGCATATTTAAGTGCAGTTCACTGGACTGTCTTCTTACTGCTAGTTCTTAAGAAAGCTTGAGAAAATCTTCAGAAATTCAATCGGCTCTTTATTTTTTTAAAGAAAATTTCCTTTTTGTCTTTGACATTCCTAAATTCCATTCTGACGTGATAAGGTATAAGGCCACCCCTGTTCCCGCACCTTCGTGTGGAGTCTGGGGGTGGGGTGGGGGCAGCAGTCCGTGTTCTAAAAACCCTCCTGCTGATTCTGATGCGAATTGGAGGAGAGGGCCGGTGCTTTAGGCTCATTTTCCACATTCAGCCACAGAGTAAACTCAGTCTTCATGGTGTGTTGGGGGTGCCCTTGATCAGCAGTCCTCAGAGTGTGGTTCTGAAGCCGCAGCCCCACCGCATCAGGAGCTCTAGGGCTGGGGCCCAGCAGTCTGGTTTAACAGTCAGCCCTCCTGGGGACCGCTGCACGCTGCGTTTGAGAGCCACTGTCCCAGCCCAGTGCTCCTCGGAGTCCTGTGTGTATGAGGGCCACCTGGGGTCTTGTAAAATGCGGTTTGTATCCTGCAGGTCTGGGTGGGGCTGGAGTGTCTGCTTTTCTACAAGATTCCAGGTGTTGCTGGCGTTCCAGGTCCACGGACCACCCTCCAAGCAGCCAGGTTCTGGAATACTGTGGTCCTAGAAATGCACATCTTCTGTTTAAATGGATAAAGTGGCATTCGAATTGAGATGTCACTCCCCGTCTTGACAGTGAGCCCAGCCAAAAATAAATGATCTTCTTGAGTAAACCTGATGACATTGTGAGTTCCTGAGGCTGTAACTTGGTGGTTTGATGTCTCTTTGGCACACAGTAGGCACTTAATAAATGCCACAGAAAGAGCTAATGGGGGCCTCCCCCGAGGCTCCCCAGGGGCCTCTGCCTGGGCCATCAGGGGTGTCGTTCCACTGAATCTTTTCTCACTACAAGAAGGTGTTGGAGCCAGAGAGAGGCCTGCGTGGACACGGACGGCCCCGGAGCCCCAGGGAAGAGCCAGACGTCCTCAGCACTTGAGTCCCTCTGAGCGGCTTCTGCTGGTGTCAACACTTAGCTCATTTTTTCCTTTGGCTCAGGTTCACCCTTTTAATCAAATTCCATTATTGGATGGCTCTGTGCGGTCAGCACCAGTCATTCTGCTAAATCCTGTCTCTTCCTTCAGCTCCTTTCATCGGCGTGGAAGCGGGCATGCACATCTGAGGCCGGGCAGGAGCTTTGTTGGCAAGGAGGGGAGTGAGGACCACCCCCGACCCCCGCTACTGGGCTCCCCAGCCCAGGCCCCTTCCTCTGCCCGCAGGGCTTTGCTCCCTCCTTTGTTTGGGGCACATCCATCTCCCCCCACCGCCCTGGGCTCGGGGCTCCCCCTTCACATTCTCCTGGTTAACAGAGAGGCTAACCTCACCCTGAGACGCTTACCACGCAGGTTCTTTTTGGTTGAGGAGATTTCGGCCCTTTGTGGTAAGTTGCAGGGAAGAAGGGACTTAGAATCAACTAAGTGGTAGGTTCACAAGTGCTTGCAAGATGCTCAGAGCCTTGCAGACATCAGGTGTGATCTCATCTAAACCTGGGCCCCTGGACGCCTGGGCCACTCCGGGAGCAGCTGGCACCTCTCGCGAGGGGCTGTCGGGAGGTGCTCCTGGCACCTCTGTGGGCCCTCCTGGGATGGCGACTCCAGTCAGTGAGACAGCCCCGTAAAATGGGATTGCACGCCTCTAAAGCCATTGTCCAGTTACTTACTTTCCTGTGCCTGTAGCTCTGCCCTGTAAGCGTCTGCTAAGACCTTGTACCAGATGGAAGAGGAAGGTGTAAACGTTTCATCCTTCTGCTTTTTTAGGACAGTGAAATGTCTGGTTGCACAGGAGGCCCAGTAAGTAATCAGTAGGGAGAAGTTGAGAAGCAGATTTTGTTCCCTCCCCCACCGAAGAAGTGCAGGTGGCATCGGCCTCTTTGAGGGGTCAGGCGAGCCAGGATCAGGCCTTTTAGAGTTAACCCTGAGTGCTCTGCGCTGGGTGCACCATGGGTGGTTGTTAAATTGCAGCCCGGTCCGCCCCGCGTCCTCAGTGGTCCGCGGCCCCGGGACGGCCCCGGGCTTTGCCTGCTCAGCTCACGGGCACTGGCGCCTCTGACAGCCCCTCACCTTTTCACATAGTTCCTGTAATGCGTCAATAAAGTTTTGACATCAGGGCTGCAGAGGAACAGAATTCAGGTTCACAAGTAGAATAACATGCAAAGGAATGTCCGGCAGCCAAAGCACCGTGCTTTCAGATCTGTGGAACTGGTTTTGAAAATGGGATGTGCGGACTTTCATTACTCTGTAAACAGACGCTGTGAAGTTTACAGCTTGATCCAGGGGTGCAGTGCGGTTCAGTCCCAGTTACTTTGTGGATCACAACTTCCCTGCGTGGGCTCTAAACCTTTCTCTCGCATGAGTCTGTGTTTTTCCTCCTTTTGCCCTGAATCGTTCTAACTTTCACAAAGTGGAAAGTGCTGGTGCATCTCTTTGGCCAGCACGGGCGCAGGGCTCCGTGGAGGGAACAGAATGCGCCCTCTGGCTCAGGCATCCTCTGCAGTGCAGCAGGCAGAGCAGCCCCTGCGGGAGCAGGAGAGGGACTCGAGCCTGACTGCAGGGGGGGGGATGAGGGGGAGGTGGGGGGGCGGCGGACAGTCAAGGACAGGCCTGCACGGCTGCTGCCTGGGGGCCGCCCCGCCCCCCGGCTGCCCCCTGCGCATTCAGGACCCTCCTCCAGGGCCTGCTTCTGTTCTTCTGGACTGCTCTGTGCCCCACCCACTAGCCCTGAATTTGAACAAAATGAAAAGGCAAGAAAAATTTACCCCTGGGAACTCTTACAGGGACACCAGATCCATCTCCCCCCACCCAGGACTCCATCACTCTGAGGCCTCGGCACAACAGGAGGCAGGCCTGACTTCATGCATTAAAGGTAGGACTCCAGGAAGGAGATGAGCCTGCTCCCTGTGTGGGGGTCTCCATCCTTGCTAAGTGCAGATAGTAGTAACCCATGACTGGCCGTATTTTAGTTTCTTCCTTAGTGTGCCGAAGTCCAGGTGAGCTCCAGGATGGTGGCTGGTGCCAGATGGGAGAAGTACCCCTCACTTGGCCCTGTGTCCACTCCGATGCCCTTTGAGGGTCTTGCCTGGTGCCCGCCTCCTGTGCCCAGACCTGCCTGTGTGGCCCACCTCTCATCAGAAATGTACATATGGGTCTGGTCTCCAGCAGGTGCTGGAGGTGGGTCCCCACCCTGCTGTCTGATGCAGCCGAGCCTTGAGACAAGGCTGAGCCGTCCCTTCAGCTGGTAGGCACCTTGGACACCATCATGGAGGGCGTGGCTTTCACTTCTGAGGATGCGTGACTTTGAAGCGGTAACCCTGTTATGTTTTTCCTTAAAGGAATGCCTTAAAGGATATGACAGGCTTACGTCTGCTCACACCTGAGGACAATTTTTTGATGATGTTTTAACATTGATAATCTTTTGGCTTCTTCTGAGCTCAAGTGAGAGTGGCCAAGAAAGAGATTTACAGTGACCCCCAGATGTAGCGCTGCCCCTTCACGCAATTGCAATTCCTTCTCCTGCAGTTAGCAAGCAGGTTTTGGAGAGTCCTTCCCTGGAAATGGCCGTCTGGGGGTTCAACTGCCCCTTCTGACCGTTTCCTTCATTGGCGGCCACGTGGGGCCACTCATGGGGAGAGGACGGTGCTGCTCCGGGTGAGGCAGGTAACCAGGCCTCCAGAGGAGAGGCTCAGGCTGCCCCTCTCTCTGGAAGTAGGATCTGGGGGGCGTGCAGATGCCCTGTTGTCGAGGAAGTGGAGCCGGGAAGCGCATCTCCTGTGTGGCCTCGGTTGGTCAGGCTCACCCTCGAATCTGAGTTTTCTCAGATTCCTGTCCCCCTGCCAGGTCGTTCCTCCAGGGAGCCTCCCCAGATGCCCAGGCCGAGGGAAAGCAGCCCTGCTCACTTCCCATAGCAGCCTGGCCTCTCCCGAGTGGAGGCTGCCTCTGGCAACCCTCTGGGGTGCATCCTGACTCCCCTTCCCGCTTGTTGAGCTTTGCTCAGACGGGACTTCTAGACAGTGATCAGAACATGATAGATTTTTAAATGAATACTTGCTGGATGACTGAATGTGGGTCAAGGGTCTCTTGACCCTTCTTCTCCAGGCTCACATCCTGCCCACAGCACCTCACAGGAGAGGGTCCTTGTAACTGAAAGTTATAACGGTATTGCTGCCATTTTCTGAGCACTTACCATATGCAGGAAACCGCATGAGCGTCTTCACAGTGCCCTGCAGAGTGGGAGAGTCCGTCTTTGTTCTACACACGCTGTTAGGCCGAGGGTGAAGCTTCTCTCCTGGCCGAACAGAGAAAGGCAGAGGCTGGGGTGCCGTCCCGTGGCATTCCTCAGGGCCCCAGCCAGCTTTTCAGCTCCGCCAGTGACTGGTGTGTCAGGCGGACACGCTGGAGCAGACTGCGGTACAAGAGCTCAGTCAGAGAAACCACCACAGCTCAGTGGCTTAAAACAAAACTTGTCTGTATTTCTCATCCACACTTCGTGTCCGTCTCATGCAGGCGGGACAGTGTTCTCATTGCAGCCACTCAGGGACCCGGGGTGACGGTGCGGCCACTCCTCGGGCAATGGATCACGAAGAAGACTGAGCAACGGGTACCTTACACAGGAAGTCAAGTGCTCAGTCATTTTTTTCTCCCAACTCATTGTCTACGTTTATTCTCTTGGTCTTACCTAAACACAGAGGGCTGGACAGGCCAGTCCTCTCTGTCTCCTGGGGAAGAGTCACCAGGACAGCTAGCATCACTTTCTCTTGGGTACCAGCGGGCAGGCTGACATCCCGGCCGCAGCGTCGGCTGCTTCCCATGGAATGCTTTCTGACCCCCCACCAGCATCAGGACCACTCTTGGAGGCATCTCAGTCCAGATGGAAGTTATAGGTATAGATTAAAAGGAAAAAAAATACTCTAATGTCCTGTCAATTCATTTCTTTCCTCTAAGCCACGTTGAAGTAGACTTGTGAGAGCAGATCTCTTGGTTGTGAGGATGATTGGCCTGCAAGCGCAGGAGGTGAGGAGCAGCTCCTACTCCTTACGGACCTGCAGCCCTGCTCCCCCGGGCAGCCGCGGGTGGGCTGGTCTGCTGGGGCCAGCACGTGTGGCCTCTGTCGTCACCATCTGTGATACTGTGAACACTTCAGTGCTGTCATGTGGCAGGGGCTTCCTGGGACCCGTGTCTCAGCGCTGGGCAGCCCCCTGCTGAGGGGAGGAGAGGGCAGGCTGACATTTCTAGAGCATCCTGTCCATTTGGTTTAGCTCTTCTGAATGCGGAACATTCTAATGTCGATTTAGTAAGGCTGCCAGGGTGCCGGCCTGCACGCCTGCTGATGCCAGGAGTTAGGGGTGTGGGAGCTGGGGAGCCGGGGCGTCTGCCCTCAGGACCCTGCACTTCAGTGAAGGCTAGAAAACAAGCGGCAGAAGGGGATGATTCAGAGGATGATTCAGAGGGGATGATTCAGATGATTCAGAGATTCATTATTATTATTTTTATTATTTCTGAGCAAGCAGTGTAAACTTGGGGGTTGCGTACAAAGTCAGACTCTGACAGTTTTCTGCCAGTCCTTAGCCTGAAGCTCCTTCTCTGAATGTGTGAGAAGAGCCCGTAGGTTCATTAGTAAGACCAACACCTTCAGCTCGGCCGGCTGCACTCCTGGAGGGAAATCTCGAGATCCTGGCGCCTCCTGGGCGGCTGGGACACAGCAGGGTCTCATAGAAGGTGCTCTGGACGAATAAATCCAGGAATCAGGCGTTACGGTTAGAACCAACCACACCTAAATACTGACCGGCTGATCCAGGAGGGGCAGAAAGACAAGCAAGACGGCCGAGGTGCTGCGTGCAGGCATGTGGTCAGTGCAGCTGTGTCAGTCGTTGCAGCCATTCTGTGCGTGCGCGCATGTGTGCGCCTGTGCACAGCACACCGCCGCCTCTGGGATGAAACTCCACCTTGACGCCAGTCACCTAACGGGAAAGGCCCACGTGAAGAACAGGACACCCTTCATGACCCCAAATCCCTGGGAACCGGCATGTGTGAGCCGCTCCAAACTGCGGGTCTGCCCTGTGCCCCGGGCCCCGCGGCGGCCGCAGAGCACAGACCCTCACAGCCCCGTGGCCCGGGCATGCAGTGGGCCAGCTCTAATTTTAGCTGGAGAAAACATGCAGGTGACCTGTGGCTACCTAAAAATTGTCCTTAAAATTCAATTTAAGAACATCTTAAATTTTTTGTTCAGAAGATATGCAGAACCTACCCAGATATTATGAAAAAGATAGCTTCTTAAAGAAAAAAGCCTGGCACGTTGGTTATCCCGAAGCTTCTGCCCTGGCCGAGCCAAGAGCAGCCGGGGAGGCCAGCGCCCCCTCCTTCTGGGGTTGCTGGGAGCACAGTGGCCGAGACTGGGGTTGTGACGGGCACTGGCTGCAGAAGGGCGGGCTGCATGTTTCCCAAGTCCCTTATAAAGAGGGTGACTCAGTCTTGAGCGTTCGTCACTGATAGGGACACAGGTGTGCTGAGGCCAAGGCCAGTGTGGGGTCATTGCTGTCATAGACGAGGCCATGCTGACCAGGGGTTCCTCTCTTGGAAAAGTGTCTTATTGGAGGCGGCGATCTGGATGCCCCTGGGGTTTCCAGCGTAGGTGCCTGGTGCCTGGTGTCTGGAGAGTCCGGGAGAGCGAGGACGCTGGGGAGCTTGTCTGGGCTTGGGGCACTCTGGTGTTTGCCGGCGACGTGGTGCGGCTGCCCCACCTCCCAGCCGCACGGACGTCTTCACCTCCTCACCCGAGTGTCCCCTCCCGTGTCACTGTCTCCCAGGCCATGTGGCCCGCAAGGATGGAGTGTTTTCCTGCCCTTCCTGGGCGGCTGTGGGACTCGGAGGTCACCCCCAGGCCTCCGGGGCCGTGGCCAGTCGTGGTTCTTGGCGTCTGAACCTCATCTGACCACACCTGATGCCCAGATCTGGGCAACAAAGATCGGACACGCCCTGATTCTGAGGAGACCTCAGTTACGTGCTAGTGCTGCTCTGTTTGCTCACCTGATGGGATGCTTCATTTCGACTCAAATGTGATACCCTCACACCCGTGTGGTCAGCCCGGACACCTGCGCAGAGAGGGCTTCTCGAGCTTTCCCAGAGCGGCAGCCTCCTCGCCTGTGGCTCCTCCGACGTCCCTGCGGACCTGGGGAATCACGTGCCAGCGCCGCGTCTCCCCAGACGTGTGAGTGCGCTGCTTGCCGACTCAGTCCCGAGGTTCTTGTGTGGCTTCATGTGGCCTGTGGTTTCAGCTAACAAAAAAGATAAAGCAAACCAAGAGATGTTTCTCTGTTCTTGAATCTCAGGGTCACTTTTAGCTGGAGGTGATTCTTTTCACTGGTTGGAAATACCAACATGTGAATAGTATTCGGGGTTTGTTTTCCCCAAGAGTACAAGGAAAGCTTCATTGCTAAGGCACTTAGAATACCTGACTTACTGTGGATTCTGCTGTCTTGGGCCCTCCATGGCCCGGCTCTCTAAGGGAGGTCCAGACCCAGTCGTGCTCACCCTTAGCAAGTCCAGTCCCTGAGCTTCCCTCCCTCCACCTCCCCCTGTGTCAGTGAACCATCTTTTGAGACTTGGCTCAGGTGACACTTCCCTGAAACCTCCCCGACACCTCGAGCTGGACACGCTCCCTCCCTCCCTCCCCTCCCAGGACAGTCCATTCACAATCTGTTTCTTCCTCCTTCTCTCTTCCTTTTTATTTTTCTAGCACAGTCTACTTGCTGATTTTGTCACAGTTATCTTGGGTTCTGATGCAAGCCCCTTAGATCAGGAACTGTTTGTTCTGCACGTATTTCCCAAGTGCCGAGCACGTCACTTGCCTTGTGGTGACTGACACGTGAAGGTGGTTGGGTGGCGCGCTGGTGAGCTCCATTCACTCACTGACTCAGCGGTGACTTATGCGAAGGCCAGGGCTGGAGAGCACGTCCGCCCAGCGAGCCAGGTGCTGGCCCCCTTGCTCCGGCCCTGCTCAGCCGATGGTGGTTTGGGTGCTGGCTTGGCTGACCCTCCGTCTCCTCTGGAGTCCGTTTACACCCCAGGGCACCGTTCTGGATGGTTCCGAAGTTCTTGACTCCCTGGCCAGACAGGGTGATTCATGGGGAAGTGGAGCCTCTTCCACGAGAGGCTGGATGTCTGTTGCCCGGCATGTGCGGCTGGTGATTCAGCCTGATGGAAGTTACCGACCAGGTTACGTGAGGTGGTCCTCCCGGCTGTTGTCCTGCCTCTGTCTGAGCTGGTGTCTCGGCCGCAGAGCAGACCTCAGGCAGTGAGGATGCACTGTGGGAAGAAAAAGAGGATTTCTCTCTCTGAATCTCCTGTGTGTGAGGGAAAACCGGGCGTTTAGAGCTTTCGTGGTAATTCCCAGCCCAGGTCTTTCCTCCAGGACCTTGCTGTTTATTTCGATCAAAATGTACTGTTCTGTGGTGTGTTCCTCGTCTAAGCGCTTATTTACTTCCTGAGAAATCTTAGATTTGTTTAAAGGTGATTCCAAAGTATTTGGGGTCTTTTAAGGTGTGCTCTCTGTTATGTTTTAGACGAAAATAAGGTTGTGTATCCCAAGCAGCTTGTCAGAGTTCAGGGAACACTGATGGGGATGATGCGATGCAGAGATTAGGGACCCTTGGTTTACAGTTGGCTTGGTGACAGCCCATCTGAGGGCCATCTAGGTTTATCTGGGGTAGGAGCTCTACCAGGCGGAGGTGAAAGGCACTGCCTGGGATGCGGGGTGGCTGAGGATGTGCCCCTCCCTGCTGCTGTCTTGAGTCCTGGGTGGTGAGGGCCCGGACCCGAGATGTTGGGCAGGTCAGCATTGCCCTCAGCTGCATCCCTGTGATGCGTGCTTCTGCGGAAGTTTCCGTGTTCCCGTCAGACTCCCTGCCTGGGGCCTTTCCTCCGGGGCTGGTGGTTGGTGCTGCCGCCTGGCCTGGGCTGGGGAGACCCCCTGGCATTCGGGAAGCCAGCTGAGCTTCAGGGCGTGTCTCCAGGGCACACGCCTGGTGGCGCCGCACAGTTAGTGCAGACATGGACGTGCTACGGGTCAGAGACACACTTGTCCTTCTGTCCTTGTGACCCCCGTTTCACAGGTAAGGAAATGGGCCACATGGCCGGTTGGCGGCCACGCCCGGCCACGACCCCGGCAGCCAGGTCGGAGCCTCAGGCATCACGCGAGTCAGACTTGAAGGGGAGGAGGATGCGGGGCTGCAGGTGAGGGTGCGTCCCACCAGGTACCTCCCTGCTGCCCTGATCTCCCTATGACACCAGATGCTCAGGGGTGAGCTGCTGCTGGGTGTGTCCGGCTGTTGGGCAGCGTCGGGCTCGGGGTTGGCGGCTAGGGTTCTGGTGGCAGCCCCTCCGACGGGGTTGGGAGCAGGAAGGAGAGCTGGCGGGGTGTGTGCCCCTCTCCCGAGGGATGAGGATGAGGGACAGCTCTTCTCCAGGTTCTCGAGGGAGGACCTGGCCCTGCGGCTGTGGGGCTGGGGACCAAACGTGGGTTTGCGAGCAGGGCTGTGAGGGGTGCTGCTGTCGGGCGAGTGTGGGAGACGTCATCCCTGGTGGGGCTGGAGGGCCTGGACCCTCTGCTCTGACAGCCTGTGCAGCTGGGGCCCTGCTGCCCGGGACAGAGCTGGGCCCTGGGGGGAGCGAGGCCTTGTGTGCTGTTATGGTGACTGTGTTTGGCTAGCAGCCTCTGTCTTTCTGGTCTCTTTCCCGAGTGTGGTTCTTGGGTGCTGTGGACGCCATCCCTCTCTCGCTGTTTGGTTGGATATCTCACTGACTGGTTGGCTGAAGTACAGCTGGCTTACAGTACTGCGCACGATGTCACGTTGGCCTCTTACGGCACCGTCCTCTGGCGTTCACAGGTCGCGCACCGCACGCAGGTGTCAGCACCGCTGGCGGTGTCCCCTGTGCTGCATGCCATCCCGTGACTTGTTTATCTTGTCACTGCAGGTCTGCACCTCTTAACCCCTTCACCTGTTGGTCCTCCCCCAGCCCTGCCCTCTGGTGGCTGCCAGGATGTTCTCTGTGTCCGAGTCGGTTTCTCTTTTGTTTTGTTTCTTTGGTTCCACCTGTAAGAGAAGACATATGGTATTTGTCTTTCTCTGTCTGATGTTTCATGGAGCATCAAACCCTCCAGGTCCATCCGTGCTGTCCCAAGTGTCTGCGGTCACCCCTCTGCGTCCCCGACCCCCCGAGCGCCCGCCGCCCGCAGCCCCGCCGTGGGAGTGGGTGGTCCAAGCTGCTGTAGGGGCTCCCGGAGCTCACGTTTGTTCCCGGCTCCATGCGTCTTTGGCTCCGGCGTTTCTGTCGTCTACTTGAGCCTCCCTTCCTTTCTTTGAAGTGTAGCCTGGGTTTTCTGCCCTCCAGCGAGGTTAAGTACCTGTGGACCCATCCGACTTCACCTTGTCGTGACGGCCTCACGCTTTCAGGCGGTTCCTGCCCTGACCAGCCTCTGCTGGGAGCGCAGCTGCACAGCCGTCCGTTCTCCTGTTGTCCAAGGCCAGTCCCCGGGGTCGTGGGCAGTCCTTCTCCTCCCATTGGCTCCTGCGCCTTGAAGTTACTGTGGAACTGGACCCGTCCCCATCCAGCCTGCTGGGACGCCTCCTCTTCTGGTGCACGGACCCTGGATTCATTTCCATCCCATTGTCGCGGGGGCCCCAGACCTGCCTTGGCATCTGGTGAACTACTTGAGGCTCAGAGCCGGGCCTTTGTGGAAGGGTGGCTGGGGCACAGGAGGAGGGGAGAGGAGCCGTCCGCGTTTCCCTGGAGATGGACCGCCCTGTGCAGCCACCCGCCGGACCAGGGCTGTAGGCAGATGCTGAAGGCCCTGGGAGGGAGCCTCGAGGGCAGAGGAAGCCATCGGGGGACCAGACGTGGCCCAGAGTCAGGAGAAGGGCTCCCCTCACTTCACTTGGGGCATGGTCTGCCTTTAGGGCATGAAATGGGACTCAGCATGGTTTGTTGAAGGAAGGACGGAAGGTTTGAGGGCTCTGGAGGCCGGACCACCAGTCCCAAGTGTCTGGCAGAACTGGGCTGACCCTTTGCCTGCCGGCGGGGCCCCTGCTGGTCTGGGGATCCTCAGTCCAACCGCGCAGGTGCCCCGCACCCGGCAGGGGCTTCCAGAGGCCTCGTGACCATGGCCTGGTTTGTGCCGGGAGGTGAGGAGTCCTGGAAGAGACTTACTCCTCATCTGGCTACGAGGCCTCTTTCGGGGCAGGTGTCCGCTTGCTCACGTTTGGCCCACCGCACGGGGCTCGGGCTCTTTCCCTGGAAACGTCAGCAATGATTTGTCAGTTAATCACGTTGGTCTTAACGGACGGTACGGGCACAGCTGTGTTTCTACAGACAGAGGCAGTGGATCGTGAAGCTTCTCCTGACTCACACGTGCCCCGACGGCTCAGGGGCAGGATGGGAGGCAGGAGCCTGTGTCTTGGGCTTGAATCGCGTCCCCTGCCTCAGCCGCCTCCCTGCAGAGTCTCTGAGGGCTGAGTGCATGTGGACCCACCCGGCCCCCGGCCCCCTGCCCAGTGCAGGGGGAGAGGTCAGACGTGTTTGTGGGAGCTGGCCTTTCGTGGCTGGTCCTCCAGGCTCCTCCACTGCTGCCTGAGGCCTGCTGGGGGCTCCCGGAGAGCCTTTACTTTCAGAACTGGAGGAAGAAGGAGCCTGTGTTGGCGGGGCTGTCGGGGCACAGACTCAGGAAGGCAGGCTGACTGGCCTGTGCAGACAGCAGATGTGCACGGCCCCCGGGACCCTGCGGGGTGCGGGGTGCAGCCTGCATGCTCATGGCTCCCAGACTGGAGCAGCTCCCAGTTGAGTCCCCTGTGATGGTCACACATCCTCATTTCCTCCTGTGTGGACTCGCACACAGTCTTAGATCTTCTTTAAAATGGAAATGCTCTGAGTAACTTGTTGGCGTTTCAGACAATAAACTGGCTGAATGTACTGCCTTTTCTTTTAACACAGGGGCGTGAAGGCATGGCGGAGTTTGACCAGGAGGAGATGTAGGTGCAGATTTTGGAAGAATCTGACCAGAAACCAGTGACTGTGGGGTAGAGGGACGTGGGAAAGGGCACAGATAGCCTCGGGGTCAAAGTTCGCCTGTTCTCCAGTTTGCACTGGGCCCACCCGAGTGGTACATGGAGGGAGGGGACAGTCTCTCCCATCCTGGGGTCCCCTTCAGGTTCCCAGTGATTCTCTGTTCTCAAGACCCAGAACCTTTAATACAAGAGTTCTCCCTCTTGGTGGGTTAAGGGAGCTTTGCTAGGGCACTCACTCCAGCCTAATGGGCTGGCTCCAGGCTTCATGAGTCCTCCTCCAGCCTGTTCCCACTCCAGTCCTCCCAGCCATAAGGTCCTGGGTCAAAGCCAAGGGGCCTTGTGGCTGGGGTGCTGGTTAGTGGGTAGGAGTTCCTGGGAGCCCACGGTGTCCCCGGCTGACATCATTATCTTGCGGGGCATGGGAGCAGGGTTTGCAGAGAGATTTTTTCTCCCTCGTGGCTGGTGTGAGTGGCTGGGCCAGGGCTTTTTGCCATATGGGGGCTCCCTCCCCACCTGAGAAGTCCATGGTTTGGGCAGCATGGGCCAGCTCTGCCCTGGGTCCTGGGGGCAGATACGTGCCTTTGCCTGCTCCTCTGTTCTGAAGAGGAGGGACACTGCTAGGCAGAATGTCCTCCCCAAGCCTGTGTGTTGGGGACTCATCCTAGCAGCTCAAGATGTGACTTACCTGGCAAGAGGACCTTTCAGAGGCTGTCAGAGGGGGGAGCGAGGTTGTTAGGTGGGCCCCTAATTCAGTAGGACTGGTGTCCTTATAAGGAGAGGAGGTTGGGACGCAGACACTCAGAGGGATGGCCATGCGAGGACCCAGTAGGAAGGCGGCCACACCCACAGGACAAGAGGGGAGGCCTTGGGGACCCACCATGCCACCACCTCGATCTTGAGTTCCAGTCTCCAGGACAGGGGGACAGTGGGGTTCAGCTGTTTGAGCCCCCAGCCTGTGGTGCTTGGTCATGGAGCGTCTGCCACAAGCCCCAGCCTCCTCACCACTTCTCTGAAGACCAGAATCAGACAGAAGTCACAGCCTTAGCCCAGGCTCTGGCCTCGTCCAGGAGGTTCTGTCTCCGTGGCCCACCTGCTGTCCAGTGCAAGTCAGCAGGCCGGGTGACCTGTGAGCGACTGGCTGGGGTGCCCGCCCCGCCCCGCCCCAGCAGACAGACCTGCCACTGCTCGAGGACGAGATGGGCCAGGGCCCGGGGTTCGGGCCAGATGCCCCCCTCACAGCCCATGCCAGCCGTCGGGCACAGCTTTGCGTTCGTGGGCGAGTAGTCTGATGTCTCAACAACATTTACAGGGTGCCTTTGGATCGCGGCTTGTTTAGGTGGAGGACTGCCCACGTTTGTGGGTTCCTGATCAGCATTCGAATGGAGCGCGCTTTTTGTTGACATGCTGCGCCGCTCGCCGTCTCCGCTGACGGAGCCCGTCTTCCCACAGTTGGACTAAGCGCTGTGCTCACTCGTCAGGCCGACCGCGCGGCCTCAGAGGAGTTTGCAGACATGAACAGCAGCCTCAGAAACCCTTCTCGTGTGCAGTGCCGTAAACCCCTAACAGTTAGAAAGGCTGGGACAGTTTTGTTCTCAGTATTTGTTTGGAAATACTCAACTCAAACATCGAGATGCTGGTGAGAGGAAGTGATGTTTTCCTTAGTGGCTTGTCATGAAATGTTCTGTTGTCCTGTGGCGTCCTTAGTGTCCTGGAAGAGAGGATGGGCACCACGGGCACGCTCTGTAAGCGTGCATTCAACTAGTTCAGTGAACGTTGGTCAGAGGCAGAAAAGCAGGGTGACATTTTTAACCAGCTTGTAACCATCCAGTCGTTCTTCAGGGTTCAGAAATGACTGAACAAAGGCTTACTGAAGGTTTGCCAGCATGGAGCTGGGAAGGATGCCTGTAGCGCCTGCCTTTAAGGACTGACAAGGCAGTAGACCCAGTTCACAGTCACTAGAGAAATGCTCTCTCATGCCCATTAGTTCTGGAAATAAACGGAGATGACCTTTCAACGTGCTTGGCCAGATGCTCGGCATATAATCCAGTGTTCCATAAATGTTAGCTGTAATTGTCATTATTACACAAAAGATCAGGGAAATACAATAATCCACTTCGCCGTCTCGGGCTGGCTTTGTCCTTAGTCATCCGCAGGGCTGTGCCCGTGAAGTGGTGTTAATTGTTACAGGGCGAGCGCCTGCCCAAGGGCTTGGTGACTGTGGCCTTGCCTCCTGAACCCAGGGTAGGAGTACACAGCACCTCTCCTGGGTTGCACTGCATTTTGCAACTCAGGTTTTACATTTCCCTGACTTCTTAACAGCTCTCCCAGAATAGTCATTTTACCTGGCTTTTCAAACTCATATTGAAGTCTCTGAGCCCCTCCCTCATCCTGCAGTAGCCAAGTTATTTCTTGGAAGGTCCCTGTTCCCAGATTTCTCTGAGCTGGCCCAGCACCAAGGGTAGGAGGCTGCGGCCAGGGCAGGTGAGGTGGTGAGGATTGGAGGTACCTGCCCTGCCTCCAGGACCCTCTGCAGCCCAGAGGCCACGTGTCCGGAGACAGGAGCTTCCAGATGCGGGAGGCTGGTTTTCCATCAGTGAGAAATCAGCTGTTACTGAGCTGGGCCGTGGGACTTGGGGATTTGACTTGTTGGACATAAATGTCAATTTCTCTGGCTAATGCAGACATTCTGCTGCACAGCAGACAGAAAAGCAAGAATACCTTCACAGCAAGGTTTGGAAAGCTTTGGATGATGGATTCCTGCAGAGAAGGGAGATGTACATTTGTGTGTTTTTTCCCAGGGAGGGCAATATTTCTTCTCTATTGTGGAATGAATGTCAAAGTTGGAGAAATCAGCCATTTGTGAATTAATGTGTTTATAAAATGACAAGAAGACGGTACAGAATCTGAAAGTATGATTTTGGATCCAGTGTAAACATGTAACAGTCACCTTGTTACCTGCGAGATGTTTCCCACTCAAGCAGAACGGTGCCTGTGTCCGGCCTCCCCTCGTGCCGTGCAGACTCGTGCACACGCAGGGCGCATCTGCAGGACGTGCCTCAACAGCTCCAGCTCGGAGTTGGGGACAAGATGGAAAAGGTGAGATGAGGGACTAGAAGTGGGATGTCTTGTCCTTAACTTGCCTGACGCACGTGGAGCCTGAGAAGGGGTTAGAAGGAGTTCCTCAGCCAAGTGCTGCTGTAGAGCACGGGGAACTGTACTCCAGATCTGTGGCCACCTGCAGTGGGGAAGAATCTGAAAAGGAATATATGTGCTCGTGTCTGTGTAGCTGAATCACTGTGCTGCACACCTGAAACGAACACGTTGTAAACCAGCTCTACCTCAGTTGAAAAAAAGGAGTTCCTCGTTCCACATGTCATCAGAACCATTCCGGGTTTGGACTTGAGGGCGCAGACACCCCAGCAGTAAGGGGTTCGAATTGCGGCCCTGCTCTGCCAGTTCGCCGGCTGAGGTTCCCGACTGAGCTGTGTGCCCCAGTGGGCAAGCGCAGGCCATGAAGCACGTGCGGTGGCGGCCAGTCATTGCAAACGTGGAGCCGCTTCCTGGCGCTTCTGAGAACTTTAACTGTGTGCGAGGGTGTGGGAGCAGAGAGTCCAGGAGTTTAACTGGGAGACGACTTTAAACATTCACGTTGTATTGGAACATATGCGGGGAATATTATGGATTGAAAATGCAAACGTTTTGCAAGAATGTTGAAATTGAGACACTGAGTCCAGTGGGAATTTTTGGCTTGACATCAGCCTACTTGAAGTTTGTCCCCAGACTTCTGGGACTATTCATTCAAGGTTCTTTGTTGTGAGGGACTTTGATGGAAGTCTTTGAGAGGCTCTGAGTGTTAGGAGGATCTCAAATGTCTCCACTCAGATCTTTATCTGAGCAGTGTTTGTCTCCATACTGTGTAGAGCTTTAAGAAGAGAAACTTGATATTTTAAAAATTATGTAGGTATACTTGTAAGAGTTCTTCAGATACTGACTGAACATTTAAAAATAAAGTAGTTCTCACTGGTGTTATAGAATGATCATTGCAATTGATCAAATGTGTTGCAAGGCTGGGGAAGAGGTGATTTTTTTCTTGGAATGAAGATATTGTTTGTATACGAACGGGCTTAAGTCAGAGGAGGTCTGTTTCCAGAAGCTGGCTTTCCGTGAGGGACTTGGGAAGTTCCCGGTTTGTGCCTGGACCGTGAGGACGAGGAGCCACCGAGGCGCTGGGCTTTCCTGGGAGGCTCTTTCTGCCACACCACGGAGACAGCACTTTGCCGAACGTGTGTTTTACCCCCGTTCTTCTCATGCCAGGCCCCTGGGATCCCCGACGGCAGAAGCCCCTGGACCCCACAGAGTGGGGGCAGAGAAACTGGGGAGCCTCTGGTTCTGTCTCAGGGCTCTCAAGTCAGGCCCTTAGACTGGTGAGCAGTTTACTGACCAGACCTCATGTTTGTGTAACAGTGAACAGTTTATAGAGTACTTGACTGTACCTTAGAGTCGCAATTTTAGCCCCGAGCAGAATATTGCAGATCCTCTAATGTCGAGGCTGTTACGACTGGGGAGACTCCTTGTAACCTTTGTTTTGGGAGTGAAGGCGATGTGGTCCAGAGGAGTGGGGCTGGGGGGCTCGCTCTGGACTCTGGACCTCGGAGCCCAACGGGCAGCCTTCCTGCCTTCTGGACCTCTTCACAGCCCGTGTGTGGGTGCGGGCTTGCCTTCCAACAGGGGAGCACAGGTCATTCAGCTAATCTGGGGCATCTGTAAACGACAGAAAAAGAAGCAGAGGCTCAGGAAACGGGAGCATATTGTTGAAGCCACATGACCAGTGACTGACAAGACTGGAGAGAGGGCCCGGTCCCTCTTCGGGTCTTCCTGCCTCGCCGCCCGGAAGTGCGGCCACAGCCCAGCCCGGAGCCCGCTGACCGCTCCGGGCGGCCGGGAGCCTCTCGTTCGAGTGAGGGCAACTGTAAGCACAGACCATGGGACGAAAGGTTAAAGGAGAAATAACTCCCGGGATCTGCTGTTCACGCAGCAAAAGCAGTTTCCCTGCGATATCCAGGCGAGAATAGTGGCTTTCGCAGCGGCTGTGCAGAAGGAAGGTGCAGGGCTTGTCAGGCATCACCTCTGGCCCGCTTTCTGGGCGCCTGCTGACTTGAAGAAGAATCTGTCTGAGGATGAGGATTAATGAAATGGCTGAGTCCATTACTTCTGTACTTTTGGGATGAAATCTGATCATCCTGCTTCACATTCCTTCCCCTCACCTGCTCTGGAGAGCAAGTTGAAGTCTTTGAAAGAAAATTTAGTTCAGACTAGAACACACACAGACCCAGTCTCTGCCCTCCTCCTAAACGTATGGGGCTCCTCGTGGCCACAGGTGCATCTCTGCTGGTTTGTTTATGCTGTGCGGTTTGTTCCATTAAGGTCTAGTTTCAGGTGCTCGGTGAGACCCAGGCGGCCGGAGGCTGGCTGCCTTGAGCAGCAGTGAGTAAACAGTCCCTGGACCCATGTGCTCAGGACTGGTTTCAGAGGCGGCTGGAAACTTCCCCTGAGGAGAGCCTGTTGGCCCCAAAATCTGCGGCGGTTCCTTCTGCTCCACCCTGGCTGAGTCGGGGTCTTTTTGCTGGTGCATCTTCCCAGGAGGCAGGCGGGGGCCTCTCGCAAGCAGGGGGCTCACCTGGCTCAGGGACACAGCAGAGAAAATTTCATCCAAATAGCTGGCCCCCTCTCCCCACTACCTTTTAGAGAAGTAGCTCTTTGTCCACATTCTTTTTTTTTCCTACCGCATTTGAATAGCTGTACAGTCCGTAATCCACGCTCTCCGTTCCATCAAATCCAGTTGCAGGACGTTGAAACACGGGGATGAAGCTATTTCGTTTTGTAGTTGGACAGACGAGGCCCAGGGAGACTCAGTGACCCGCCTGAGGACCCCAGCTCAGTGAACGCTGTGGCTGGGCCGGGTTGGGGGGTCCCTGTGTGATTTAGCCCAGAACCACCTCCAGCTCCGGCCTGGGCTCTGGCCGGGACACGTGCAGAGCCCAGGCCCCCCGAGGCTCTAAGCTGCTGGAGCCCTTCCCTTCCTGAATTCCTCTGTGCTCACTGTCTGCGTGGAGCCCGTGGACACTTGGCGGCTCTTGTGCTGCCCGGGGCCCTGGTTCTCCCCTCCCAGCTGACTTGCAGGCTCCATGGGAAGGGCTCTTGTCCTTCGCAGTTGTGCTCAGGTTAGCGTGGAGCTGCCACGGTTAGCCACTACGGGTTGATGGAGTAACTGCTAGATGAACATGTAACCCTTGGCCACCATCCCCACTTTAAATCTGGCAAGACGTTGTTTCACAAAGGGGCTCTGCTGGATACGGTGTATTCTGTGATTGTTGGCAACCCCATCCTGCCTGTTGGGCTCAGCTGGCCCCTCCTGGCCGCCTTGTGATGACGCTTCCACGGCCGCCCCATCCTGCCCCACTGTGACCGCGGTCCAGGTTCCAGGACCCCGGACCAGCTGTGGTCCAGCAGCCCGTCCCCTGTGCGCCCCTCGCTCCCCGTTTGTGCTCAGAAGGTCCACTCAGCGCTGCCTCCTATGCAGGCACAGGACTTCTTGTTTCCTGCCTGCCCACAGGGCTTGCAGCCCGCCCGAGTCCAGTGCCACCTCCTGGCTGTGGTCACTGGTTTGCATGTCTTCCTTCTCCACTGTGGAGCTTGCGGCCCTGGAGCCAGGCCCCGCCCCGGGTGCCTTTGCACCTGCCCTGGCCCGGGACCTGGCAAGCGCTTTGAACCGAGGTGCCTGGGAATAGCTGTCGATGGACGTGGTTTAACGTGTGTTGTTGGAGGTGGGAGCAGGAGGTGAGCGCGGAGGGCTCAGCCCGGCTGCAGCATGTCTGCGCACATGCCACCTGCAGACCGGGATCCCGCTGAGGGCCACGGGGAGACCACAGGACCTCCGCCGCGTCCCCAGTGGACTTTCCGTCTATTGGGGAATAGTCCAGAGGCAGATTTACCACGAGGCTAATGAAAAAGAGTTTAGACGTCTCACTTGTCCAGGCCCCTTCTCAGAGCCTGTACTGAATTTTCAGCTTGTAATTTTGTGTTCGTTTCCTTAAAGAGAGCTTATAAAAATGTAGAATTTCAGGGCCACGCAGTGGGATCTGCTCCTGGGCTACAGCTGCCTCAGGTCAGCCCTGGAGAGCCCGGGAGCACCACTCTGGGGCTGGTAACTGGGGCTTTCTTGAGACACGCAGAATTCTCCCGTGGACAAGATAAAACAAGGCAAATTCTAGGAGTCACCCCCAGTGTCATCGCCTGGAAAGATAGGAACGCCCCGAAGCTGCTGCTGACTTGATCAGCAAGCTACGCCCACGCGTTTAGCTGTTTCCAGGCTTTCCAAAGTTCTTTGGGGTCCGTCGCACGGGTCCTGGAAGGGGCGGGGTTCAGCTCGCAGCAGACAGGCGCCGGGTCGGGGTCAGCAGCCCGTGGGAGGTCCCAGGGCCGCTTTGTCTCGTTCTCTGTGTGCTTCGGAGAGAAGGGGTCCTGAACCACACGGCAGGAGAGGAGGGGCTTCTTTCTGAGTGGGAAGCTGGTCCTCCAGGGCTGGGGAGGTCAGGCAGGAGGAAGGGGTGTGTGTGTGCGTGTGTGTGTGTTGGGAAGTGTGCACCCCCTGGAAGATATAATTAGGCCAGCAGGTTATGGACCCACGTACATCAAATCCACAGACGGAAACTTGGGGCAGAAGGACCCGCAGGGATCTGAGGCGCTGGCACATTTGGTGGGTTGTACTGAGTTAGGATGGAGAGAGGCAGCTGGGGCTTAGACACTTTCAGTATTGAGCATCTGTTGAGTCCTTTGCTTCCTAATTTAGTGCCCCCTCCCCAGAGACGTGGAAACCCTTTCCCTCATTTGGTTCCAGGCCTGCTGTGTGAAACCCAAGCGGTGACCAGGGTCGCCTCCGGAGACGTGGTGGAACGTCACCCCTGCATTTCTCGAGTGACTCCAGAGCACTTCAGAAACACTGCCAATGACTTGTCACAATCTGTCCACGAAACAGATAGAACACTCAGTGTCTGAGTGTTGGCAGGGCTGGCGTGGCCGTGTTGGGTGTGGTGGTCCCCCCACCGCCCAACACACAGGCAGACACGTGGAGGCTCCGGGCAGAGCTGGCCCGTCTCTGAGCAGACAGACGGTGGCATTTCCTTTCCTCTGGTCATTCTGCTTTGCGGCTGTCACCCGTAGTCGCTTGTGATCGTTTCTTCAACCTCGTCTGTTTCATTAAACGGTTGTTTACAAGATAATGAAGTCCCAGGAGATACTGGTAAACCCTGCACTTCTGGGGTCTCTCCATGGAGACCTCGAGCGAGTCAGGACGCTGTGAGCAGCACGCAGAGCTCATGCCTGCTTTCTGATCAGCGCGGGGCTTGCGGCTCCCTGGGGCTCTGTCAGCTGTCTGCTTAGACTGTAACTGGCTGCGTGCACATTTTCGTAAAGAGACACATGTCCTTGACTTCCAGCACCAGAGCTGGGCCCCTGGGGTTGGGTTTGCACAGCCCAGAGTCTGAGCTGGGGTGGAGGCCCTGACCCTCTGGGTCCCCGGGGAGGCGTGCGTGCCGCTTTTAGGTCCGAGCGCAGTGGGGGGACCGCAGGCCTGGAGCCACGGAGGCTGGTGAGACGGCGGCTGCGTTGCTGGATTAGGGAGACGAGAGCGGGAGAAAGATGAGAGGTGGGATTAGCAGTAAAGAACCGTCAGCTCCGCCCAGGAGGCTCGGGTTTTATGGAATGTGCCCTATGTAAAAAATAACTGCATTTTGATGTCTCTCCTGGCTTTTCATGGTTAGACAGCTGCAGAGGGGGCGAGAAAGGCAGGCCCTAAACAGGAGCCGTGTTTTTGGAAGATGTGTGATCTGCATCCTTTCTGTAATGTCACACAGCCCGAAGACCTGGCAGCCTCCAGTGTGTCCTGCCTGTCTCGTGGGACCTGCTGGGAAGCATCCACCTGTGTGCAGAGGTTGTCACCCACCTGGGACCCAGACCAACGGATGTGGATTGTAAGATCAAGCCTCATCTTTGCAACTGTAGTTTAGTCCACGTGGTTGTGGCTCTTGATATTGGAGTACAGCTGAGTGTGCAGGTTTGCACATGCAGACACTGACACGGACAGACAGACACAGACAGACACACAGACAGGCACACACACAGGCACACACATAGCAGAGGTGGTTCAGAAGCATGAAAACTCAGCTTTGTTGCCGGTGCTGTTAAGTGCTTAGTACGAGGCAGTGTGCGTTTTCAGACAAAGGGACTGTCACCTTGACGGCGGTGCAGGGAGAGATGGCTTGTGGGCCTCCAAACATTTCCACTTCCGTGCAGTTAATCTCATGAGCTTCTGCGCACGTTTAGTTCAGATTTCTACTTTGTAGGGACTTGCTTTTGCCGTCTGGACAGGTGGGAGCCCCAGCCTCACGGCCCTGTTCGGATAATGACTTGTCTGTGTGCGGGGAGGAGCCGGGTGGCAAGTGTCCGTTACTCTGACTGCCGACTCTGCTGGCTTTTTATTTGCGGAGTACGGGCATGTTGTCATGTGTGAGGCCCTCAGTGGTGTGGGAGGGGGAGCCATGGGGAAAACTGAGAGGCGGGCGGCCATCGACAGCGGAGTCTGAGCGAAATACCTCCTCGTGACCTTGCCATTTCATTTTTAAAAAAGAAAAATCAGCATGAGTTTAGTTAATGTCTTGCAAGTTTCATAATTCTGGAAATAATGCCATAAGCCTAAAGGACAGCTCCTCTTCTAGCCTTCAGGCGGCCCTGTAAACACACGTGCCTTTGTCCTCGGTTTTGCCTTTTCTCATGTATCCCTGGGTGTTTGAGTTTGGGGTCTCTCTAATGCACACACGTTTTCTCCTGAATTCTCCTTGCAGCCGGTCTCTTCCAGGAAGTCCTCCCAGAGCCCACGGTCACACAGTCCCTGTTTTTATCTTGGGTGCTGAGGCCGTTGGTCTTCTGTGGTGTATTCCGGACAAGGGTCTGGATTGAAAGTGGGTGTGTCTTTGTGTCTTTTACCCAAAATGTTAACGTTTTTCAGAAGTCCGTATCAAAACCATCCACGGTGCTGGGAGTATGGCCGGGGGTGAGAGGTCCTTTGCGTGTCCTGGGTCCCTCATTTATGACAACGTGTCACTAGAACTTAGTGCCTCCTGGCTCAGCCCTGCCATAAAACTGTGTCCAGCAGTGAATTCAAGCATTGATGTACGTTATATGAGACCTGCTACAGGTGCTCTGATCCTCAAGTCTCATGAAAACCACTTCTTTGAGACCCTTTTGTAGTCCCTGTTTCTAGGAGTGTAATGACATTTACTTATGACTTCTGAGGCCGTCAAGAGCTTTGGTGACAGTCACACTAGGGTGGGTTCCAGGCAGAACTGTCTGCTGGCCACGTGCCCCACACAAGCCCTTTCTCAGATGCCTGGGGCCCATTCTGACTCACCTGGGCCCTCGCAGGGTCCTCTGGGCAGGATGTGGCCGGTGCCAGGCCAGCTTCTTCCCTGGTTCCACCCCTTCCCGCCTGTCCCCAGCAGAGTTCTTGTCTGTTTAGTCGTCTTTTCATCTGACAGACATGTGTGGAGACCTTTCCAGTAAGCAGATGTCACTGGCCCAGGAATGAGGACAAGAGTGGGGCCCTCACAGTCCGGGTGCCCTCACAGTCTGGGTGCAGAACTAACTAGCCCCTCGCCTCTGCAGCAGAAGCAGGGGAGGCCAACCTGAGCAGGAGACCAGGAGCCCCACCTTCGAGAATCCAGGGGCGGCTGATGTGCGGAGCTCTGAGAAGGAAGGTGGGGGAGGCTGGGACCCCACCAGCTTTTGAAGGCATCTTAGAAGTTGCTTTCGACTAGTTTTGCTTTGTTTTTAAGGTACTGTTTTAACCTACTGATTACTGAGCCATGAAGTAATTTTTTAGATCTCTTAGGAATATAGTCAGTATTTAGAACAGCTGATTTTATTATTAGGAACCAAAATTTCAACATTTCACATGGGAGTTTTCAGTATCTATCGATTTCCTTTGATTCTGTGTTTATTCCATTTCCTATCTTGTCAAGGGGTTGGAATTTTTACGATTCTTTTGCCAGTTTCTCAAGCAGCCCATCCACTTTGGTTTGCTATTTCTAGTACCTGGCAGCCAAACTTATTTCATGCTGTGGACTTTTTGGTTTCTTTCTAGGTCACTTTTTCGTTTCCTCTGCTTTAGGGTTCTCTGAGTTAATCATTTGAATGATATTCAGTGAATTCCATGTCTCTCCTCAGAACTCACTTTCATTGTGTTTTTATTTTGAATTGTTTAGTTCTTAACAAATTTCCATTGTAACTCTAGAGTCTGCATGAACACAGATTCCAAGTAAATATATTTATTTATTCTTCCTATCATTCTCCTGTCAGACTTTTATTCAAGGCCCACTCTGTGCTTGGCATGACTGGCAGGCTCTGGGAACACACGAACTGAGTGACATCTTTGTCCTGTTTCTCTAGAGACTCAAAGTGACGGAGCTTCGTCTGTAGTCTCATATTCCTTTTAGACTGTATTTTACTTTAATAAATTTAGTTTATTGTCCTAAAGAAATGCAGGTGCACCCATTTCTCTACGATGATCTGATTGTAGGAAGTGATACTAGCTTTTTATTTTCTTTCTAAAGACATACAAGTCTTCATCAAGGCTGTGACATACAATTCTGTTTCTACTAACTGACTTTGAAGGCCAGTATTAATAGCACTTGAATTCTTGGTATATCTGATTTTTGAAAACTCAAAACTTCTTAAAATGTATTTACTAGCTTGTTCCCTATTTCATTCTGTCCCTCTGTCTCTCTGTGTCTCCGTGTCTCTCTGTCCCTCAGTCTCTCTGTCTCTCTGTGTCTCTGTGTCTCTGTCCCTCTGTGTCTCAGTGTCTCTGTGTCTCTCCATCTCTCTGTGTCTCTCTGTCTTTCTGTGTCTCCATGTCTCTCTGTGTCTCCGTGTCTCTATGTCCCTCTATGTCTCAGTGTCTCTGTGTCTCTGTCTTTCTGTGTCTCCATGTCTCTCTGTGTCTCTGTGTCTCTCTGTGTCTCCATGTCTCTCTGTGTCTCTCTGTCTCTCACCTTGATTAGCTCTAAGTTGCTTTTGTTCCTTTGAACTATTTAGTTCGAGTGGCTTCTAGCTGGGACCCACTCAGGTTCTATATTGAATGTGTCAGTGAGTTTCTGGAGATAACAAGTGTACTACTGCCACTTTCCATCCATAAATACAGTACCCAACAGAGGCAACTGTATCGTCATCACCTGCTGGGCATGGTTTCCGGGGCTTCAGTGTGCAGCAGAGCACAGCACAGTGACTGGACGGCTCTCGGATCTGAGCAGAACTAGGCAGTGTTCGATGTGCACAAGCTTCATGCCCCACCAGCTAATCTGTAAAGCAGCCAGTCAAGTGTACAGATGTGGGTGGTTTTTTTTTCTGTTTCTTTTGCCAGTTAAGGTTTAGAGCAGCACACAGAATCTCCCTTAGGTATTAGAAGCAGAAATGGCTGTTTTTTAGGGAGTTGGGAGCTCACAGAATTGTTGGAAGGGCGGCCGAGCCTGGCTCAATTCTAGGCCTTTGGAAATCAAGACTAGAATGAAGCCCTGCCCTGATCCGGGGACGGACGCGGGAAGCACGGTCTGTATACGACTGCCTCTTAACCCCAGCGAGCTGGAGCCTGGGCGTGGGGACGTGGCCACAGAAAAAGCCACAAGGCACCAGTCCCCCGTCTCCCTCTCTGCCGCCTTTAAAGTCGCAGTGACTTTCAGCATCATCAGAACCTTAGCTGGAAGGGAGTCTGTGAAAGGCAGTTCTTAGCCTTGCCCTCCGCGGGGCAGAAAGGCACGGGGGAGGGGTTGGGGTGCCCAGTACTCACGCCCAACACAACTGTGGGCGGACAGGCGACGCTGGGGAAAACACCTCCTGCAGGACATGCCCCTGTAGCTTCTGTTCTCTGGCACTCAGCCCACTGCCTTTGTCACACTCGAGTAAGGACTGGCAGCGAAAGTCTAGTAAAGTCTGGGCCTGCTCAGAGAGGGGAACCGCAGGCGTGCGGGTGGTCCTGGCATTGAATGCTCCCAGGTCACCGTGGGTGAGGACCCCGTGTGGACACAGTGGCAGCAGGAAAAACCCTAAATTAAGTTCCCACTGTCCAGGGCCTCCAGGATCCCAGCTGTTATGTGAGTTGGGAAGCATTTGTGATCTAGGTGCTTGAAGACACTGTGATGTTAGATGTCACACGTCATACAATGCCAGCTAACCTGGAGAGGATGCGGAAGTGCATCCGTGTGTCTGGGGAGGCTGCCGAGTCCCGGCTGAGTCAGGCGGCACTGGCCCTGACTGCATGGGGGTGACATCGGGCCGGGTCGTGAAGGACGCCCAGGGCTTCGTCAGGAGTGGGTGTTCACTCCGCCAGAAGCATCAGAACGGGCAGAGATGCAGGGGCCTTTTTTCATTCAAAAGATGGAATATGTACTGTAATTTTCTCCTTGCTGTTTTGGCCTCAGATGGAGACTGGTTGGGATTTATCATTCACCATAACAATTTTTGGGCACAATTTTGAAAGAAAACTCTTGCTTTGGTTTCTAATGAGACCTTGTGGCCTCAAGAATCTGAAGAGATTTTGTGGTTTGGTTTTATTTTCATAAAAAGACCAGAAAACCTCTGGAACACAAATTGATTCTGTGTTTTAGGTTTGCTGTATAGCTTCTGACAACCACAAAGCTCTCAAGCTTTCAAACTTCCTTTGACTGAAAGGAGGAAGAGTTTCTTCGAATTCAGAGAAGCCCGTGGGCACGGCAGGCATTTCACACCGCGTCCTGTTGGCCGGTTGCTGGCCACATGCCTCTTTTTGGTCATGAGAGTTGGAAGAATGAGTCACCTGTAATTTCATGTTTTTGCAAGTTTTCCTGAGAAGTCATCTTTAAGTATCTTGCCTTAAATTCTGTATCATACTTTTATTGCATTTGTGTTTTAGATTAAACAGGTCTCGTAAATGGCTTAGCTAACTGAAATGGATTCTTTACCCAAAAGGACTTTGATGAAATTTTCTTGGGAGACACAAAGAAGATGAAGTTTTCCCAGAACTTCCTCAAAGCTTTGTTTTGCAGTCTGAACCGACGTTTGGGCGTGACATTTTCTGAGGGTTTTTAAAAAGGCTTTAGTTACCAGCTGCCCGCATGGCTTCTTCCTCCCCCTCATGTGATTATCCTATTTGTCGGAGCGCAGGCACGCTGCAGCAGGGCAGGGATGTCTCACCCGCGGGCAGACTGGAAGTGGCCTGTGATCATGGCCTGAAATAAAGCATGCTGCTATGGTGAGCCTGGAATTCATGGATGTGGGGATTGGGAAGCGGGGTTCCAAGGAGTAGCTGAGGAAGTGGCGTCTGCGGGCCTGTGTGGCCGTGTGGCATGCTCCTTCCTGGGCAGACAGGGGGCTTGTGCAGGGCATGGCTTCCATGCTCTGAATCTGGAGCTGGGCTCGGCCTCCACGAGACCTGGTGGTCCCCCGAGCCCCTCGCACCCCTGACTCCTCAGTGGGGCGGCACTAGCAGCTCTCTGACAGGATTAACAGGAGGATTACCCGAAGTTAGATTGATTTCACAGAGCTTTACAAGGCTGGTCACGGCTGCTGGGACAGTGACTGTGCTGGGTTAGTGTTACTGTCATAACCAGTGCTTTTGAGGACTTTCTCTCCAGACGGGGCCTGTGTGCACTTTCTGGTTCTTTATCTGCTGAATTTACATAATGCTGAGCAAGTTGATGAATTGTTGTTTATTGTCTAATGGAGCCATTTACAGACTCAGGACTGTGCTGTTTCCAACCAGTGCTACCCAGGACCACAGGCAGATTTTTCTGGCACAGGGCGGAGGCAGAATCAGAAGGCGGTTGTGAGAAGGCACCAGGTTATAGGGGGAGGTCAAGATGGTGATGTAGGAAGAGTCCGTACTCTCCTCCCTCCAGGGACACAGCAGTGGGCGGCTGCCTGTGGATCAGTTCCCTCTGAAAGTGGGACACGTGCTCTACGTGGAGGATGAAGGGCCACGTGGAGACGGGTAGGAGACGCAGGGACCCTGGTGGCGCACAGCAGGACGGTCTCACCAGGCAGGAGCTCCTGCCTGAGGATCGAGGGGCATGCCCGCCTCAGACACCCAGCCCCTGGGATCTGCACCGGAGAAGTGAGCCCCAACGTGTCTGGCTTAGAAAACCAAGGGGCTGGCATCCGAGCGTCCAGAGTGCCTGAGCAGACCGAGATGCCCCCTCACTCGACTGGAGACCAGTGCAGTAGCCACAGAGTAAAGTAGTTTCAGACCCACAAGCAGCAGCATCTGTTGTGAGTCTGAGCGCATCGGTAGAGGGGCAGGGGCCATGGAAATGGCCCCTGCAGACCCAGGAGCCAGTGGAGACCACCACTGCGCACCCGTCTAACTTACCAGCACAGGTACGCGAGCCTGGGGCTGTCCTGCCACATTCCTGAAGGCGAGCACTCAGCAGATGCCAGGCTCCCAGTCTGGGGCCGGCGAGCACTAGCTGTTGGGCATCCCCGGACTCCCCACCTAAAGCCTTTGAGAGTGCACAGACAAGGTGCTGTCATGCGGCTGTGCTGAAGCCCTGGGTGCACGCGGTCAAGTCAGGTCTCCCCCACCCCCAAGCAAGAGAGCTAGCCCTGCCCCGCATTCTCTAGCTGCCCAAAGCCAGCGCACAGTGCACACAGGGGACACCCCTTTGTCACCGGGCCCTGGGGACTGAGGGAGTTGGCGTTCCCTAGCTCTGCAAGACTGTGACAATCGTGAAGGCAGTTCTTGTTGGCCACCACCCCAGGGCACAGAAAGCGGACAGAAGCACAGCCCCAGTCTTCCTGTGAAAAAGGCCTGTTTCCTTAGCCTGGAGCTTGGTCCTGAGGGACAGGCTGCAGGTTTCCCTCCCAGCCAGAGGCTCAGGAGGTGACCCCGGGGGAAGTAAGCACGGGGGCACCACCCTTGTGCATCCCTTGGCCTCACTATAGCTTGACAGGGCTCCCCAGAAAGGAACTTATACACTCATCAGGAGCCTTGAGTTTTGCATCTCTTACCCAGGGGCATCTCCACAACTCCTGGCCTGGAGGCCGACAGCAGTCATGATGTGGCCCCACAAGACTGTGTGTCTGCACCCTCTAAAAGCTGCTGCCTTGGGGGTCTGGCATCTAATCAGCCTGAAACTAGGTGCTAAGTGAGATTCCTCCCCTTGGAACACTGACAGGTCTTGGCACATCCTCAACCACAAGGGCTTATCAAGACTAAGTGTGGCAGTGTAGACAGCTACAATGGTTTGAGAGACAGCCGAGAGCTAGGGCAGGGTCAAGTGAGAGGGGGCATCACCCGCACGGGGCCACTCCTTCAAGACAGAGAGAGGTAGCTGCTTCCCCTCATACACAGAAACAGACACAGAGAACCAGCACAACGAGGAAACAGGAATATGTTCCAAGTGAAAGAACAAGTCCTTAATGATATGAGGTAGGTCCTCTACCTGACACAGAACTGAGAGTAATGATCACAAAGATGCTCAGTGAGCTTGGGAGAAGGGTGGAGGAGCACAGTGAGAACTTCAGCGAAGAGTCAGACAGTATAAGAAAGGCCAGTCGGAGCTGAAGACTAGAGTAACTGAAAGGAAAAATGTGCTGGGAGGACCTGACAGAGATGAGATGACACACAAGAACGAATCAGAGGTCTGGAAGGCAGAGTGGTGGAAGTCACCCAAGCTGAACAGCAAAAAGAAGAAAGAAAAACCCAAACAAATGAGGCTGGCTTAGGGGGCCTCTGGGACACCATCAGTCACACTGACACTCACATTATAGGGTCCCGGAGGGAGAAGAAAGATAAAGGGGTAGAGAGCTTATTTGAAGAAATAATGGCTGAGAACCTGCCTAACTGGGGAAGGAGACAGACGGTCAGGTGCAGGAGTCACAAAGAGCCCCAAACAAAGGCACATTATAATTAAAATGTCGAACGTTAAAGATAAAGAGAACATTTAAAAAGCAGCAAGAGGAAAGCAGCTAGTTAGCTCTCAGGGAGCCACCGAAAGGCTATCCGTGTGTTCATCAGCGGAACTTCGGAGGCCGGAGGGCGTGGCGTGACACAGTCAAGGTGCTGGGGAGAAAACTTAACCACCAGGAATACTCTGACCAGCAAGGTTACCACTCAGAACTGGCTGATACGGCTACAATGAACAAGGGGGAGTTTCCTAGATAAGCAAAAACTAAAGAAGATCATCGCCACCCAACTGGCCTTACAGGAAATGCTAAAGGGACTTCTTTACGAGGAAGAGAACAGACCATAACTAGAATAAGGAACTGTCCGGAAGAAAAGGCTCTCACGGGTAAGGGCAAATATATGGTCAAGGTGGTGGGTCCACCCCTTGTGAAGCTAGCATGAGGGGTAACAGGCAAAAGTGGTAAAGGCAACCATAAATAAGTTCTGAATATGCGAAGTAAAGGATGTAAAATACGGGAAGGGTGGAGTGAAAATGTAGTGCATTTAGAGTGCGTTTGGACTTAAGTGATCATCAACTTAAAATAGACTGACTTATATATAGATTGTCATATAAGAACCTCAGGGTAACCACAAACAAAAGATCTATGCTTGAGACGCAAAAATAAAGAGAAAGAAATCCAAACATAACACTAAAGAAAATCATGAAAACACAAGGGGCAAGAACAAGAGAAGAAGAAAGGAACAGAGAAAAACTACAAAAGCAACCAGAAAACACTAAGTGAAATGGCAGGAAGTACACGCCTCTCAATAACTGTAATGTGAATGGACCAAATTCTCCAATCAAGAGACGTGGCGACTGAATGGATGAAAAATAAGGCTCGTGTATATGCTGCCTGTGAAAAACTCACTTCAGATTTAAAGACACACACAGACTGAAAGCGAAGGGATAGAGAAAGGCATTCCGTGCCAGTGGAGGTGGAATAAGGCCGAGGCAGTGATACTTCCATCAGACAAGGAGACTTTAAACCAGACTCTTACAAGAGACAGAGAAGGGCATTGCGTAGTGATAAAGGGATCAGCCCAACCAGAAGATACAACACTTGTAAATATTTATGCACCCAGACACAGGAGCACCTGAATACTTAAAGCAAGTGTTAGCAGACATAAAGGGAGAAACTGACAGTAATCCAGTAACAGTAGGGGACTGCAACAGCCCGCTTACGCGGAGAGAACTGGAAGAAACACAAACATGTGGAGACTAAACAACCGATGGGTCAATAAAGAAATCAAAGAGGAAATAAAAAATGCCTGAGACAAATGAAATGGAAGCACAACTTTCCAAAATCAATGGGATGCAGCCAGAGTAGTTCTAAAAGGGACATTTATAGCAATAAAAGCACACTTCAAATTTCAAATGAAGTTTCAAGTAAACAAACTAACTTCACACCTTAAGGGACTAGAAAAGGAAGTACAAACAAAACCCAGCGTAGGTAGAAGAAAGAAAATCAGGCTCACTGCAGAGAGAAGGGAAATAGAGACAGAAAGTAGAGAGGGTCAGCGAGACCAGGAGCTAATTCTTTGAAAAGATAAACAAAACAGGTAAACGTTTAGCCAGACTCACCAAGAAAAGAACAGGCCCAAATAAAATAACAAATGAAAGAGATAAAATAAAAAATAAAATAAAACATGATACCAAGAAATACGAGGGATCATAAGACACTGCTCCAGCCAATAAAATGCCAACAAATTGGACAACCTAGGAGGAATGGATGGATTCCCAGAAACACGCAACCTTCCAAGACTGAATAATACAAAAAAAGAAAACCCGAGTTTACCAATTAGTAGTAATAAAAATGAATAAGTAATTAAGCACTCCCCAAAGCAACTTTAGGACCAGATGGCTTCACTTGTGAATTCTACCAGACATTTAAAGAAAACTTAATATCTACCCTTCTTAAATTATCCCAAAAAACTGAAGAGGAAAGAACACTTCCAAACTTATCTTAGAAAGTCAGCATGACCCTGATACCGAAACCACACAGATGATAACAAGACACACCGTTGTGACCATTTTGAAATGTGGATCGATGCGAATCACGATGATGTGCGCCCGGAACTGGAACGATACTGTGTGTCAGTTATTCTTCAATCGAAAAATGCTGGGCTGCGGTGTTACATGAGCCGGCCTCTTACATGCGTTATTGAAACAAATTTTCTGGAAAGAACATGAGTCATTAGGAATGTGGATGCGCTTCTGCTGAGAGCAGAGGGGATGTCATCCTCCCCGAACGAGCGTGGAGGTGCCCGTACGTGCCTTTCCGGTGGGGGGACCTTCCGGGGAAGCCCTGTGAGTCCCCATGGCTGATGTCTGGGCTTGAGAGGGTTCGACAGGCCCTTCACATGTGGTTTTCTGAGTGGTTGTTAAAAGTAAGCATTTGGTGGCTAATGGAGTGAAGTTGGCTGGTTCCATAGGTGGTGCCCTCTAGACCCCCGGTGAGTGGTGGGCAGGCGGGACCAGGTGTCGCAGGGGCATGGGAGAGGCCAGGGACAGCCATGAGACAGCGTGTTTTGGGAGGTGATGAGAGATGCAGGGACCTCTTCACTTAAGAAAACTTCCGAGTTCAGTTAGCAGCAAATTGAGCTAAGTGGCTGATTCCTGCTCCGTTGGTGTCTCCCAAGGACACAGAGCCTGGATGTCTTGCCAGGCAACAGTCTGATCTTCCTTCGGTCCTGGCTCCGGTACTTCCTGACCCCATGGCCTCAGGCAGGTACTAACCTCTACAAACGACGTGTGCAGAGCACTTCCAGAAATACAAAGACCCGCGCGTGAAACCCTGCGGCATGCTTGGTGAAGGCTCCTGCTCCCGTGTCATGGTTTTGCCGGAAGATCACAAGCAGCAGCGCCGTATGTTCGTGGCTGAGTCTGGTGGCCGTGGTCCACGGGTCTCAGGGCTCCAGGGGGTGATGCACTGTGTTCTGCTCTGAAGGTGCCAAACCCGAGCTGACCACTGACAATTGCTTTGAGAATGTGTCCTGCGGGCTGTGGGAACGTGCGGGCATCGGCACAAACATCCGGGCTGCTGCAGACACAGGCTCCGTCCACAGGGTGAAGGGCCGGCTCCACTGAGGGGCGGAAAGTAGATGCAGGGCAGAGTAACCGCTGGTCCTCGAGAGTCCCAGCCGCTCCTGGCTCAGCCTGCACTGCAGGTGGGCTGGACCACTCCACAGGACAGGCGAGGATGGGGGGAGCTGAAAGGTCAAGCCCTTTGAGGTGATAACGTTATTGAAAACCCGCCCTTCCCCGACCACACGATGCGTTTTCACAGGAAGAGTGTACGTGTTTTTGTTTTTTTTAAAACAGAATTTTAAAAAAACAGGTTATCTTTAAGGAAAAAAGGTCAGCCCTAGGCAAGAATAGTAACTTAGAGTTTCTGTAGTTCTATTCAGCGGATGGATCACTGTGAAAATATCATCCCTGTGTCAGGACAGATGTTTAAGATCCATATATGAGTCCACAGGCCTCTCCTCCTAGGCCCTAGCCCAGCCCCGCTGCCCCTCCCCTCAGCCCGGGTGCAGCATCCTCCCGGGGCCCCTCCTCCTGCTCCGTCCACAAGCAGCCGTTCGTCTGAGCTCTGGCAGTCCCAGCCTCCGGCACGTTCCCCACACCACTGCTGTGAGGGATGTTCACATCCTAGGGCTGTTTCTTCCGTAAACATCCCCCCTTTCTACACGGGGGATCCGAGCGAGCAGATGTTGGATTCGGATCTTGGGTTCCCAGGGCCCAGCAAGGCGTCTGGAGGGGGAGCGAGGGCTCGGTGCCTCCACTGGTGGACTCAGGGAGCCGTGTGGGGCCACACCACTGACAGGATCCCTTGTTACCGGTGAGACCCGAACACGTGGGTTCAAAAGATGACAGTGGCAGGCAGTTCCCAGAATATCTCCCACCTTGAAAAGGCGTGAGCATCTTACAGCCTCAGGGGACTCAGGAAACAGCAAGCATTGGACACCTAACCCTGAAAATATGTGTTTTCAGCCCAATTCACTATTTGTGGGTGAGAAGGTCAGGACCAGAGAGACAAGTGACTTCCTGAGAAGCCCCTCTGCAGGTTCCCAGCCCGGAGCTCGGTGCCCGAGTCCGCGGCAGGGCCATGGTCGAAGATCACAGACTCAAGCGCAGTGTGTGTTTGCACGTGGCCCCAGACGGTATTGCTCCTGGGTCTGCTTCTGGGTCAAGAAAGTGCTCGATCTGGGTACACGCTGTTGCCTTTGTGCGGTGGGAGCCGAGGGAAGCAGCCAGGGGACTGGCTTCCACGTGGCCTGTGTTCCACACGGCAGTGGCCTTCCTGACAGCCTGGGTCCTGCAGAGCCGGGGGCGTCTGTGTGAGGACCTCCATCCGTCACTGTCAGCTCCAGAATTCACATCGATTTTGCTGTTTCTAACATAAACGGAGACCCTTGCTGCGGTTTGAGGGTTTGTAACGAGCAATAAAATACAAGTGGACGTTCCATTTACTTAAAGCTTACACATGTCAGCACCTAACTAAATAAAAAGAGGAGGAAAAATAAACTGACAGTGATTAATATCACTAATGATTTGTTTTGCTTATTTTCTAGAGCAGTAACTTGATCCTCACTGTTGAAAGTGGGCAGAGGAAAGGTACCAGGAAGCTCTCGGGCAGTTGGACTGCTGTCTTCACTCGTTTGCCTCCGTTGGGGAAAATGTGATTGTCTGTGGAGTAAATGTGCAGCTCTTAATTGGCATTCATCGAGAAAAATGTAACCGAGGCTCCGAATGTGTTTGTAAAGAGAAACACGTCTAGGTGAACGGCGCGTGTCTGTGTGGGCCTGCCTGGTGAGGGGACTCCCTGGCATCTGTGGGCACAGCTGTAAAGCCACTCATTAGCTCTGTCTGCTGTGAAAGACGTCCTCCTAGCAGGTTGCACGTGGGCGCATTTTGCTTTCTGTGTGAGCAGACCCAGAATGATACCAGGGCTGGAGCCTGGCAGGCACTTGGGGAGTTGATTGAGACGGTGAAGCCCTGCTTTTAGGTGAGATTCCAGGAAAACCAGCTGGCATCCACCCACTGCGCGTCAGATGCTTCGGATCAGTGGTTCTCCTTGGGGGCTCAGCATCCTCTCCTCCGTGTTACTTCCTCTCTTCTTACATTGCCACTGAGAGCAGAGGCTTCAGGCGCTATCCTCTCCCGCCCCCTCTTTCTGGAACTTCTTTGGCGTGATGACTTGGGGTGTCGAATTGCACTTTGCAGTTTTCCCCAGGAACTCCAGAGTGTCCCTGCAACAGCAGGTCCAGATAGTGCCAATCAAATGGTGTCACCATGTCCAGATGCAGCTTTGAGTTGCAGCTTTTGGCCGTAAGGGACTTGGTGTCAGGGTGTGAAGAGAGGCACAGGGGCGTGTCAGGTGGCGCGCCCAGAGGAGCTGCATCACGGGCAGTGGGTTGGGAGAGGCACCGGGTGCCTGAGCCTTTGCGTGCGGTCTCCTTCCAGGAGGGTAAGATCGTTGCTGTAACGGGGGCCGGGAGTGGATCCTGTCATCCCGAGGAGCAG
Organism: Vicugna pacos; assembly: GCF_048564905.1. NCBI lineage: Eukaryota > Metazoa > Chordata > Mammalia > Artiodactyla > Camelidae > Vicugna > Vicugna pacos. Next base: position 1,538,975 of record NC_133000.1, read on the forward strand.
GGGTTGGTTGGCTGGTTGCTTCTGATGGGGGTTGAGTTGAGAGGTGGTGAGATGCTGGTGAGATGCTGATGAGATTGTTGATCAGGCTTCCCCCGGACGAGCGGGTCGGGGTCCCCTCTCCTCTGCCCTATGAGGCTGCGGCAGCGTGCTACCTCTGTCCCCAAGGGACCCAGAAAGCGCTCTTCTTTCCTTATTATTGGCTCATTAAGCCTGCTTAATCAGAACAGACTGTTGAACAATAACATGTTAATTTTAAAAAGCCTGTTATGCTGTGAAGGAGGTTCTGGCACCGACTGCACCAGGGACACACCACGTGGGCAGCTACATTACAACACGGCCGAGCTTACCTGTTCACACGTAGCCTGCAGCCGCTGCTCCCTCAGGGCAGAGCGGGGCAGTTGCAAGGGGACGGTGTGGCCCCCCGGGTCTAAGCTCTTTACTGCCTGGCCTTTTGAAAATGTTTGCCCACCCTGCTCTAAGAGTAGCCCCATCCAGTGGAATTACGATGTCAGCCCCAAGTGGAACCCCAGGTTTTCCTGTGGCCACATTAAAAAAGTAAGTGTGGACGGGTGGAATGAATTTTAATAATAGATTTTCCCTAACCTCGTCAGTAATCAGTGTAGAAGTTAGTGAGCTGTGGAGAGTCTTGTCTCATGTGGAGGCTTCGGAATCCACTGCGTGTTGCCCCTTGAGGACTGTGTCACTTGCTCGAGCACGTGTCGGGGGTGCTGGCCACGGGGCTGGGGCCTCCCCGCCGGAGAGCACGCTCTGCCGGCCGTGTCAGGACACTGAATTTTCCTTTACCGCCGAGAGGAGGCAGGTTGGTCGGGACTTTACCCTCTTCTTCGCCCTCCTCAGGGCAGGAGCCCTGGGAGGCACTGCACGCATGGTCCAGACCGCTGCAGCGCGGAGAGTCACGTGACCCTGCTGTTTGCCCGGCGCGTGTGCGCATGACGCCTGTGCTGTTGTCCGTCCAGTGTGCAGTAGACGTGCCTGTTCGGTCTGAGACCGCTGTGCCCACCGCAACTGAAAATATAGAGTAGAAACCGATCACAGTCATGACAGTTGAAGACCCTTAAACTCAGGCCCCGGGTCCCGGGGCGGTGGTTCCCTTTACTGGACCTTTGGTCGGAAACGCCAGCTCCTTTTCCTCATCAGCCCCTGTTATCGGGGTTTGCAGTCCCTGCTTCCTTGGGTGGTGGAACAGATTCTGAGTGTGAAAGCTGAGCTGACAGCCTCAGAATTGGGTTGAGACCCCAACCAGGTTGACTGCGGCCTGTTTGCTCGGGACCAGAGCGTCTCTCAGTTCTGCATTCAGGCCACACTTTTGCCAGAATCGATGCATCACTTCCACCTGGATATATGGACAGGAGATAAAAGACATTTTTTTTGTATTTTTTAAAGTGAGGAAGATTCCTCCTTATTTGGCTAAAAAAATAGAAAATCAATATAAAACTCAACGTTGGTTCAAACAAACAAAAATAATTAGTCAAAACCAGAAGTAAATTTCTTTTCTCTCAGGGAGAGAAAGGTAGACAGTGGGGATTCGTTGGTGAAGGCAGACTGTCTTGCTAGCGCCTCTCAGGTACATCTGAATGCCGTGAAGGCCCGGGACGAGGGGCTTTGTGCGAGTTTACAGCTTCTGGGTTACGAGGTTCAGCGCGCCACTGAACGCTGGGTGACCAGCAGTGGCTCAGAAGAACAGAGCGGAGGCAGTCGGACTCGCGTGGTTTCATGTCTGAGAGCTGAGGGCTGGGATGCAGTCTAAATGAAGCACCAGAATGCGGAGTCTTTCTCTGGGGCTCTTCACTATTTCATTACGAGTCCACTTTGGATTGTTCCGGGGTCATCAGTGAACTAGGCCGAACTGGACGAGGTGGGTTCGGAAGGTAGTGAAGGTAGGGAGAGGCGGGAACCGAGTGGGAGAGCCGGGCGCTCTGGGCCCTGGCCCGGGAGGTCCTGGCTGATGTGTTTAGGTGGGGACGGTGCAGGCAGGAGTCACCTTAGGTGGAGAAGAGGGTCCGGGCCGGATGTGAGTCCCGCTGAGATCACAGGAGGTGGGCGTCCGGTTTCTCGGGCTGTAAACTTGGAGGACTCGTGTGTGAGCTGCCGGCCGTGAGGATTATTTTTCAAGTCGACAGACTGAGGGTAGCACTGCACTGTGCGGGGGGCCCCGGAGAGACAGATGTGAGTCAGCTTCCAGGAGGGACGTCCACCCTGCTCATGGGAAGGTCGATGGGCTTTTTGTCTGGTGTCCACATTTGGGTCCAAAGTTGCCCGTAAAGTGTATCTCCTAAAAGCGACGCAAGCGGCATGAAATGGGCCACTTTCCTCGGGGGTGACGACCTAACGCGCGAACTCCTCTAAATAGTAATGCGAGAAAAGCGTAATGGGGGTAACCCACTTCATGTAGGAGGGTCAGGAAGACACGAACGACTTCATCGTTAACTTCTTCAGCTCTGAGCCGCTTGGTCTGTCCCAGAAAACTGGCCTCATCATTTCAAAAGGATGGGTTCAGAGAAAGTGCACGGCACCGTTAATCCCGCAGTGTTGCGATCTGGGCTTGTGTGAAAAACCTGAAGACTGGAGATTTTATGTCATCCCGCTAGCACACTCAGTTCGCTTTGGAAGCCCAGGAGATCTGTGCTTACTGTGAAGTCTGATTACCTACTGAGCAAAGAAGAAAAGAGAATTTGGAAGTGATTGCTCTGGAAAGCACAGAAAATACCCACTTTTTTGCCAGAGTTTTTATCTGTAAGTGAAACAAACACGGTTTAGAATGTCTGTTTGTGCAACCAGGAAGCTTTCAGCTCTGACATCTATTTAACAGGAGACTCTGAATTTACACGTTTGTCCCGCTGGGTCTTGGAGGTCTCCTGGTGTTGCAAGGATCTTAGCTGTAAAAGTGTTTAACCCTGTGCTGTTATCTCACTGTGAAATAGCAGAAGCTGGACACAACGTTCGTTTAGACATACTTCTTTGACTAGATCACGGGAGACTGTTTGATGATTCATTGTAAGCCTGGAAGCCTGAAATTTGGGAGGCTACTTCCCTGAGGAAGGTTCTTGAAACTGCTCTGGTTGTAATGACACAGCGAGGTTCTCGAGGGTGAAATGGACCATGAGTGGGGGCTGCCTGCGGCTGGGACGGGAGTTTGGAGGGCCCAAGTTCCTCTCCGTACCTCCGTTCTAGGTGCCGGCGTCACAGAAGAGACCGACCGCTGCAATCCTGGGTCTGTGCTTCTGTCCCTGCCCCCGGCCTGTCCCCTGCCTGCTGTCGCTCTCTGCAGGCCAGGGCGGGGTCCCTCTGCTCAGACGCACCTACTTTCTCCCTCTGCATGTCTGTTTTCACCCAAGAGCGTCTCTCAGAGCCAGAGGCACACGTCACCCTTCAGAGACGGGTCACTTCTCTGCAGGTGGCTTCCCTGAGCACCCACCTCCAGCGTCTGTTTCCCAGCCCTGGTCCCGGCCCCTGACCGGCCTCTCCTTCAGGACAGCTACCATTTCGGCCCTAGCACCCTCTGGAGGCTTGTGCCTCCCTGCCTTTCACGTTCATGGAGGTAGGCAGCGTGATGAGAGAACGTACAGATTCTCCGCTGCCTATCAGCTGTGTGACTGTGGAAGTCTCACCTAACTGCTTTGAGCTTCAGTGTTCCCCAGTCTCATTGACACAGCTGGCGGTAACACCGCGTGAGCTCAAGGTGTGCAGCACAGTGATTTGATACCTGTCTCTACTGCAAGGTGATCACCCCAGTGAAGTTTACTTAACATCCATCACCTCGTGTAGCTATAAATTTTGTTTTTCTCTCGTGATGGGTGAGCCTCAGTCTCATCGTTTGCAGAGTGACCGCACCTCGTGGGGCTTGAGAAGCAAAATGATCCAG